>NC_091981.1:90735029-91069609 GCF_044704955.1 Pristiophorus japonicus
TCCTCTTCCCTCTGCAAGCTAATGCTGTCATTCATTCATAGGCGGTCCCTCAAAATCGAGGAAGACTTTCTTCCACTCCTAAAGTGAGTTCCTTTGCGGCTGAACAGTCCAACACGAAAGCCACAGACCCTGTCACAGGTCGGACAGATATTCATTGGGGTAAGGGGGTGGGGGGGTGGCACTGATTTATCACATGCTCCTTCCACTGCCTGCAATTGACCTCTTCACGCTCGCAGCGTTGAGATTCAAGGAGCTCAACACCCTCCCTGGTGTACTTTCCCCACCTAGGGCGGTCTTCGGCCAGAGTCTCCCAGGTGTCAGTGGTGATGTCACACTTCACCAGGGAGGCTTTGAGGGTGTCCTTATAACGTTTCCACTGCCCACCTTTGGCTCGTTTGCTATGAAGGAGCTCTGCTAAGAGCAATTGCTTAGGGAGTCTCGTGTCTGGCATGTGAACTAAGTGGCCTGCCCAGCGAAGCTGATCGAGAGTGGTTAGTGCTTCAATGCTGGGGATGTTAGCCTGGGCAAGGACACTGGGCATCTGTCCTCCCAGGGGATTTGCAGGATCTTGCAGTGACATCGTTGGTGATATATCTCCCGCAACTTGATGTGCCTTCTGTACAACGTCCATGCCTCTGATCCATACAGGAGGGCGGGTATTACTGCAGCCCTGCAGACCATGAGCTTGCTGGTAGGTTTGAGGGCCTCGTCTTCGAACACTTTTCCTCAGGCGGCCAAAGGCTGCACTGGCACACTGGAGGCGATGTTGAATCTCCGCATCAATGTCTGCCTTTGTTGACAAGAGGCTCCCGAGGTATGGGAAGTGGTCCACGTTGTCGAGGGCCGTGCCATGAATCTTGATGACTGGGGGGCAGTGCTGTGCGGCAAGGACAGGCTGGTAGAGAACTTTTGTCTTACGGATGTTAAGCATGAGGCCCATGCTTTCATATGCCTCAGTGAATACATCGACTACATCCTGGAGTTCAGCCTCTGAATGTGCCCAGACGCAGGCATCGTCCTCGTACTGCAGCTCAATGACAGAGGTTGGGATGATCTTGGAACAGGTCTGGAGGCAGCTTAGTTTAAACAGCTTCCCACGGGTTCTGTAGTTGAGTTCAACTCCAGCAGGGAACTTGTCGACAGTGAGGTGGAGCATGGCAGCGAGGAAGATTGAGAAGAGGTTGGAGCAATGACACAACCCTGTTTGACCCTGGTCCGGACATGGAATGGATCTGTAATGGATCCATTGGTAAGGATCACGGCCTGCATGTCGTCGTGGAGCAGGTGAAGGATGTTGACAACCTTTCAGTGGTATCTATCGTGTTCCTAACACAGATGAGACTGCACACAGGGAGGTTAAAGTAACAGTGACCTCAGTCTTTATTAAGACACTCCAGAGTGAGGAACAGGCCTTAGGGGCCGGCTTATATATAGTGCTCCCAAGGGATGCGGGGATTCCTTAGGACTTCAGAGGATGCACTCCCTGGTGGCAGAACATGGGAGTGCATGCTTTACAGATACACATCACTCCCGCAAAAGTGAAAGTGAAAACTATTTACAAGGTGAGGCGGTCGGGAGCCTTTCTTTCCCTAGTGGACCGCCTCGGTACAAATGTCTGTTCTGGTGTGTTGGCTGTGCCCTCGCTGGGCTGGCGTGTTGTTGGCCCTGCAGGGCTGCTGGGTGAGCCTGGCCTTGCTGGGCTGTTGGGCGTGATGGGTTTGATTTCCTGCTCCGGGGTGGTGTCATTGATCCTTTGAGTGTGTGTTGTGGGCTCGGAAAAGGTGGTGTCTGCTGTGGGTTCTCCAGGGCAGTCTGTGAACCGCAGCCTCGTTTGGTCCAGGTGCTTTCTGCAAAGTCGTCCATTGTCTAGTTTCACAACAAACACCTTACTCCCTTCTTTAGCTATCAACGTGCCCGGGATCTACTTGGGACCATGTCCATAGTTTAGCACATACACAGGGTCATTCAGATCAATTTCCCGTGACAGAGTTACGCGAAGGTCGTTTACATTTTGTTGCTGCCGCCTGCTCTCTACCTGATCATGCAGGTTGGGGTGAACCAGCGAGAGTCTGGTTTTAAGTGTCCTTTTCATGAGTAGCTCAGCCGGGGGCATCCCTGTGAGCAAGTGGGGTCTTGTGCGGTAGCTGAGCAGTACTCAGGACAGGCGGGTTTGGAGTGAGCCTTCTGTGACTCGTTTAAGGCTCTGTTTGATTGTTTGTACTGCCCGCTCTGCCTGTCCATTGGAGGCTGGTTTAAAAGGGGCCGAGGTGACATGTTTGATCCCGTTGCGGGTCATGAATTCTTTAAATTTGGTACAGGTGATACATGGCTCGTTGTCACTGACAAGTATGTCAGGCAGGCCATGGGTGGCAAACATGGCCCTCAGGCTTTCAATGGTGGCGGTGGCGGTGCTTCCCGACATTATTTCACATTCAATCCATTTTGATAAAGCATCCACCACCACCAGGAACATTTTACCGACAAATGAGCTCGCATAGTCGACATGGATCCTTGACCATGGTCTGGAGGGCCAAGACCACAAACTTAGTGGTGCCTCTCTGGGCGTGTTGCTCAACTGAGCACACACGCTGCATTGCCGTACACAGGACTCTAAATCAGAGTCGATACCGGGCCACCACACGTGGGATCTGGCTATCGCTTTCATCACTACTATACCCATGTGTGTGCTGTAGAAATCCGAGATGAAAGTCTCCCTGCCCTTTTCGGATAGCACTACGCAGGAACCCCACAACAGGCAGTCTGCCTGAATGGACAGCTCGTCCTTTCGCTGCTGGAACGGTTTGATTAGCTCTTCCATTTCAATGGAGATGCTGGCCCAGCTCCCATGCAGTACACAGTTTTTTACGATGGACAGCAGAGAATCTTGGCTGGTCCAAGTCCTAATCTGGCAGGCCGTGACAGGTGATTTATCATTTTCAAACGCTTCCATGACCATTAACAAGTTTGCAGGCTGCGCCATTTCCACCCCCGTGGTGGGCAATGGTAGCCAACTGAGAGCATCCGCACAGTTCTCGGTGCCTGGCCTGTGGCGGATGGTATAGTTATGCGCTGATAGCGTGAGTGCCCACCTTTGTATGCGGGCTGAGGCATTAGTATTTATCCCCTTGTTTTCAATGAACAGCGATATGAGGGGCTTGTGATCGGTTTCCAGCTCAAATTTGAGGCCAAACAGGTACTGATGCATTTTCTTTACCCCGAACACACACGCTAATGCCTCTTTCTCAATCATGCTGTCGGTCCTCTCGGCCTCAGACAAGCTCCTGGAGGAATATGCGACAGGTTGCAACTTCCCCGCAACGTTAGCTTGTTGTAATACACACCCGACTCCGTACGACGATGCGTCACATGCTAGCACAAGTCTTTTCCACGAGTTATATAATACAAGCAGCTTGTTGGAGCATAAAATGTTTCTGGCTTTCTCAAAAGCAATTACTTTTTTTTTCCCCCATACCCAGTTCTCACCTTTACACAATAACACATGTAGGGGCTCTAAAAGGGTGCTTAACCCCAGTAGGAAGCTACCAAAATAGTTGAGGAGTCCCAGGAACGACCGCAGCTCCGTGATGTTCTGTGGCCTGGGTGCGTTCCTGATAGCCTCTGTCTTGGCGTTTGTGGGCCGAATGCCGTCCGCCGCGATCTTTCTCCCCAAAAACTCCACTTCTGTTGCCATGAAGATGCATTTCGACCTCTTCAGCCACAACCCTACGCGATCCAGTCACTGAAGGACCTCCTCCAGGTTTTGTAGGTGCTCGACGGTGTCCCGACCTGTGACCAATATGCTGTCCTGAAAGACCACCGTACGTGGTACCGACTTGAGTAGGCTCTCCTTCTTTCTCTGGAAGATCGCTGCAGCCGACTGAATTCCAAACGAGCATCTGTTGTAGATGAACAGTCCCTTGTGAATATTGATGCAGGTGAGGCCCTTCGAAGACTCCTCCAGCTCCTCCATCATGTAGGCCGAAGTCAGGTCGAGCTTGGTGAATGTCTAGCCTCCTACCAGCATCGCAAAGAGGTCTTCTGCCTTATGTAGTGGGTATTGGTCCTGTAGCGAGAAACGATAAATAGTTAATTTATAATTGCCGCAAATCCTGACTGTGCCATCACTTTTGAGTACTGGAACAATCGGGCTGGCCCACTCGCTGAATTCCACTGGGGAGATGATGCCCTCACGTTGCAGCCTGTCCAGCTCAATTTCCACTCTCTCCCTCATCATGTGAGGTACCGCTCGCGCCTTGTGGTGAATGGGTCGTGCCTCTGGGACCAAGTGGATCCGTACCTTCGCCCCGGAAAAGTTTCCAATGCCTGGCTCAAAAAGGGAAGGAAATTTGTTAAGAACCTGGGTACATGAGGCCTCATTGACATGTGATAGCGCTCGGATGTCATCCCAGATCCAGCAGATTTTGACCAGCCGGCTCCTTCCAAGCAGCGTGGGGCCATCGCCCGGGACAATCCAGAGTGGCAGTTCATGCACCAAGGTGATCTTGACCATGGCGCTGCCCAGGACAGTGATAAGTTCTTTGGTGTACATTCTAAGTTTCGTATGGATGGGGCTCAGGGCTGGTCTGAGTGCCTTGTTGCACCACAATCTCTCAAACATCTTTTTCCTCGTGATGGATTGGCTCGCGCCAGTGTCCAGTTCCATGGCTACAGGTAAGCCATTCAATTTTACATATCGCAATAGAGGTGGACATTTCTTTGAAAATGTGTGCACCCCATGTACTTCAGCATCTGCCTCCTCGCTCTGAGGCTCAAAATTGCTTTGATCCTCCATGGACTGATCTTCCTCTGCCACATGGTAGTTAGCAGGTTTTGTAGAGCTTGCAGCTCGTCTGAAAGCTCGTTGGAGGTACCCCATTGTTCGACAGCTCTTGCAAACATACCTTTTGAAGCAGCATGAATAGGCTGAATGGAAGCCTCCACAATGCCAACAAGGTGTGAATTGCCTTGCATTCATCCTTTGTTGGGTACTCTGAATCATCTGGGTCTACTGCGGCCTGCTGGCAGTTGCAGACTCATGGGTTCTGCCCTGTTCATTTCTGCTCACAAACACAGTTCCAGTTAATTTATGAACATTGCTAGCACTTGTGTGCTGAGAGATTTGTTTGTTGTTATCACTGGTGGACATAAATGCCTGTGCTATCGCCATGGCCTTACTGAGGGTCGGTGTCTCTACAGTCAAAAGTTTTCGTAGGATGTTCTCGTGGCCAATGCCCAGTACAAAAATGTCTCTGTGCATTTGCTCCAAGTAGCCATCAAACTCACTTTGATCTGCAAGTCGCCTTAGCTCAGCAACGTAGCTCGCCACTTCCTGACCTTCAGATCGCTGACACGTGTAGAACCGATACCTCGCCATCAGCACGCTCTCCCTCGGGTTAAGATGCTCCTGAACCAGTGTGCACAGCTCCTCATACGACTTATCCATGGGTTTCACCGGAGCCAGAAGATTCTTCATGAGGCTGTAGGTCAGTGCCCCGCAGACCGTGAGGAGGGCCTCTCTCCTTTTTGCAGCGCTTCCTTCTCCGTCCAGCTCATTGGCTACAAAGTACTGGTCTAGCCGTTCGACATTAGCTTCCCAGTCCTCACCCTCCGAGAACTTCTCCAGGATGCCCACAGTTTGTTGCATCTTTGCGTTGGATTCTTATACTCGTCGCCAGTTATTGTGTTCCTAACACAGATGAGACTGCACAATTGAAGGTTGAAGTAACAGTGACCTCAGTCTTTATTAAGACACTCCAGAATGAGGAACAGGCCTTAGGGGCCGGCTTATATACAGTGCTCCCAAGGGATGCTGGGATCCCTTGAGACTTCAGGGGAAGCACTCCCTGGTGGCAGAACATGGGAGTGCATGCTTTACAGATACACAACAGCATCCAAAATGGAGGACGCTCCATAACCCCTCACGGTGGACGGTGTCAAAGGCCTTTGTAAGATCAAAAAAGGCCCTGTATAAGGGCTGGCGCTGCTCCCTACATTTTTCCTGCAGTTGTCATGCTGCAAAGATCATGTCCGTTGTTCCCCTAGGGGACGAAATCCAAACTGTGACTCCAGGAGGAACTCCTCGGCCACAGGGAGAAGACGATTGAGGAGAACTCTAGCGACAACCTTCCCAGTGGTTGATAGCAGGGAGATTCCCCTTTTTAAAAATGGACATGATTACTGCATCTCTGAGATCTCGCGGCATGCTCTCCTCCCTCCAGATGAGAGAGCTGAGGTCATGTATATGCGCCAGCAGTGCCTCTCCACCATATTTTAGCGCCTCAACAAGGATTCCATCCGCTCCCGTAGCCTTGCTGTTCTTGAACTGTTATATTGCTTTTCCTTGAATTATATTCAATGAACTGGCATCAACAACTCTCTGCAGTAGGGAATTCCACAGGTTAACAACTCTCTGAGTGAAGAAGTTTCTCCTCATCTCAGTCCTAAATGGCCTACCCCTTATCTCAAGCCTGTGTCCCCTGGTTCTAGACTTCCCCATCATCGGGAACGTTCTTCCTGCATCTAACCGTCCAGTCCCTTCAGAATCTTGTAAGTTTCTATGGGCCTCTCTCATCCTTCTAAACTCTAGTGTATAAAGGCCCAGTTGATCCAGTCTCTCCTCATATGTCAATCCCGCCATCCCGGGAATCAGTCTGGTGAACCTTCGCTGCATTCCCTCAATAGCAAGAACATCCTTCCTCAGATTAGGAGACCAAAACTGAACACAATAGTCCAGGTGAGACCTCACCAAGGCCTTGTACAACTGCAGTAAGACTCTCCCTGTTCCTATACTCAAATCCCCTAGCTATGAAGGCCAACATTCCATTTGCCTTCTTCACTGCCTGCTGAACCTGCATGCCAACTTTCAATGAGTGATGAACCATGACACCCAGGTCTCGTTGCAACTCCCCCTTTCCTAATCTGCTGCCATTTCGATAATATTCTGCCTTCGTGTTTTTGCCTCCAAAGTGGATAACCTCGCATTTATCCACATTATACTGCATCTGCCATGCATCTTCCCATTGACCTAACCTGTCCAAGTCACCCTGCAACCTATTAGCGTTCTCCTCACAGCTCACACCGCCACCCAGTTTAGTGTCATCTGCAAACTGAATTCCTTCATCTAAATCATTAATGTATATTGTAAAGAGCTGGGGTCCCAGCACTGAGCCCTGCGGCACTCCACTAGTCACTGCCTGCCATTCTGAAAAGGACCCGTTTATCCCGACTCTCTGCTTCCTGTCTGCCAACCAGTTCTCTATCCACGTCAATACATTACCCCCAATACCATGTGCTTTGATTTTGCACACCAATCTCTTGTGTGGGACCTTGTCAAAAGATTTTTGAAAGTCCAAATACACCACATCCACTGGTTCTCCCTTGTCCACTCTACTAGTTACATCCTCAAGAATTCCAGTTTTGTCAAGCATGATTTCCCTTTCATAAATCCATGCTGACTTGGACTGATCCTGTCACTGCTTTCCAAATGCGCCGTTATTTCATCTTTAATAATTGATTCTTTCATTTTCCCCACTACTGATGTCAGGCTAACCGGTCGATAATTACCCGTTTTCTCTCTCCCTCATTTTTTAAACAGTGGTGTTACATTAGCTACCCTCCAGTCCATCGGATCTGATCCAGAGTCGAAAGACTGTTGGAAAATGATCACCAATGCATCCACTATTTCTATGGCCACTTCCTTAAGTACTCTGGAATGCAGACTATCAGGCTCTGGGGATTTATCGGCCTTCAATCCCATCAATTTCCCTAACACAATTTCCCACTTTATAAGGATATCTTTCAGTTCCTCCTTTTCACTAGACCCTTGGTCCCCTAGTCTTTCCGGAAGGTTATTTGTGTCTTCCTTCGTGAAAACAGAACCAAAGTATTTGTTTATCTGGTCCGCTATTTCTTTGTTCCCCATTATAAATTTACCTGAATCTGACTGCAAGCGACCTACATTTGTTTTCACTACTCTTTTTCTCTTCACAGATCTGTAGAAGCATTTGCAGTCAGTTTTTATGTTCCCCGCAAGCTTCCTCTCATACTCTATTTTCCCCCTCCTAATTAAACCCTTTGTCCTCCTCTGCTGTTTTAATAAATTCTCCCAGTCCTCAGTTTTGCTGCTTAATTTATATGCCTCTTACTTGGATTTAACACTATCCTTAATTTCCCTTGTTAGCCACAGTTGAGCCACCTTTCCCGTTTTATTTTTACTCCAGACAGGGATGTACAATTGTTGACATTCATCCATGTGATCTTTAAATGTTTGCCATCGCCTATTCATAGAAACATAGAAACATAGAAAATAGGTGCAGGAGCAGGCCATTCAGCCCTTCTAGCCTGCACCGCCATTCAATGAGTTCATGGCTGAACATGAAACTTCAGTACCCCCTTCCTGCTTTCTCACCATACCCCTTGATCCCCCGAATAGTAAGGACTTCATCTAACTCCCTTTTGAATATATTTAGTGAATTAGCCTCAACTACTTTCTGTGGTAGAGAATTCCACAGGTTCACCACTCTCTGGGTGAAGAAGTTTCTCCTCATCTCGGTCCTAAATGGCTTACCCCTTATCCTTAGACTGTGACCCCTGGTTCTGGACTTCCCCAACATTGGGAACATTCTTCCTGCATCTAACCTGTCTAAACCCGTCAGAATTTTAAACGTTTCTATGAGGTCCCCTCTCATTCTTCTGAACTCCAGTGAATACAAGCCCAGTTGATCCAGTCTTTCTTGATAGGTCAGTCCCACCATCCCGGGAATCGGTCTGATGAATCTTCGATGCACTCCCTCAATAGCAAGAATGTCCTTCCTCAAGTTAGGAGACCAAAACTGTACACAATACTCCAGGTGTGGCCTCACCAAGGCCCTGTACAACTGTAGCAACACCTCCCTGCCCCTGTACTCAAATCCCCTCGCTATGAAGGCCAACATGCCATTTGCTTTCTTAACCGCCTGCTGTACCTGCATGCCAACCTTCAATGACTGATGGACCATGACACCCAGGTCTCGTTGCACCTTCCCTTTTCCTAATCTGTCACCATTCAGATAATAGTTTGTCTCTCTGTTTTTACCAGCAAAGTGGATAACCTCACATTTATCCACATTATACTTCATCTGCCATTCATTTGCCCACTCACCTAACCTATCCAAGTCACTCTGCAGCCTCATAGCATCCACCTCGCAGCTCACACTGCCACCCAACTTAGTGTCATCCGCAAATTTGGAGATACTACATTTAATCCCCTTGTCTAAATCATTAATGTACAATGTAAACAGCTGGGGCCCCAGCACAGAACCTTGCGGTACCCCACTAGTCACTGCCTGCCATTCTGAAAAGTACCCATTTACTCCTACTCTTTGCTCCCTGTCTGACAACCAGTTCTCAATCCATGTCAGCACACTACCCCAAATCCCATGTGCTTTAACTTTGCACATTAATCTCTTGTCTGGGACCTTGTCGAAAGCCTTCTGAAAGTCCAAATATACCACGTCAACTGGTTCTCCCTTGTCCACTCTACTGGAAACATCCTCAAAAAATTCCAGAAGATTTGTCAAGCATGATTTCCCTTTCACAAATCCATGCTGACTTGGACCTATCATATCACCTCTTTCCAAATGCACTGCTATGACATCCTTAATAATTGATTCCATCATTTTACCCACGACTGAGGTCAGGCTGACCGGTCTATAATTCACTGTTATCTCTCTCCCTCCTTTTTTAAAAAGTGGGGTTACATTGGCTACCCTCCACTCCATAGGAACTGATCCAGAGTCAATGGAATGTTGGAAAATGACTGTTAATGCATCCACTATTTCCAAGGCCACCTCCTTAAGTACTCTGGGATGCAGTCCATCAGGCCCTGGGGATTTATCGGCCTTCAATCCCATCAATTTCCCCAACACAATTTCCTGACTGATAAGGATTTCCCTCAGTTCCTCCTCCTTACTAGACCCTCCGACCCCTTTTATTTCCGGAAGGTTGTTTGTGTCCTCCTTAGTGAATACCGAACCAAAGTACTTGTTCAATTGGTCCGCCATTTCTTTGTTCCCCGTTATGACTTCCCCTGATTCTGACTGCAGGGGACCTACGTTTGTCTTTACTAACCTTTTTATCTTTACATACCTATAGAAACTTTTGCAATCCGCCTTAATGTTCCCTGCAAGCTTCTTCTCGTACTCAATTTTCCCTGCCCTAATCAAACCCTTTGTCCTCCTCTGCTGAGTTCTAAATTTCTCCCAGTCCCCGGGTTCGCTGCTATTTCTGGCCAATTTGTATGCCACTTCCTTGGCTTTAATACTATCCCTGATTTCCCTAGATAGCCACGGTTGAGCCACCTTCCCTTTTTTATTGTTACGCCAGACAGGAATGTACAATTGTTGTCATTCATCCATGCGGTCTCTAAATGTCTGCCATTGCCCATCCACAGTCAACCCCTTAAGTTTCACTCGCCAGTCTATTCTAGCCAATTCACGCCTCATACCGTCGAAGTTACCTTTCCCCAAGTTCAAGACCCTAGTCTCTGAATTAACTGTGTCACTCTCCATCTTAATGAAGAATTCTACCATATTATGGTCACTCTTCCCTAAGGGGCCTCGCACAACAAGATTGTTAATTAGTCCTTTCGCATTACACATCAACCGGTCTAGGATGGCCAACCTTCTAGTTGGTTCCTCGATATATTGGTCTAGAAAACCATCCCTAATACACTCCAGGAAATCCTCCTCCACCACATTGCTATCAGTTTGGTTCGCCTAGTCAATATGTAGATTAAAGTCGCCCGTGATAACTGCTGTACCTTTATTGCATGCATCCCTAATTTCTTGTTTGATGCTGTCTCCATCCTCATTACTACTGTTTGGTGGTCTGTACACAACTCCCACTAGCGTTTTCTGTCCTTTGGCATTCCGTAACTCCACCCATACAGATTCCACATCATCCAAGCTAATATCCTTCCTTAGTATTGCATTAATTTCCTCTTTAACCAGCAACGCCATCCCACCTCCTTTTCCTTTCTGTCTATCCTTCCTAAATGTTGAATATCCCTGGATGTTGAGTTCCCAGCCTTGGTCACCCTGGAGCCATGTCTCCGTGATGCCAGTTACATAATACCTGTTAACTGCTATCTGCGCAGTTAATTCGTCCATCTTATTCTGAATACTCCTCGCATTGAGGCACAGAGCTTTTAGGCTTGTCTTTTTAACACCCTTTGCCCCTTTATGATTTGCTCAGAAATGCTCTGTGCTTTCGATCTATTAGCTCTTGGGTCTCTTGATCATTTTCATCAAACCAGTCCTGTTGTTTTCTGGTTGAGTAACCAAGTGTATCTTCACAGGCACTGGTTATGCAGGCCTGGAGGGCAGACCAAGTGCTGTGGGCATTGAGCATCTCAGGGTCATCAAGGCATGCCAGAATGGCTGTGAGGTGCTGGCTATATAGGGCTCTCTTAGCTGGGTCTTTAAGTGCCCCGGTGTTAAATTTTTTGTGGCACTGCTTCTGCTGTCCTCTCTGCTTTGGGGCTATGTTAATATTGATTATGGATCGGATTAAGCGATGGTTCGTCCAGCAGTCGTCAGCTCCTGTCATGGCGCGGGTGATGCGCACATCTTTGCGATCCCTGGCTCGGACGATGACATAGTCCAGCAAGTGCCAGTATTTGGAGCGAAGGTGTTGCCACGATGCCTTGTATTTGTCCCTCTGGCGGAATAGCGTGTTAGTGATGAGGAGTTCGTATTCTAGACATTTTGTCAGGAGTAGGGTGCCATTGGCCACAAAGGGGCTCTCTGGGATGCATCCTTCCTTCTGATTCCTGCTCTTCAGCTTCCTCCTCTTCTGCATATTCCTCTTCCCTCTACAAGCTAATGCTGTAAATGTGAAAAACAGTATAAAATGCTGAAATACTCAGTTGGTCAGGCAGCACCTCGACCGGAGACGTGAACTCCATGGTTGTAGCATGACCTGCTGAGTGTTCGCAGCACGTTCTGTCTTCTCAAGGGTGTTCACTTACCATCCAAGTCCTTGCAAGCATCCAGCAGCACTCCCAAAACACTTTAAAAAATGTTCACATATATTGCAGCAAGCCACCACTTCAATAAAATAAAAAAATAAAAATCCTTTCCATTCAAACATACCTGATTGATGTGTGTGTCCCTTTAACAGCTGCAGATATCATCCCTGTCAGTATCTGTCAGTCTGCTTGCATGCCAGGCTAACCTGGTATGCTTCGGACCCAGTGCTGAATTGAGCGCTTGGGTCGAAGTTTATGTAGGTGACATTAAGTCAGTGTCGCCACACTGTCATTATTTTTGCAGGGCACTGCCGGTAAGGGTCCCATAAATATGGCAGCCACCGCAGGGACCGCCTCCAGTTGGCACAAGAGCGACGGCCGCCATTTTCTAGAGAATAGTTGGCGTTAACAGGTGGCAGTTATTGTATGATTTCTCACCCTATGAATTTTGGCTACATTATATTTGGTGTGTGTGCAGACATCATTCTTTGAAAGTATTGAAAGTTAGTTCCATCTGGTGATCTGCACTGCACATGGAAGGTTCTGTAGACAATTGCATGTTAGAGGTGGGGAGGGGGAAAGGTGCACACAGGAATGTTCATACAGTGGCCAGATGTGATAGCCAAGAGAAAGTCTCTTGCACGGTATGAATGTGCCTTGCAGTCAGCAAAACATTGTCCTCAGCAGCATCTATAGGCCATTATGCATGTTCCTTGGGCAAAAGTAGGTAGGACTGCCTCTGCTTTTATCACGTAGTGTGGGGCTACGATTGGGATATCATGTGTCTCCAGTGCAGCCTAGCCACCCTTCACTGCTCCTTCTCCTATAATTTTAAGGAGAAAAGATAGAGGGAACTTCCCAGTGGAAACCCCATTGTGGCCATTTTCAAGGTAGAGGGGAAATGGCAGCCCCATAGTAAATAGTCGACTAAAAATTAATTGGCAGAAGAAAAATTCCGAATTCAATGGAGAAGGAAGGATTCTGCATTTTTTTATAAAACTATGCTAGGCTCCCTAAATGTAATTCCATCACAGTGTCAGCTGTTACTCAGTGGGTAGCACACTCACCTCTGAGTCAGAAGATTGTGTGTTCAAGTCCCACTCCAGGGACTTGAGCACATAAATCTCGGCTGAGACTCCAATGCAGTACTGAGCGAGCACTGCACTGCCGCAGGTGCTGTCTTTTGTTAAACCGACTGCTCTCGCTGGTCGATGTAAAAGATCCCATGGCACTATTTTGAAGAAGAGCAGGGACGTTATCCCTGGTGACCTAGCCAATATTTATCCCTTGTTTTCTGAACATACCTGGGCAAATGTTTCACTTTTTCGGGTAGATGCCAGTGTTGTAGCTATATTGGAACAGCTTGGCTAGAGGCGTGGGTTATTCTGGAGCACAAGTCTTCAGCACTACAGCTGGGATGTTGTTGTGGCCCATAGATATTGCTATATGCAGTGTGCTCAGTCATCTCTTGATTCACATGATGTGAATCAACTTGGCTGAAGACTGGTTTCTGTGATAGTGGCCATTCAGTCAGAACTTCTGGCTGAAGATGGTTGCAAACGCTTCAGCTTTGTGTTTTGCAATCGTGTGCTAGGGATGTTCGTGGAGCCTTCTCCTCCCGTTAGTTGTTTAATTGCCCACAACTATTCATGACTGGATGTGGCAGGATTGCAGAGGTTTAATCTGATCCGTTTGTTGTGGAATCTCTTAGCCCTGTTTAACATGCATGTAGTCCTATGTTGTAGCTTCACCAAACTGGTGCTGCTCCTGGCATGTTCTTCTACACTCTCATTAAACCAGGGTTGGTCCCCTGGCTTGATGATAATGCTAGAGCAGGGATATGCTGGGCCATAAGGTTACAGAAATTGGTAGAATACAATTCTGCTCCTGCTGATGGCCCTCATGGATGACCAGTTTTGAGTTGCTAGATCTATTCTGCATCTGTCCCATTTAGCACAGTGGTAGTACCACACGACACGATGGAGGGTGCCCTCAATGTGAAGAATGGACTTCGACTTCACAAGCATTGTGCAGTTCTCACTCTTACCAATGCTGTCATGGACAGATGCATCTGCAACAGGTAGATTGATGAGGATGAGGCTAAGTAGGTTTTTCCCTCGTGTTGGATCTCTCATGCTTGCTGCAAGCCCAGTTTAGTAGCTAGCTTGATTAGTATTTGTGCTCTTGGTGATGGACATTGAATTCCCCCACCCAGAGTGCATTCTGTGCCCTTGCTACCCTCAGTTCTTCTTCCAATTATTGACCTGAGTGTTGCAACATCATTGTTTATTAATGGGCATGAAATCCTGGCCTCATCGGGTCCGTACGGAGTGTGTACAGACCCACATCTCTGCAGCAAGGACATTCACACGGGTGAGATTGGGCTATTTGCCCATCTCTTGCCCAGCAAATGTCCTGGAAACTTTTACACCTGGTAAAAGTAGGCGCATAGAGTTTTAAAACACTTAAAAATGTAATTTAAATACATATTTTAGAGTAAAAACCCTGTCCATTAATGTAAATTTATTTTAAACCCTAAATAAAACACTTAAAAAAAAATCCCAAAAATATATATTTTTTCTAAAACATTTAATTCACTTTAAATTCAATTAATTTTAAATATGTGAGATGTTATTTTTTTTTTATGTTGTGTTTGCATGTTTTAAGGGGTTATTCTCATTGGTAGGAATAGAAATTGGAGATACGAGGTTCCCATTACTATCAATGAGAATACTGTACTGTGATTTGTGGTCCAGGCCCACGTGACTTCATCTTAGACTTACATACCTGGAAGACAGGGGCACACTGCGAAGTGCGGGAACCTTCCAGAGAAAAACGGAATCACAGGAGGGTGCAGGAGCAGAAGTAGGCTGCGGATCGTATTTCTTGCTTTCAGGCGAACGCCCTCAGGAAGCCTCCAACCAGGATTTCAGGGCCAATGTGTTGCGGTGTGATTCTATCACTGCTGGTGAATCTTACGTAGCTCACGCTACCCTCCATCCATAGAATCTCAGTTTTAATTAATTTGTTTGAAAATTACCATATGCTTAAGGAGTAATAAAGGTTTGGTTGAGTACTTTCAATATAAAGTACTATCCTAAATCAACTATTTTTTTGATAACAAACAGGTGTTACCAATCTGTTAGACTATATTTTTTCTTGAATTATGTATTCCCTCTCGACAGAAATCTATTGTTTCAGTCTCCGTTTACACCAAGAGCTCCTCTAATGGTATTGTTTATGGGGGCAGTCGACATATATCCAGCAAGCACTCCATTTCACTTAGATGAGAATTGGTGCTTCACACTTACCAAAAGGCTGATCCAGAGGTGCCTCTGCTGGGAGTAATTTGTACTGGCTAGGTATTTCTGTGAATAATACATGTGGGGGAGTACTTATTAATGAAAACACCGCTCCTAGCCTTTCCCTTTTAGTACTTCGGAGGTCCGTGTTGCTGTGAAAAGGGTGGCACATATGAACATTAATTCCGAATTATGTGACTGCATTAAAATAAACGTTATTGCTTGAATGATTAGTAGAGTGTTATGTAACTTCCCGAGTCATTTTCTTCCATTCAAGTGTTCATATAATAAATGAAGCACTCATGTTAAATTGTCAGAGCAAGACATTGTTGGCCCTAAAAAGAACTGGAAAGTATGGTATTTCAGTGTAGGTGGTGTAATGTTAAAAGAAACACAGATTGTAGCAGGACTAGACTATAGTATCTTTTAGGCTGATACAGTACTATCCATATAATCACATCTGGATAGATTATTAGCTAGCTTTCTGCTCTACAGATTCAGCAAATTTATTTTGCTTTGAAAGAAGTTGGTAAATGTCACCAATTATGCCACATGAAGGTCATCAGTTAATCAGTAGTGTATATCAAATGTATGGGCTTCAGTTTATCCTGTTTTCTTAACATTTAACATTAAATTATTTCGGATGATCCTTTCCATGCCACCAAATATTCAAGCTGGATGCATCATGTTGTAGTTATGTGCTTCCCAATTATCTGAACAGACAATTGCCTATAAGGCTTGTTTTTTGGAGGTTATCCTCTTAAACAGAAATTCACAACACTTATAACCAATTCCTAAATGCCAGTCATACATTGACATAACCAGATGTATAAAACTGTTCAGTCCATAATGGATCTTATGCTTACAATCTTGCTATTATGAGAGGCAGCTATCTAAACATCATAGACAAAGGCAACTATTCCTTAGTAATGAAAGGGTTTCAAGAGTCTGTGACTAGGGGAATATATGTTTATCTTGACATGAGATAATGAAGTCAACCTTATTTTGCAGAATTCTTGTCCATGTATTTCTTGCCCCTAATGGCTGGCTGCTGTTGACTTCAGGCTGGTTATTGGCTGCTAGTGGTGATTGACTAGCAGTAGGTTGGTGGGCTAACTGTGAGCTAGTGTGTTGACTAACTTTCTTTGCCTGTATGGCTGAGCTATTCATTGGGTCAGATCACAGGACATTCAGGGGAACATGTTGTGTGTGTTTTAACTGTATGCTGTGTTTCTGCATCTCATGAAGGAGTATACATGCTACATTTTTGAATTTTATGTTCAATATTCTGCTTGAGTTCAGCATCATTGACCACTCATATAAGTGGACCTCATATCCCTTACAATCTAGAATATGCCTTTATCTGCTCAATATCTAGACAAATGATAGTGAGACATAGTGATTGAACTGAGAATTCTAGCCATTGTATGCCAGCTTACTGGTTTGCGTCACGTGCCATCAAACTATTCTCATCTTTGGTAGCACATTGAATGTACACACTATCAGACCCAGACTTGTGCTCTAAATCAATAGACAATTTACAGCTCATCGAAACCAGAATTAACCTTGTGTGTACCGTTAGAGTTAATAACAAATTCAAATCAATAACTTAAATATATTTTGGCACAAAATATACCATAAAGTATATATGTAAATTAAAAAATCATCCAAAAAGGCTGGAACATGCAACAAATAAAGAAGGTTTTGTTAAGATTGTAGAATGCCATTCAGACTCTATGGTAAAGTTAGGAAACTTCGAGTGATATATTGGGTTTGGGTAATTACAGGTGATAATGTAATAGTTCTATGTGAAGTTCCTTCATAGGTCAATATAATAGTTCATCTGAAATAAGGCTTTTCTGTATGATCTAATGATTGACATAGGCCTAGATAATATAAAACAATATAAAGGCCCCGATATTGGTGGAAGTCCTGCACACAGCCGGCGAGCTTCTGCCGGAAATACCGATTTTTTCCGGCGATTCCTCCGGTGTTGCCCATCTGCCGCCCACGTTCTGCCTGCCGCAAGATTAGTCCCATCGGTTCCCCCAGCGCGCCGGCCTGCCGCCTGCCCATGTCAGAGGCTGGAAATCCGGCTTTTTCCTCATCGGGAATGTCTAAGATCGCCCTGCCACCCGCCAGAAGGACCGCTGGGGAATAGCTGGTGTGAGCTGGCTGTGAGTCGAGCGACAGGGAGATTATCTCAGAGTGCTGCAGCATTGCACATCCTGGATATCATTCACACTCTGCAGCATTATCAGTGGCACATAAATATTGAGGTGATGGACCTTAACCCGCCCAGAGAGAGTTCAGATATGTTACTTCCTATGACTCCGTCGAAGGAAACGTATGGTAGAGGAAGCAGCAATGAGTTGCGGAAGATGGTGAAGGCTCAATGGAGATGCCCTGCAAGAGTTTGGAGACCATTTCATGCGGAACATATTTAGTGACTGATGTGACTGCGCAGATGGTATGAGCTTATGCCAGAGTTATTATGCGAAAGTGATAAAATGTCATGCGATAGCACATAGCTGCAACTGATACTGAAAACATCATGACACGAGGTGTGGAAGAGGGGAAAATACATATAATGGACTGCAATGTAGCTGATGAACATGTTATCTCAGGGGTGGCACTCAGCCATATTTGGTATCTTAAAAAATGGCATGACCTGCAAGCATTATTGTGTGGCCTGCAAGTTCAAGTGACTCTGATTGAATGGCAGCTTTCTGCGTGGTCACCCTTACTTGTCATGCCGCGATATCCTGATGACAGGACCCATTATATAGTGCAATCATATGTGGAGCGCAACATATTCCTGATGCAACAGAACACCTGAGGGACAGCTGTGTGTTTCTCACAAGGCATCACACATCATGTGGAAATGAGACACTGACAAAGAGAGGGTAAACATTGTGACTGTATTTAGAAGTGCATAATTACAAAAGTGACATAACCTTACAGAATTCACGAACATCTCCACTACCAACACCCACTCCTCTACCCATTACCACCACCTCTCTTTCCCCCAACCCCTTGATGTGAGGCGCATCATCCTCTTCTTTGCCCCGCCTTCAAGACGGCATCCAACACCTCTCTTCATCCCTGCCTCTGCTTGAGCAGGTTATGCAGGAGGGCAGGAAAGAAGGTAGGGAGCGTCACTGAAGGCACCGGCAACCCCGGCTCCTCTGGATCTGTGTGCCTTGAGGGTGTGGGGTCAGGGGCTTGCATGACATGCCCAGAAGCCATTACCTGCCTCATCGCCTCAGCAGACTGGGTGTTACGCTCTACCATAATAATGAGCCGGTCCATTTGGTCAGAAAGATGCTGAGCGAGGGATTTGATGCTGGCACCTATCCCAGCCATGATCTGCAGCAGCTCGCAACCTAGGTCAATGCTCATCCTCGATAGCTGTGCCATCTCATGAATTGCTGTGAGCCGCCCTACAACCTCAGCAGCTTGTTGGGTCCTTGTGGGTTGATGCACCTTGGTTGGGTCAGCTCCACGGCCTCTGTGCCTGGCAGCGCTTGGAAGTATTGCATCTGGTTCAAAGCCCATGAATTCTGAGCCCGACGCTGAGGTTCTCCGGACAAATGGCACACATGGCAGGAGGCTGATGTCATCCTTTTCCAGTTCCTCAACCTCAAGGGGCTCAAACACGGGCCCGTCTCCCTCCTCTCTCTCCTCTTCTTCTTGACTCTGGATGGTGGAGGTGGGTGCGGTGGAACTGGGTGATCTTATGGGGGTGGGGGGGGGGGGTGGAGGAATGAGCCAAAGTCTGGGAATGGGAACAACATTGGGGTGGGAGACACTGGGGTCATACTCCTCCTTTGAGTGCCAAAGGTGGATGGTGTGCATTGATCGGTGCATCCAACTCACTATCTGCAAGCAGAAGACAACATTTCAGTCTATTGGGTGGAGGGGGGGGCGGGGCAGTGGCGGGGAGTTAGGTCAAGCTGACATGTGAGCCGTCTCATCTCACAATGTTCCATCAGGGAGTTCCATCTCTACATGGGTACATCAATAATGGATGACAAACTGTGTGTTAAAATGCATTTTGCTTGACATTGCATGACCTGTCATGCCATGAGCATTACGCACACTGGAGATTGTTATACCCTTACCATGCTCCAGCACGGGATCTGAATCACCCTTTGCGGTTGCACGGCGGTGGTCACCCACCAATGCCAATGCACGCTCCTCCAGGCTGCTCAACTCAATCACCTCTGCTGCTCTGCTGGGCCCCCTCCTGTGGCACTGTGGCTTGCTGTCTTGGGAGTTTGTTTCTTCTGCAGAAAGAAAGGTTGAAGCCTTTGCCCTCTTTGCTCATGCCCGCGCCCCCTCCCCCCCCCCCCCCCCCCCCACACACACACACACACACACACACACACACACATAACCTTTTGCATTTGCATGGGAGGGGTCCCATAAATGTTTACTCATTCTTGCTGATGCCACCACATCGTTTCAACGTTTCCTACACTGGTCTCCATCTCGCTTAATGTTGCCCATTGAGGACTTGGCCTCACCAATCTCCCTCCAGATGCGTCTGTACTGGGGTGGTAGAGGTTTACCATGATCATCCCAGATGAGGTCATTATGCCTGCTCTTCACCTCTGATACAAGCTCCTCAAGTTCCTCATCATTAAACCAGGGAGCTCTGGGCCTGATCTTGACAGTCTTCTTTGAAGCTTTTTTTCCACATGCTAAATCACTTAAGGACTTAAGGAATGGATAATGAAAAGTTTGCAGCTCTGTGTCTCCTACACTCTCCCCTATACAACTGGCAGATGCAAGAGAGTTTTCAGCATTTAAGCGCATGCGCAGATGTCCCAGCGGCCTCAATCGCGGCAAAAATGACGTTGGTGTGCTGATAGCAGTAAAAAAAAAATCTCGTGCATCCGCGGTGCGGTGCCTCCAAAGCACTCTGATTCGAGAGGCCTACACCTCCCACTCACTGATGCTGCCGCCCACTGACGCCCGCGAAAACCTGCCGACTCCCGCTGCCTGCCGCTACCGCTACCGCCCACAATACAATGCCGAAAATGGATACCAGCGGGGCCCAGCGGCAGCAGGCACCAAAAAGGTAGGTGCCACCCGGCTACCACCAAAAAATGGGCAGGCATCAATATCAGGGCCAAAGTATTGTTCAGTTCAGCAGAGTAACACAATGAGTTCTTGGAACTATAGAGAGCAGAGTTACTGCAGCTATAGAATAAAGTCTGTTTATGACAATTCTTCTTTTGAATTTATCCCTGATCAAAGCACATACATATGTTTGTTAACTATAAATCAAATATTTGTTATCAACATAAAAAACATTTCACAAAGATCATTAAGCTGGATACAAATGGTGGAGACCATTCAACCTATAACTCATCCTTTCATAGAAACCTACAATCGCCACTCCCCAGAGCACTCCACCTCCATAACATCTGCAGGATTATTCAGCATTCAATGCCTTAACAATGACATTATCCATTCTTTTGTGAATCATTTCCACCTCACTCTCAACCTGGCCTTTCCTGCCACCAAAATGGGCTCTTTTTTTTGTACACTATTATCTAAAAATGTCAGTTCAGTGGTGGGCAGAAGCGGCTTCAGTTTAGACATTTGTTCAACTGAGCTTCAAATTGAAATATATATCTACTTGATCTTTCTGCAATGCATATTTATGTAAGTACAGTCTGCCACCTTTTTAAATGTGCATCGCATTTTGATTTTATCTTAAACATTGTCGTATGGCGCAGGATAATCTCATTGCCCGAGCATTTCTGAAACCTGAAATGAAATCCTACCCATACTGTTGGGATGAAAGTTTCTGCTAACTGTAACGGTCCAATATGAAATGAATTTCAGCAGTTTCAATCTAATTCCTATGATCCATACCACCAAACAGTCTCTATTTTGGCAAGAAGAGGGTTGGCGCAATGACACAGCCCTGCTTGACGCCGGTCCGGATGTGGATTGGGTCTGTGGTGGATCTGTTGGTCAGGATCACGGCTTGCAAGTTGTCATGGAGCAGGCGGAGGATGGCGAGAAACTTTTGGGGGCAGCCGAAATGGAGGAGGACACTCCATAGTCCCTCACGGTTAAGTGTCAAAGGCCTTTGTGAGGTCAAAGAAGGCCATATACAAGGGTTGGTGCTGTTCCCTGCATTTCTCTTGCAGTTGTTGTGCCATGAAGATCATGTCTGTTGTAACCCATAGCAGACGGAATCCACACTGTGATTTCGGGAGGGGCTCCTCAGCCACAGGGAGAAGACGGTTGAGGAGGATTATAGCGATGACTTTCCCAGGAGCCGACAACAGGGAGATTCCTCTGTAGTTGCCGCAGTTGGACTTGTCCCCCTTTTTAAAGATGGTCACGATTACGGCATCTCTGAGATCTCCAAGCATGCACTCCACCTTCCAGATGAGAGAGATGAGGTCAAGCATTCACGCCAAAATGCTTCTCCACCATAATTTAGTGTCTCAGTAGGGATTCCATCCACTCCTGATGCCTTGTTGATCTTGAGCTGACGGATGGCCTTTTCTACCTCGTGCAGGGCTGGGGTTTTGCTGAGATGGTGGTGGATAGCATGCTGTGGGATGCAGTCGAGGATACTCGTATCAAAGGCAGAGCCTCGATTAAGGAGATCTTCGATTGCTCCTTCCAGCGGGCCCTGACTGCCTCAGTGTCCTTGATGAGTGTCTCCCCATTCTTGGCAAGTAGTGGGGTGGGGCCTTGGGTGCTTGGGCCGTAGATGGACTTGACTCGCTGCAATGCTCCATCTCACACTCAACAAGCTCCCTGCTGGAGTGGAACTAAACTATAGAACCAGTGGGAACTTGTTCAACCTTTGTTGGCTCCAGGCTAGATCCAAGACCGTCCCATCCTCTGTCGTCGAAATACAATACGCTGATGACACTTGAGTCCGCGCACATTCAGAGGCTGAACTCCAAGTCATCGTCAACATCTTCATTGAGGCATATGAAAGCATGGGTCTTACACTAAACATCCATAAGAAAAAGGTCCTCCACCAACCTGACCCCACCACACAGCACTGCCCCCCAGTCATCAAAATCCACCGTGCGGCCTTGGACAACGTGGATCACTTTCCATATCTCGGGAAACTACTATCAGCAAGGGGAGACATCTACGACGACGAGGTCCAACACTGCCTCCAGTGCACCAGTGCAGCATTTGGTCGTCTGAAGAAGAGAGTGTTCGAAGATCAGGCCCACAAATTTGGCACCAAGTTTATGGTCTACAGAGCTGTAGTGATACCCGCCCTCCTGTATGGCTCAGAGACGTGGACCATATACAGCAGACACCTCAAATCGCTGGAGAAATACCACCAACGATGTCTCCACAAAATCCTGCAAATCCCCTGGGAGGATAGACACATCAACGTCAATGTTCTTGATCAGGCCAACATCCCCAGCATCGAAGCACTGACCACACTCGACCAGCTCCATTGGGCGAGCCACATTGTCCGCATGCCCGACACAAGACTCCCAAAGCAAGTGCTCTACTCGGAACTCCTACACGGCAACCGAGTCCTAGGCGGGCAGAGGAAAAGTTTTAAGGATACCCTCAAAGCCTCCTTGATAAAGTGCAGCATTCCCACCGACATCTGGGAATCCCTGGCCAAAGACGGCCCTAAGTGGAGGAAGAGCATCCGTGAGGGCGTTGAGCGCCTCGAGTCTTGTCGCCGAGAGCATGCAGAAAACCAGCGCAGGCAGCGGAAGGAGCGTGCCAGACTCTCCACCCACTCTTTCCTTCAATGATTATCTGTCCCACCTGTGACAGAGACTGTTATTCCTATATTGGACTGTACAGTCATCTGAGAACTCACTTTTAGAGTGGAAGCAAGTCTTCCTCGATTTCAAGGGTCTGCCTATAATGAATTTGGCACTAAATTGGCAATTTCACTCATGGAGGTCAAAAGGATGGGTGGTGCAAGAAATGGAAATTACACCTTGGTGCAATAGGGGTGCTCCTGGCACCTATTGACACAGAATTGAGAATTTTACTTGCCAACTGATTGCACTATAGCTGGCCTGGGAGCTGACACTTCAACTGTTAAATTGTTCCCTTCCCCCGTATATCCTTTAATATCCTTTGAATTATTGCACACATTTTTAAGTCTCATGTTTTTCCTTTTCAGTCTGTGTAATTTCTGTACAAAACATTGATTAAAATTCTCTGCCCTAGATAAATTAGTAAGTTAATAAGCAATAAATCTCTTGAAAGTTTTTATGTCCTCATTTTTTGTTTTAACCGAGATTTTTTTTCTTTTCTCTTATAAATAGGCTGTAAGTGGTAGGGCAAGTAATGGAGGTGGGACTAGAACAAAGGGAGGTTCATCCTGGGTTCCCATAGCAACTGCTGGAGCAGCGAGAAAAATAGGTGAGGGAAGTTACTCTGTCCTATCAATGGCTGTCAGCTTATATTTCTAGTTGCTTAAAAGACTAATCCATTGACAATATATTGGATTTTATTAAAACATGCTCCTCACATTCTTCATGTGTTCATGAAGAGGTTCAAGGAAAAAGCACGTCAAATAAATTTCAAGGTTAAGTAATTATTCTGAGGTTCCTGCAATTATATTGACCTTAAACTGTGATGAAAGTGTCATGAGAGTTCAGAAAAAATTAATATTACTCATATAAGGGCTGCTTCCCCGAACAGTCACTCCCAGTAAGAAAAGAAAATACTTACTGTATTTTGTGTAGTCACTGTAGAGTTTTGTCACACAGTGCTTATAGGAGAATGCATTGGCATACTGATGGTTGTTGATATGGCTATGCACACATTGAGAATTGCATGCTATTTAGGGTCCAGGATATTTTGACAAGATTCCCTGGAGTTGGCTGTGGCAGAGGATATCAAAATTACTGCAGGGTGTGGGTCATTGCCCTTTCTAAAGCACCGGAAGGGTTTGTTTTAGCTTGCCTCATTCTGACATTGGTGTGCACGCGGGAGGTTTCTGAGTCATGTGGGCTTCCAGAAAGAGCTTCAGACTGCCTGGTAGCTTTCAGTTCCATACATTACCCACTCCTAAATCCCCCAATCCGGCAAAATGGGAAATTCCAAGATGCATTGACTGCAGATAGCTGCCAAACTTAAAATGATGAATGCATCACTCGGCAAGCCAATTCCTCAACAGGTCAGATTATTCCCTGCGAACAGCAGTTGAATTCGGCTTCACCCAACACAATCTTAATGCTTATCTAACTTTACATTCTACAAATTCATCCATGCCTAATTGCCCTCATTGATATAATACATTTTACTCATTTGCATTCCTTGCATACAGTTTTGCTGGCTCGAAATGCATACTGGTAAATCGAACATGGAGATCAGTGGGCACGGCAGGATTCGTGTGCAGCTATTGACCTCCATATTTGAATTTCCAAGAGATGTTACCGGAGAACAAGTTCAGACCTGGAGCATAAATTTGTAAAATTTATCTGAATAAATTGAATTTCTACCAGTTTAAGAGCCACCATTAGCCAAAGAGTGTTTAGTGATCTCCATCTATATTTCTGTTTATAATTCTCATCCCTTTTCTAACCAGATATTCATACAGCTCTTCAAAACAAAATGTGACAGTCTTGATCACTTTAACTGAGAATGTATTCCAAATATCTACACATCTATGGGGGAAAGAATCCTTCTGATGTTAACTTTTGTTCAGGAAACTTCTTAATGGTTATATTTGTGTTCGATAGTACACAGTTCAAGTTAAATAGCTCACTTGCATCAACATTATCAATTCTTTTCAGCATTTTAAAATTCTGAATCATGTTTTCTCTCAATCTTCATTTCTCTAAAAGAACAATTTGAGTTTTGAGACTCTCATCATAACTTAAGGCCCTAACTCTCAGAATCATCCTAGTTGCTCTTCTATTTTGCAAACTACTGCCCCATCTCCAACCTCCCTTTCCACTACAAAGTCCTTGAACTTGTTGTTGCCTCCCAAATCCGTGCCCATCTTTCCCGCAATTCCATTTTTGAATCCCTCCAATCCGGTTTCTGTGCCTGCCACAATATCAAAACAGATCTCAAATATCAAAACAGATCTCATCAAAATCACAAATGACATCCTTTGTGACTGTGACAAAGGCAAACCATCCCTCCTCATCATTCTTGATTTGTCTGCACCCTTTGACACGGTTGACCACTCTATCCTTCTCCAACGCTTCTCCATCGTCGTCCAGCTGGGTGGGACTGCACTCGCTTTGTTCCATTCTTATCTATCTAATCTAGTCACCTGCAACTGCTTCTCTTCCTGCCCTGCATCATTACCTCTGGTGTCCCACAAGGATTAATCCTTGGCCCCCTCCTATTTCTCATCTACATGTTGCTCCTTGGCGACATCATCCGAAAACACAGCGTCAGTTTCCATGTGTACGCTGATGACACCCAGTTCAACCTCACTATCATTTCTCTCGACCCCTCCACAGTCTCTAAATTGTCAGACTGCTTGTCCGCCATCCATTTCTGGATGAGCAGAAATTTTCTCCAATAGAATATCGGGAAGACTGAAGCCATTGTTTTCGGTCCCCGCCACAAACTCTGTTCCCTAGCCACTGACGCCGTCCCTCTCTCCAACTTCTGTCTGAGGCTGAACCAGACTGTTCGCAACCTTGGTGTCATAGAATCATAGAATCATAGACATTTACAGTATAGGAGGCCGCCATTCGGCCCATATGTATGTGCCGGCTATCAAAGAGCTATCTGGCCTAATCCCACTTTCCAGCTCTTGGACCGTAGCCCTGTAGGTTATGGCACTTCAAGTGTACATCCAAGTACTTTTTAAATGTGGTGAGGGTTTCTACCTTTACCACTCTTTCAGGCAGTGAGTACCAGAACTCCACCACCCTCTGAGTGAAAAAAATTATCCTCAAATGCCCTCTAAACCTCCTACCACTTACTTTAAATCTATGTCATATTTGACCCTGAAATGAGCTTTCGACCACATATCCGCAGCATAACTAAGACCGTCTATTTCCACTTCCGTAACATCGCCCATCTCCACCTTGCCTCAGCTCATCTGCTGCTGAAGCCCTCATTCTTGCCTTTGTAACCTGTAGACTTGACTAGTCCAATGCATTCCTGGATGGCCTCCCACATAGTTGGATAAACTGGAGGTGATCCAAAACTTGGCTTCCCGTGTCCTACCTCACACCAAGTCCCGCTCACCCATAACCCCTGCGCTCGCTGACCTACATTGGCTTCCGGTTAAGCAACGCCTCAATTTCAAAATTCTCATCCTTATTTTCAAATCCCTCCATGGCCTCGCCCCTCCCTATCTCTGTAATCTCCTCCAGCCCTACAAACCCCCGAGATGTCTGCACTCCTCTAATTTTGCCCTCTTGA
This sequence comes from Pristiophorus japonicus, assembly GCF_044704955.1. Lineage (NCBI taxonomy): Eukaryota > Metazoa > Chordata > Chondrichthyes > Pristiophoridae > Pristiophorus > Pristiophorus japonicus. Next base: position 90,761,709 of record NC_091981.1, read on the forward strand.
GCATCCCTGACTATAATCGCTCAACCATTCGTAGCCGTGCCGTCTGTTGCCTTTGTCCCAAGCTCTGAAATTCCCTGCCTAATCCTCGCTATCTCTCTTTCCTCCTTCAAAATACTCCTTAAAACATACCTCTTTGACCAAGCTTTTGGTCACCTGCACTAATTTCTAATTAAGCGGCTCAGTGTCAAATTTTTAAAAATCTCATAGTACTCCTGTGAAATGGCTTGGGACGTTTCACTACGTTAAAGGTGCTATATAAATACAAGTTGTTGTTGTTGTTATGAAACCATCTGAAATGCATTGCCATTGCTGTCAAGGTAGGATGACCAAAGCTTCACCTTGCTAGTGACTTACACAAGATTAGAATACCTTATTTTGAAGTATAATCAAATGCCCTTGAGAAATGCCCAGTTTACGAAAAGCCTCGTTAAACAACATGCAATTTTGTATTCACCTAACCGAGGCTTAGGGTAGAATTTTAACCCTCCAGGGTGGGTGCGGGGTTAAAAAAAAACACTCATTTCTGTTTGTAATGGCGGCGGGTCAGAGGGCAGGCAACCAATCAGTTCTCAGAACATAGATCAGTCACTAAAACATTTTATGGAGGTTGCATGCCTCCATACTAAATAAAGTTTTAATTTTGAACACCTGCAGACAAGTTTCTCAGGCCTCTGGAAACCCGACGGCTGAAGGGAGGCGAGAATGCCCAGGTCCATCAGATAAGTTTCTTTCAGGTATTGCTTGTGTGCCAGGAGGAGGAGTGTTTCCCCCGGCCTACCAAGCTTCCCTGTTATCGAACCCCCACCTTCGGTGCACAACCCCACAATGGGACGCCTGCATCAGCTGAATCCCCCGCGATTTCCGACTCCCTCCACATCCCCACGATGTCCGATCCCGGCGATGGCCAAATCCTCCCAACCCCGGCAATGTCCAACTCACCCCAACCGTTGACCCCACCCACGCAATCTCTGACTACCCCAATTCGTGCGATGTCTGATTCCCCCCCCACCCCATGCAATATCTGACTCTCCACAGCCCTTGGGATATACAGCTCCCCCACCCCCACATGATATCTGACTCCCACAGCCTCCGCGCTGGTCGACTCCCCCACACTCTGCACTGTTCGACTCCAAAACCCCTGTGAAATCCGACTCCCCCACTCCCTACGATGTCTGACTCCCCCACCCCCCACCACTATGTTCGACTCCCCCACCCCCGTGACATCCGACTCCCCACCCTCCGCGATGTCTGACTCCCCCACCCCCGTGATATCCGACTTCTCCCACCCTCGTGATATCCAACTCCCCCACTCTCCACAATATCCCACTCCCCATGATATCTGACATCCCCACCCCCCAAGTGGTTCGACTCCCCCACCCACCACTATGTTTGACTCCCCCACCTCCCCAGGGATATCCAATTCCCCCACCCTCCATGATGTCTGACTCCTCCACCCCACCATTTTTTTCAACTTCCCCACCCTCCAGCTGGACAGATCCTCTACATCTCCACAGCCAGGACATTCGCATCGGCAAGATTGCGGTATTTACCCATATCTTGCCCAGCGGATGTCCTGAAAACTCTTGTGCCTGATAAAAGCAGGCACATAGCTTACTTTTACAGGCGTAAGATTTTTAAATCATACAAAAAATGTTTAAATAAAATTTAAAAAACACATTTTATTGTTAAAATCCCTGCCCACTAAGGTAAGTTTAGTTTAAAGCATAATTTACAAAACTTTAAAAAAATCAGAAAAATATATTTATTTATAAGACATATAAATAACTTTAATTTAAATTAATCAAATATGTGGTGTATTTTTTCTATTTTTTATTGGTGTTTTCGTGTTTGGAAGGTGTTTCTCAATCATAATAATGGGACCTCCAACTTATTATGGATGAGAAAATACTGTCCCTGGATTGGCTGCCCAGAGCCATGTGACTGCAGCTCCAGCTTACGGACATCCAGACGTGCACGCGCTCCGATGCGCAGGGAGGGAAAGCCTCATGACCTGGATCTCTCGTGGGCGCAACAGGAACAGGTAGGTGCGCATCTTTTGTAACTTTTTCAGTCAATCGCCTGTGGGATGACCTCGACAGGAATTTCTAGGCCATTATATTTTTGGTTTCTAGATGTTCTTCTATTTTCTCCTTTAATAGGGATTCCATTATTTTTCCTACCCCTGATATTAAGTTGACTGGACATGTTCTATCCCCCTTCTTAAATATAGGTATTACGTTAACTATCCGCCAGTCCTCTGGCACTACACCTTTTTCTAGTTAATTATTAAAGATGTGTAGTACATCTTATCATTAAATTCAGCAAGACCTGCGGGAAACCCTTACTTCTGGTTTTCCCGTCTGCAAATCCTCCGCCCTTCCAGCTCTCTTCCCAGCTCGGAGTCATCAGAGAAGCAGGGACATTGGGAGGGGGAGGGTGAATCACAATTGGCAGTTCATGAATCACCAATAACTTCTTGAGTGCCTCTTAACACCTGGTAGCACAGCAGCACTGGGAGAAGCCTGGCAGCAGGTTACCTACCTGCCGTCTTGGTTGATGAATGTGGTGTGGCATACAGAACTCTAAGGAGCTGTGAAAATAATTTCAAAATGAGAGGGGGAAGAAAAAGCTTTAAAATAAAAATATTCCATCGTGACAGTGTTTCATACATAACTTTCTAAACACATTAGTAAAAACTCAAGTATACACTTCTTGCACATTTTATAGCGTGCATTGTTACTATTTGAATAGTTTATTTAAATATGTTTCAACTTAAGAGTAAAGATGAAATATGAGAGTAATTTCAGCAATCCTGTGCTCCTACCAGTGAGCCACGCTTAAAGGGAATGGGGGTCAGAGAAAAGGCTACAAGATTCTGGCATTGATTCTTTGAGCGCACTGATACTTCGAGCCGAGCTCCTTTAAGTACAGCTCCCCTGCCGAGAGTTTATGCTATGATTGTAACGGACCTTGTTGTGAATGTCAATTGATTCAATTCATTTGTATTAATCTAATGAAAGCAGTATCAACTTGTCCTCACCTATCTTTATTTTTATTAATAGAGATTGCAGAAATAAACATGGCAATTCAACTGTTGATTTTGGCTGTTAATATTAATGCAGCCAACTAAGTAATTTGCCAATTAGTTCCTCATTTTCCTTTCAAGACACATGGGAAGGGGATAGTGCTTTGAAACATATTTTTAATCTGGATCTGACAAGTCAGTTTACTGTCATGTTACAGACTTCTAACTTTAACATTTTTATGTCTTCCTGGCAGGTTATTAAAATAAATGAGGGTGCTTTGGACTGCCATTGCACTTTTCCCTAATGGGATTTCTGGAATCTCAGAGCCAACAGCATCAATTGACTGATCGTGAAGACTGAAGGAAATCAGCTAAAGTGGACAATTAGGATGACTATTTTGCACAGCTGAATGAAATATTCCATGTTATTTTAATAATGCAGGCACAAGCTAATTTTCTGAGCCTGATTTTGTCAAGATAATGTGCCTTGTGCTCATCTCCTTGTCACTTTTAACTCAATCACCACACATTATAGCCGGGACCTGCCTGACAAAGATGAAAATTATTCACTTGGGATTTTTAAGTGAAAATACAATTTCCCAGTTTATCATTTTTAAATTGATTAAGTCACAAAATATCTAAATATCGTACAATCATTTTGCTTGTTTCTTTTTTTGCACATTAAACTTCTGAATGGTGAAAAAAATATTTTTTTAAAAATTTTTTGTGACAACTCCTTTTTTGTTAAGTAGAAGAACAATTCTAAAGCTAAATGCATCTAACAGTCATTTAAGGACCTGCAGCTAGTAGGGAAAAATATTTTACCAATGCTTTGCCCGAGTCACATAATTGTACGCAGCTGATCGCAAGTGAGTATCATAATATTATTCAGACGAATCTTTGCTGCCTCCTTTATCTATGAAATATTCAATTATTTGTTCTAACTTGTGTAATTCTCATATTCCAAGCTTGTTAATGTCATTACAGGGCTGAAATAAAGTGATTACTTTAAATGAGTATTTATCCAATAGCCTCTGGCTGCCAGGGGATGATTATTAATGTTGAGCCCTGCCCCTGTCAGGAAAGAGCAGGCATTGTTACACATTTGGAGACTGTAAAATACCGTCAGACAGAAAAATGCACGCTTACTGGCACATTTTTAAGCTAATGACTGCTGTTTCCACCCACAGCCATTGATGACAGCTTGAACTAACAGATAATGGCATGCCAGGCTGTTGAGCTGGGCAGTTATTTGATTTCACTTGACAAGGTTCTAAAGAAGTCCTAATTTTTTTGACATCTGACCATGAAAATGTGCTTCCTGCTGCATTATTCCACATTTATACCTTTTCAGTCTAGCTGCTTTAAATCTGCTACTGATGTAAGAGGCCTGCAATGAAAGGCCATAAGGTTATGACAAAGTTAAGGATAAAATTAAAAGCTGAACTTAATGCCAATTCAACATTTACATCTCACAGCTGACCTTCCAGAGACAGGTGGATCACTTCTGGTAAAAGAAATGGCAAACTAAATATTTGATAAAATAAATGTAGATGACTGGGCTCTCACTGAATGGTTTCTGTATGAAATAATTGGGCACAAATTGTATTGAATCTATTCTCTACCCTCAAAATACAATCCTTTGACAGTGAAATCCCCTCATTAGGCAGAATTTGAAAGCAAAGTGGTAAGTCAATCATGTGACCTGTACTTTTAGATTTCTGGAATGATCTTTCCAGAAAGTAGCTTGTTTTCACCACAACAAAATTTATCACTTTATGAAAGTTTCATTAATGTTATGCCATTTCTACGCTACAGCATCTAAATGTTGAGTCTCTCTTTGTTAGCGGCAATGTTCTAGTTGATCCGATATACAACAAAGCAAATATTGGCATTACATATGGTGCTATACAGTGTTGAGTACTGCTGGATGAATATGTAAACCATCATTTACATGTCCTTGCAGGAAGCATTTGTGCTGCTGCCATCATTTTCTCGCCAGAGTGCAGATTGAGGAGGAGGGACTAGCACAGAATTGAAGGGGATAAAGGGATGGCCACATAAACTGCCAGCAGGAGCCTTCCCTCAGTCACAAGCACTTAAAAAAAGTCAAAACAACACAGAGTTGTTGCAGAGCTCCTGCAATGTCAGGAATAGGTCCCTGTCTAGATGTTATTTTTCTTTGCTGGCTGAAATTGAAATTAGCAACATAGTACCAACACAGTCTCCAAAATGCTGTTCTTTTTGTTAAGCGGTATAATTTTTTAAGCATTATATAAAACATTAGTAAACAAATTTAATACTAAAAATTTAATTAGAACATTAATCATCAAACAAAAGATGATGAACTCATTTTTTTCAATTTTTGTATTTCTCTCGCTCCCATCACTGACCTGGTTCTAATCCCTTCCATTCCCCTTTTTGCAGCTCTAAAAAATATCAAAATGTCAGTCATACTTTGTCCTGTCATTGACAACACAATCGTCTGCATTCTAGATGCATTTTTGCTGCAACATGATAAAGATACATCACTGAAACATAGCAGAAGCTGCAATACAATAGGAGGTTCTGTATGCAAGAGAAATGAAATACAGTTATTTAAACAAATCCACACCTTCTCTCCAGTTTAATGTCATACATTACAGTCCTCGCCATTTATAGCTGGGCCGTGGTGTTAACGCGATTTGCCTGCTACAAGAAGTGGATGGTAAATTGTGAGATAAAATATTACTGAAATTTTAACTGTTGAAAATTCCTTTTAATTAAAAAGGCTTCTTTGATTTCTTTCCAGAATGCAAGAGAAATGATGATCTTTCCTTCACTGATTGAACCTAATTGCAACAGCGCTTGTAAATGGCAATGTTGTCGCAGTAATTGGTAGATATCTGTAATACTTTCCCGAACTGTGAGAATTCCAACCCCGTGAAATGCACAGTGTAAAAGAGAATGTGATAAAAGACCGATTATTAATATTTCCTTCTCCTTTCCAGCCCATGCAGTACACAGGTCTCTGAAAGGAGGAGTAGAAAATCTGAAAACAGTTGCCTGCAATAGCAATGTTCCCTGTATGTTTTTGGGGGTGCGCGGCCCCTTTAACTATCCTCGCGTGCGCCGTTTTCCTTTTAAAAGCCGGTGAGCTGGCTGTGCGGGACTTCCAGAGCGCAGCTTAATGGGAACGTTGCTTAATAGTGCTTAATGTGTTATAAGCGCGCCTATGTAATTGACTTCAATGGCGATGCCAAATGGTTGGATTAATTTGCCTGATACAGACGGCTGCCCGTAATAAGCTTGGCCGGCGTAAGCGATGGGCACTGTAGAAACATAGTATAAGTTAATACTACGCACATGCAATGTTTGATTGATTGCTTCTCAGAAATACATTGCTGTGGCCATATCTATCTTGAGTATCATTCACAAGAGTAATTTTCCATTTTGCATCATCTGAGACTGTGTCATGTTTACAATCTCTCTGAAGGCACAAAAAGAAACTGTAATGTAAAACAAATATTATTAGTTTCCTTTTCTTCTGGCTCCATCTTTTTAGTCTCTTGCGTTTAGTCTGTTTTACTTAATCTCTCACTTTTATCTCAGTTTTATTGTTTTACTTTTTCTGTGTTAATTTCACTGTTTCATAGTATTTCATTTTTCCATTATTTTCTCCCTCTTTATCTATACTTTTTAACCTCTCCTTGTTTGTCTGTGTGTTTACAACTGTGCAGTTCAGTCAATCAATTCCCTAGCTGCATCCTATGCCATCTCCCATCCTTATGCATAATCTTGCTTGTTTCTTCTCTATTATTTATTTCTTTTCCTATGAAATTATAACTACAATCTGTTTCTACAATCTATGAGCTGTCCTTTTATACTACCTGGTCTCTCACAGTTAGGTGACCTTTTCTTTTTCTATCCCTCAATTCTATCTTTCATACCTCTCAGCTTGTTTATCTCATTGCTTTAGTTCTATTATTTCCATGGTTTCCAATTCCTGGTTCTATTTTTACAATTTATCAGCTTTCCTTCTCGAGCTCCTGACTGTATCACAGTGAACTTCTCACTCGTTCCTACTAAATTACAATGAAAATGTGAACTTTGCCCAATTTTCCTCTCCCTCACTCAGTGTTTTCTTTCCTGAGCCACTGAGACCAATTATACTCCTCCCTGCCACCCCACAGCTGACATCAGCTAACCCAGCAGACTGAGGATTCAATATGGACCTTCTCCGACTGTATGACTTAGCTATTCACAGCATAAACTCATAGAACCATTAAGAGATGCTTTGTTTTTCACATGTTAGCATAACTTTATTCAGCACAATCAAGACTTAATACATTACAGTATCTGAGCAGCAGTTTCCAGAGTATAATTGAGACTTACTTTACTATACATTTTATTCTGGGTAGAAGCAGCATCCTGTGCCACTTGTCTCGCATCTCGCCTCGTCTCCCGGGTGTCTCTTTGATTCGTCCTATAACCTTCTTCTCCTGAAATCTTCTACAATTTGTGGCTGTTTAAGACCCCATTCTTATAACCTTACTCTCATTCAAAACCTATGTGGCTGGATTTTCAGCTTTTAGCATTTCGGGGCGCAAATCAGGGTGGAGTGCAAAAGTTTGAGCTGGGAAATAGTTTGCGCTCTCGTCATGAATTTTTGGCCAAAAAGTCATCTGGAGGAGCATTGGTGTAAAGTCAGGCGTTGCATGACTGACTTTGTGCACCGGAACCGAAACTTTCAGTGTTGAAGGAGGCGGCCATTTTGTGCATACGCCTTGAATTTTTTTTCCCCCTCTTGGTTTCTTTTCCGGTCTCAAACGCAAATGCAAGTCACGCCAAGTTCCTGCGCACATACTGGCCCACTTCAGCCACTTCTGCTGAGATGGAGCAGCAGAAAGGAAGGCAGCATGCCAGGCACTTCAGCCATGAGATTAGTGAGGCCTTAGTTAGCATGGTGGAGAGGAGGTAGGCCTCACTCCATCTTACAGGGGGAGCCAGACCACTCCTTCCTGTGTTCAACAGAATATGGAGAGACATTGCACAAGAGGTGTCTGCTGCAGACACTTTGCCCAGGACTGGCACAGTGCTGCAAAAAGTTCAACGACCTCATGAGGCTCATCAGGGTGAGTACCATTTGCAATCTATGCATACCTCCATTACTTGTAACATTACTCTCACAAACTATGTGAAGTGTTTCATGTATCTGGTCACTCTCAACACTCAGTGGGGTGCCTTTCACAATGCATAACAAAGATGAATGCTTACATCGGCAACCATTGGCTTTTACTGATCTATGCACATAATTTGTATCATTAACATCATCCCTCGCCATGTTCTCCAACTGCTCCTGTCACTTTCTGAAAGATCATTTACATCCCACATGGTAGATGCCTCTAATCAGCAGATATATACTAACGGGGGTCTGCCTCAAATAATTCCTGATAGACATAAAGGCGAGGGTCTCTGCCTTCATCGGAGTCCCAGGTCAGACAGTTGCCCAGGTGATACTAAACCCCCTTTGGGTAGTGAGGGTATGTAAGTGATGTGCGCAACTGAATATACAGCATTGCCACATATTATGGATTTGCAGCGGCCCTCAAATTAACCTGTTCTATGCCACCTTCCGCATGTCACCTTGCCGCTAACTGCTCGTCTGTTGTTTTCCACATCCAGATGACCAACCAGAGGCGCCCCATCCCTTGAGGGAGGCCTCCACTTCAGGCCATGAGGCCGCCGATGAAGCACTGGAGGACACTGTTCCGGCGGAGCATCCGAGCCCACCAGTTGCATCCTCTGGATTACGTACTTCTGGGGACAATGCGGACTTCCTGGACTTTGACGACTCGGAGGCTCCTGGTCCCAGTGGCATGCGGCAATGTAGTGCCGGGGTGGAATCACACAGGCCAGCTCTCCAGAGGTTGAGTCGGCAAAGTCGGTCTGCTCACAGACAGGCAGACATTGAAGTGGACCTGGTGGAAATCTCCCAAGAAAGCAAATATCCAGGGAAAGCACAGTGATCACCGTGACCTTATTGATGTATTGGTATGGATCCCAGCGAGCATCGACAAGCTCACTGCAACTGTTGTGGAGGCAGCGTCGCAGATTGTCATTACGAGTCGCGAGTCCAGCGAGGCCATCATTGCCCACACACTGAGGCTGGAGGCCTCGAGCAGCGACAGTGGAGTTCCAGAGTGTGTGGCATGTGCCATTGATCAAGCCGCAGATTCAGATACATCACAGGCTCAAGCTTTGCTTCATTTTGGGCAGGTGTTGCAGTCCATGTCTGCTTCCATACTCTCTGTGTTCCCCACTGTCCCACGGGGAAGTGACAGTGCTAAAGCAGACCAGCAAGTTGTTCCTCGACATCGTGTCCGGTTGCCAAGGCCCAGCCCCATCGGAGAGTAAGTGGCTCCAGGGAAATGGGAGGTGGTATCATTCCTCAGGATGACAGCATTCCGAATCCCACCACTCACTCGACAACCATGCACCATATAGGTTGACACCCATCCACCTATGATTGGTAACGCCGAGGAAGAGACGCCCCAGTCGAAAGACGGGCCTTCCAGGCCAGGAGCTGGTCCACTGCGTCTTCGGACACTGTCTCCATTGTCTGGCCTCCCAACACAGCAGCCCTCTAGCAGCTTTGCTGTAAGCGCTGAGGCCTCATTGAGGAGGAGCAGCAGGCATGGAAGGGGATTGAAGGGAAGGTGGGGACAAGTCTGTCCAAGACCCACTAAGGGCTGGCAACAAATCATTGTGCCTTTAAATGTTGTGCACTGGGGGATACAGTTTTTTTTCCCTTTACATGTTGTGCACTGCAGGATGCAGTTTTTTGTTACTTTAGATGTTGCTGATTGCATGGATCAGTTATGTGTCCAAAAGTATTTAAGCATTGTATGATGTAGTGTTTTTTGGGGGAGGGGATATTGAGAGTGTTCAATGTTGGTAATAATTGTTGTTTGATCTTTGACATTGCTGTCTTGTTTCTCATTTGCACAATAAGTTGTAAGGTAACCAATCGGGTGGCTGCATGGCTGTCATTATAATGCTTCTCAGCTTCTGTAGCATGGTTCTGGAGTGGGGTCATGAGCTAGGTGGCCAGGCCATATCCTTTGTCCCCAATTAGCTGAAACATGCATGAGACACTGCTCTGACGCAAGATGAAAGTATCATGTGTGCTCCCTGGATAGCGGGCATTGACTGTGAGGATGCGATGAGTGTGGTCACAGACCAGCTGAATGTTTCGGGAGTGGTATCCCTTTCTGTTTCGGAAGACCTCTGCATTCTGTGTTGGTACTTGCAGGGCAATGTGTGCACAAGCAATGGCACCCTGAACCTTGGAGAAACCTGCAAATCATCCAAACCCTATAGCCCTCTCAGTCTGGCTGTCCCTGCTCATGGGGAATTTTATAAATCCATGCTGTGTACGTACAGTGCCCTTGTCATCTGGTGAATGCAGCAATGTATAGCATGCTGCGAGATGCAGCATATGTACCCTGCTGCTGCCTGGAAGGAGCCGAAGGCACAGAAGGCCATCGGCACTGTAACCTTCACCTCGATGGGCAGCGCAGCCTTGCATGATGATTGACGTGATCCTGACGGTCAAAACTGAGGGCGGGACGGTAAGTTTTTGTGCTGCCACAAAACTAATACTGAAATTTCCGGCTGGGCACTAAATCCTGGACGCCCCGTTTGATGCTCAGAAACAATATTTACCGTCCCACCAAAGCGTGAATCGGGCTGCAAATTATTGGAAAATCCAGCCCATGGAATCCTCCTGAATTAATCACTGGCTGACACCCAAACCCAATAATTCAGTTGGTGCTGGTAGGCTGTAGGTCTGCATGTAAGAGCTGGCATATCTCCGTCAGCACTTCTTTTCTGAAGCGCAGCCTCCGAATGCACTGTGCATCAGAAATGTGGAGGTATGAGCGATGTTCCCTGTATTCCCGTGGGGGTAAGACCTCCTGCCTAAATGTCTGTGACATCTTTGATTATGTTGCAAACCATGGACAATAAACCTTCTTTCAGCTCGAAGCTGCCTGCCAATAGCAACCAGCATGATTTGCTGCTGAACTATCATTGCCCCCATTGAACTCTCTTACTGAAACCCTTGAAAACAAAGGGTTAAGTCACATAAAAGTGCCGCTTTAAACGGCACTCACAGAGCATTCTACGTGCAACTGTGGCAGTCACTGACATCTGCTATATAAGATTCTCCAGCCACCCTATAAATATGGCGGCAATTGCGCCTGCTGCACTCTGGGACCGCCTGGTTTTTTTTGGTCGGGTCCTGGGGCGGCCTCAAAATCAGGCGTTATGCCCGAAAGTACCACCCGGGCTGCTCGCGCAGCCTTGCATGATGATTGACGTGATCCTGACGGTCAAAACTGAGGGCGGGACGGTAAGTTTTTGTGCTGCCACAAAACTAATACTGAAATTTCCGGCTGGGCACTAAATCCTGGACGCCCCGTTTGATGCTCAGAAACACCATTTACCGTCCCACCAAAGCGTGAATCGGGCTGCAAATTATTGGAAAATCCAGCCCATGGAATCCTCCTGAATTAATCACTGGCTGACACCCAAACCCAAAATCCAATCATAAAGAGGCGCCTTTCGTAGCATCCTGGTTTACGCAGGCTTTTAGTCTTATGATGTTCTTACCCCATCTGTTTTCGACCATCAAGACTCATATCTGGGGTAGTTATGGCAATACAAAGGAAATATGTCTCCATAGGTTGAGGTACGGCCCTTGCTGTTGCCCCTTGTTTTTATAATTCACTGCGGATGTTATAACATTCCAACAATATGGTAACTGCAACTAACCTTGGTTGCCAGGCTAACTGTACTCTGTGTCTCATCCTTACTGTTGGCTAATATCCTACTTCCACCCACAGTCTATATTCGACTATAGCAATCCTCTTTCTCACCCCAGGTTACAGCTTACACACAGGCTTTAATTATAGGCCTCAATTTTCCACATTGCCGATTTTTGGCACAGTTGTAGAGTTTTGGCCCATTCTTTAGTGGCCGACAGCGGCAAAAAAATTTGCAAATTTTGCCAGAATAAACTTTCATTTTGGAGCGGCACACATAGACCTTAAGCTCTGTGGGTGGAGCTTAAGGTCTGCGCCAGAAAACTAGAGTTGCCAGGATAACAAGGGACACACTGAGAGGCTGAGGCTGGAAAGTGAAACATACACAAGACATAAGCAATTGTAGAGCCCCGGTGCTGCTCCTATCCCGGGCTGAAAGGCCCACCGCCCCCGGTGCCGGTGACATTCCATTACAGCAAGAATAAACAGACACAACTGCTGTTCGTTGTTTCAATTGAGTTCTTTGTTTAATTTGAAGGAACTGCTTTCCATCATCCTTGACTGCCTCTGACAGCTCATTGTATACATAACAACAGCAACTTGCACAAGCACCTTTCTGTAGCAAACTGCCCTAAGCCTCCTCACATTAGGAGGTGCCGCTCCTATCCCAGGCTGAAAGGAACTCCCCCTCCGCCCCCGGTGATGCTCCTAACCTGGGCTGAATGGCTCCATGCCGCCGTCCCGAGTGCCGCTCCTAGCCCGAACCGAATGGCCCCTCTTGCCCCGATGCCGCTCCTATCCCGGGCCGAAAGACTCCCCCCTCCCCCCCATCCTCGCTGCGATCCAGCCATGGAATTCGATCTTCTGCGCTGATTTTCTTAAGTTAGCTAAGGTTTTTCTGAATGGTGCACTACGCCATTTTTGAAAAAATCGTAGCTGGCCAAACTCGCTTAAATGGCCAGAAATGGCGCTAATTGTCTCTTTCCTAACAAGGCTTGTTGAAGTCTGCATTTCTAATATTTGGTCAAGCAGGCCCAGAACCTCTTTCTTCCATTTTAAAATTTACTGGGTCTACCCAGGGCACATTACACTAGTTTAAAAGCAAGATTATTCAATAATTAGAGTGCATTGACTAACAGTTACATAATACAAACTTAAACCTATAAATAATAATGTTTATTTCATGTTGGCCACGGTAGCTCGTGACAATCTGAAATGGAGATTTCTCAAGATTCTTACATAAAGTCAAAGTCTTGTCCCAGAAATTGCTGCAAAAATAATGGTGAGTTCACGGTGTTTACCATTATTAGTTCATAGAAAATCCAACAGAAGAGATACACCACGAATTCCGATTCTCCACAAATTGCTGAACAATTTGTGCCACAACAAAACAAAACAAAATTGCAACTTTGCCATGTGGTTCCCCTTTGAAACTGATTGTGTGTAATTAAATTGCTGGATTTATGCGTGGTAAGTTTAGCATATTTGGGAGGAAAAAATGACAACAATATAGTAAAACGTAACAAGGCACTTCACAGGAATGTTATAAATCAAAATTTGACACTGAGCCACATAAGGAGCTATTAGGGCAGAAGAGGTAGATTTTAAGGAGAGTTTTCAAGGAGGAAAGAAAGGTAGAGAACAGGAGAGGTTTAGGGCGGGAATTCCAGAGTTTAGTGCCTTGGCAGCTGAAGGCACGGCCACCAATGGTAGAGTGATTGAAATCGGAAATGCTCAAGAGGCCAGAAATAGAGTTAGATAGGAGGAGACTCGTGTGGACCATAAATACCGGCATTGACCAGTTGGGCTGAATGTATGTAAATTCTCATCATCATCATAGGCAGTCCCTCAGAATCGTGAAAGACTTGCTTCCACTCTTAGAATGAATCCTTACGTGGTTGAACAGTCCAATATGAGAGCCACAGTCCCTGCCACAGGTGGGACAGACAGTCGTTGAAGGTAAGGGAAGGTGGGATAGGTTTGCCGCACACTCTTTCCGTGCCTGCACTTGATTTCTGCATGCTCTCGGCGATGAGACTCTAGGCGCTCAGCGCCCTCCTGGATGCACTTCCTCCACTTAGGGCGGTCTTTGGCCAGGGATTCCCAGGTGTTGGTGAGGATGTTGCACTTTATCAGGGAGGCTTTGAGGGTGTCCTTGTAATGTTTCCTCTATCCACCTTTGGCTCATTTGCCATGAAGGAGTTCCAAGTAGAGCGTTTGCTTTGCTCGTGTCTGGCATGCGGACAATGTGGCCTGCCCAGCGGAGCTGATCAAGTGTGGTCAGTGCTTCAATGCTGGGGATGATGGCCTGGCCAAGGACACTAATGTTGGTGCACCTGTCCTCCCAGGGGATTTGTAGGATCTTGCGGAGGCGTCGTTGGTGATATTGCTCCAGCGACTTGAGGTGTCTACTGTACATGGTCCATGTCTCTGAGCCATACAGGAGGGCGGGTATTACTACAGCCCTGTAGACCATGAGCTTGGTGGTAGACTTGAGGGCCTGGTCTTCGAACACTCTTTTCCTCAAGCGGCCGAAGGCTGCGCTGGCGCACTGGAGACAGTGTTGAATCTCCTCATCAATGTCTGCTTTTGTTGATAAAAGTGTAAATATGTAAATTCTATGTAAATTGCAAATACATCAGTGATGCTTCAGAGTTTTGGCAGAACTGGAGTGTCCACAGTATGGAATCTGCTACATTCAACTGGACACATTTAAATCTAATTACTTTTGCAGATCTCCTGACCAAGATATAAAAAGTTCTGGGGAAATAGATAAAGCTGTTTCAAATTGCACATTGTGACACTGTGACATTATGATGCACTTTGGCTTCTGGGCATTATACAAGCTCCAGTTGTTAACCTGGATTTCACATTGTGCTACCCCACCCCACTGAAGATGTTTCCATTAGGCCATATACAGCCAATTCGGAGTGCATTTCAACTTCCCTTCAGTGGGATTTTTTAATAAATCCATTTTGCTACTGGTGCAAAAATACTTATATGAAAGAGGAATAAGGTAACATTAATAAATACCTGTGTTGTATGAAATGATTAAAAACAATGAGCAGAGATAGATAACATTGAAGAATATTTCAGTCAATATGAAACTTGCAGATAAATGAATAACCAGAAAGGTTATGGAGAGTATAGGAGGGAGTTAATACGAGAGGCAAAGAAAGGTTAAAAGAAAAGATTAGCAGTGAATATTAAAGTGAACACTAAAATATTTTATAAACATTCAATAAAATATAACTGGTTTGTTAGAGAAAAAGTTGGGCCTATTAAGGACCTAAAGGGAAATCTTCATGTAAAGGCAGAGGATATGGTAAAAGTGTTAAATGAGTAATTTGCATCTGTCTTCACAAAGGAAGTGGGTGATGTGAAGGTTACACTAAAAGAGGAGAGGGAAGTTATGGACAGGTTAGTAATAGATAAAGAAGATGTACTAAAAAGATTAGCATTACTGGAAGCTGGTAAGACACTTGGTCCAGATGACATGCAATCTTGGTTGCTGAAAGAAACAAAGATAGAAATGGCAGAGGCATTGGTAACAATCGTTCTATCCTCATTGAATAAAAGAGTAGTGCCGGAGGAATGGAGGATTTCAATTGTTTTACCACTATTCAAGAAAGGGGAGAGGGATAAACCAGGAAATTTCAAGCCAGTCAGCCTAACATCGGTGGTGCGGAGATTATTGGAAACCATTAGCAGGGAAAAAATAAAGTTTCATTTGGAAAGGCATGGGTTAATCAAGGAGAAGACAGCATGAGTTAAAGGCAAATCGTGACTTGTATGATTTAGGATCACAGGTCACTCACAGATACTCAAAGGATCTTAGGAGTTTTAAGGTATTTTATTAAAGAGCTACAGATCAACCCTTGAACCCGCAACCATTTCACTCCAAGGCGAGAATGCTGCTAATGAACCAAGCTGGTACTTATTTGCGAAGTGTGGAGGTGATGCAGCTATTTAGCAGCAGGATACTTGGCACGCCCCGACCTGCGTGAGAACATCATCGGCAGGTCAGGCCACAAAAAGGAGCGGAGGTACGGTGGCATTGGGAACAGTGTGGAGACCTCTGGGAGCAGCGTAGAGACATACTACTCCAGGGAGCAGCACAAGCTGGTGCAGGAGGGTGACAGCAGTGAAGAGTGACGTCATCAAGGTCCAGGTCAGTGATTGGAGCGTGAGCAGATACAGCAGGAGTGGCGAGAGACTGTGGAGGGATGTGATTGGGTCCCAGGGGAGGCGTGAGTTCAGGGCCAGGGGCCCAAGGGCAGCATGGGCCAGCCCACACTGCGATATGTGTGCGCACTAGGTCCGTGCAGCAGAGCTAGTCTTGGGTAATCCTTGCCACTGGACCAAGACCTAGCTCTGTCAAGCCGTGTGGTGGCTAGTGTACAACGGCCACCACACATTAAAAAAATCCACGCACAGGCATCTTCCACCCTTCAGGATGTAGTTCGGGCCTTTATTGAAACACCTGTGAACTCATCCTTTTTTGGCGTGGAAGCAAGTCATCCTCGTTTTGAGGGACCACCTATGATGATGACAGTTCAAAGCATAACCAGATATTACATGCAGTTAGGATAAGTATAATAGACGTACAACCCGTGACAGTAGAGAGTGATGTACGACCCCCGAAGCGGAACGCCACGACCGGACAGACGGATGGATGGACAGATGGTTAGATGCCCGATGAGACAGCGTGGGGTCTCAGGTCAGCAGATCTCTGCAGCCTGCAGCAGCAGTCACTTCTCCTGCTCCATTCCTCGAGCTGTTGGGGATGTTAGGTTATTCACCAGCATGGATCCATCCCAGAGGAAGCCTTCGCCCCTCACTGACTGACTATTTCGCTCTGGATCCTCTACCTTTATACCCTATTTCAGTGGGGTAGTGATTACCTGGTGTCAATCATATGTCCCTCATCTATAATCTAATTGATCCTCCCTGCCTTACTGACGAGGAGTTTTCTCTTATCTTTCTGGGAAAATATCGTTATGTTTTTTCTAAGAACATTTTATGACTTGTGAGCTCCACATTGTTTGATTATCAGGCTTTCTTCATTGCGTCCCATGTTTGGTATCTGACCTTGCTGACATTCTTTTCATCTGTTCACGGCTGCATTTTATAATTTCTGTTCTTTCAGAATTTTTGGATCTAATAGCTATTTCTTACAATAACCCCAGTTTGGATCTAATAACTATTTTCTACAGACTGACTAACATGATTGAATTCTTTGATGAGGTAACAGAGAGGATTGATCAAGGTAGTGCAGTCGATGTATATATGGACTTTCGGAAGACGTTCGACAAAATGTCACATAGGAGGCATATTAAGAAGAGGGAAACCCATGGAATTAAGGGGGGAAAGTGGAGGTATGGATGCAAAATTGGCTCAGTGACAGGAAGCAAAGGGCGGTGGTGGACGGATGTTTTTCAGACTGGGAGTGGTGCTCTCCAAGGGTCAGTTTTGGGTCCATTACTCTTTGCATATTTTTATAAACAACTTACACTTGGGTGCAGGGAATAGCATTATAAAGTTTGCAGGTGATACGAAGCTTGACAAAGAAGTAGATAGTGATGAGGACTGTTAAGAGCTTCAGGACAGACAAGATAGTGAAATGGGAAGAAGTATGGTAGATGGAGTTTAATGTGGACAAATGTGAAGTGATGCAATTTGGGAGGACTAATATGGAAAGACAGTATACTATAAATGGCATGATTTTAAAACGTGTGTCTGAGCAAAGAGACCTTGGTTTCCATATGCACAAATCCTTAAAGGTGGCAGGGCAAGTTGATAAGGTGGTTAGAAGAGCATATTGGTTAATTGGGTTTATAAATAGAGGTGTAGAATATAAAAACATAAATATAAAGAGATCATGCTAGAACTTTATAAATCACTGGTTAGGCCTCAGCTGGAGTATTGTGGGAAATTCTGGACACCGCACTCCAGGAATGATCCAAAGGCCATAGAAAGGGAACAGAGGAGGTTTACCAGGATGTTACCAGGGATGAGAGACTTCAGTTATGGGGAGAGGTTGGAAAAGTTAGGACTGTTCTCCTTGCAACAGAGAAGGTTAAAACATGATCTAATAGAGGTTTTCAAGATGATCAGAGGTTTTGATAGAGTAGATAGAGAAAAACTATTGGCGAGTGAGTCAATAACTCGAGGTCATAGATTCAAAATCATTGGCAAAAGATCTAAAGGGAGATGAGGAGAAGTTTTTTCACTCAGAGTTGCTGGGATCTGGAATGCTCCACCTGAACAGGTGGTGGAAGTTGATTCCATAGATAATTTTAAGAGAGTTGTACCGGTACTTGAGGATGAGGGGCTTACAGGGTTACAGACAAAAAGCGGGGGTGCGTGAGACTAAACACGACTGCTCTTTCAAAGAGCCAGCACAGGCACAATGGAATGAGGGCCTGCTTCTGTGCTGTTACTTTCTATGAAATGTCTTCAATAAATTGTACATGATAATTAAATAATTTACCACCTATGTTTTTAAATAATATTCTATAGACAATGGAATATTCTGGAACTTTCCAGTGTAATTGCAAGGTCACAGCGCCATTGCACTGAGTTGTTTTTGAGGAAATTCGGCTGTAACCAATTTACGCCGGTTTTCAACCGAAACATTAGCACACGGGAATTTAATCCATCTTTTGCATTCCTTCTGAGATGCATCCGCAGAAACTCTTTGCCACTTCTTTACATAGCAATGCTCCCATGCAAAAGATCAGCTCACATGATTTTAAGAACATAAGAACATAAAAAATAAGCAGGAGTAGGCCCAACGGCCCCTTGATCCTGCTCCGCCATTCAATAAGATCATGGCAGATCATCGACCTCAACTCCACTTTCCTGCCCTCCATATCACTTGATTAACCTAGACTCCAAAAATCTGTCTATCACAGTCTTGAATATATTCAGAGATTCAGCATTCACAACCCTCTGGGGCAGAGAATTCCAAAGATTCACAACTCTCTGAGTGAAGACATTTCTCCTCATCTCTGTCTTAAATGGCCTACCCCTTATCCTGAGACCATGTTCCCTCGTTCTAGACACTCCGGCCAGAGGAAACAATCTCTCGGCATCGACCCTGTCAATCCCTTTCAGAATCTTGTATGTTTCAATAAGATCAACTCTCATTCTTCTAAACTCCAGAGAGTATAGGCCCATTTTACACAATCTCTCATAATCAGACAGCCCTCTCATCCCAAGAATCAATCTAGTGAATCTCCGTGGTACCGCCTCCAAGGCAAGTATAGCCTTCCTTCGATAAGGAGAACAAAACTGTGCACAGTACTCCAGGTGTGGTCTTAAAAAGGCCCTGTACAATTGTAGCAAGGCTTCCTTACTTTTGTATTCCAACCCCCTTGCAATAAAGAACAACATGCCATTAGCCTTCCTTATTGCTTGCCGTACCTGCATGCTAGCTATCTGTGTTTCTTGCACAAGGACACCCAAATCTATCTGAACACCAACATTTAAAAGTTTCTCACCATTTAAAAAATATTCTGTTTTTCTGTTCTTCCTACCAAAGTGAATAACCTCACATTTTCTAAATCTATCTATATCCCTTTGTAGACGCTTTGTGTTCTCCTCATAGCTTACTGTCCCACCTAGCTTTGTATCATCAACAAACTTGGATACATACTCTCGGTCCCTTCATCTAGGTCATTAATATAGATTGTAAATAACTGAGGCCCTAGCACTGACCCTTGCGGCACTCCACTAGTTACAGCCTGCCAACCTGGAAAAGATCCGTTTATCCCTACTCTGTTTTCTGTCCTTAAACCAATCCTCTCTCCATGCCAGTACATTACCTCCAATCCCATAGCCCTTACCTTGTGTAATAATATTTTATGAGGCACCTTATCGAATGCCATTTAGAAATCCAAATATACTGCATCTACTGGTTCCCCTTTATCTACCCTGCTAGTTACATCCTCAAAAAACTCTAATAAATTTGTCAAACACGATTTCCCTTTCATAATACCATGTTCACTCTGCCTAATCATGTAAGTGCCCTGATATCACTTCCTTAACAATGGATTCCAGCATTTTCCTGACGATTGATGTCAGGCGAACTGGCCTGCAGTTCCCGGTTTTCTCTCTCCCTCCTTTCTTGAATAGCAGTGTTACATTTGCTACCTTCCAATCTGCTGGGACCATTTTGAAATCTAAGGAATTTTGAAAGATCAATACCAATGCATCCACTATCTCTGCAGCCACCTCTTTTAGAACTCTCGGATATAGGCCGTCAGGTCCAGGGGATTTGTCGGCTTTTAGTCCCATTAGTTTCCCTATTACTTTTTCTCTACTTATATTAATTACATTAAGTTCTCACCCTCACTAGAACCTTGGTTCCCCTTCATTTTAGGTATACCTTTTGCATCTTCTACTGTGAAGACAGATGCAAAATATTTGTTTAAGGTTTCTGCTGTTTCTTTCTTCCCCATAATAATTTCTCCTGTCTCAGTCTCCAAAGGAACAAATGTGTACTTTAGCTACTCTCTTCCTTTTTACATACTTGTAGAAGCTCTTGCAGTCTATTTTTCCCCTCCCTTTACGTCAGTAATGTACTGTCGTAGATCTACCCCCAAATATTTTGGCGCAGCATACACCAAAGTCACTTGATATCAACATAACTGAAATTTCTGGATTTTGATAGAGATTTTATTCACCATCTTTGTTTGGAATTTTTGTAGACATCTGTACTATATTGAACCAATGTGCTGAAAGTCTCAGTGCAAACAACATTTATTGGAGCAGCACTTCCATGCTCTCAGAAGGACTTAGCAGCTGGAGTGAACTTCCCAAGGGGCATCCCCCTGTTCTGTTTAATAATGGAAGGGAAAGAGGAACTGCAGAGGAAAGAGGCTTTGAGTGAGGCATCATGGCGGAAGAAAGCAGCCCACTGCATTTGCACTTATTTTATGTTGGTTTCTTCATTCTTGCATATAATCCCTGCTAAGATCTAGACAGGACTCGGAACATGAGCCGTTTTTACGTCTTTTAAGTCTAAATTTGGCATTGTCTCCTTTTGGATTACATTGGTGGTGACCTTTACCCAGACTGTGTCAGTCTCGCTGGCTGCTGTCACTTACACAGTGAGCCAGTCTGGACAGGGA
Organism: Pristiophorus japonicus; assembly: GCF_044704955.1. Taxonomy (NCBI): domain Eukaryota; kingdom Metazoa; phylum Chordata; class Chondrichthyes; family Pristiophoridae; genus Pristiophorus; species Pristiophorus japonicus. The sequence continues at coordinate 90,782,678 of NC_091981.1, forward strand.
CACTTTCGGACAATAGCTCCTGTCATTCCCGAGCGGACCTGATTACCTCCCCACCTCCCTGGGGGCCCTCATGGAGATTGTAGTTGAAATGTTTTGTGTCCAGCATTAGATCCTAAATCTTATGAAATATTTTATGCGATCGTAGATGTTATAATTATGCATGAATTGTGGATACAAACTGTATAAGCATATAACTTTGGATCCTGTTGTCTTTCCATGATAGTACCTTAGCTCATGCCATGCTCTTGTCACATTTGCAGAGGAAGATATCTAACAACCGAAGTGAGCAGAGGCGCATCGGAAGAGGCCCTGCTCAGCTGCAGCAGCTCACGGACCCCGAGGAATGTGCGGCGGCACTAGTGGCAATCCACAGTCACTCGGCCACCATCTGTGATGTTGCAGAATCCTCCCTCGAGTCACGTGAGTAATGTGTAAAACAGTGTTAAAGTAATGTAACGTCATTTAATTATAATATACGAATGATGTCAGGTTATGCATACAGCTTCTGTGCTACTCTCAGGTTAACAACATAAGAACATAAGAAATAGGAACAGGAGCAGGCCATCTGGCCTCTTGAGCCTGCTCCACCATTTGATAAGATTGCTGATCTGATGTGGGGCTCAGCTCCACTTCCTTGTCCGCTGCCCATAAACCTTCACTCCCTTATCATTCTCTCTATCTTTGACTGATCCAGTCTCCACAGCTCTCTGGGGCAGTGAATTCCACATAGGTGTACCACCATATGTACTACCATATGATGTATTAATATGTAACATCTCTCAGTCACATTTACTGTAGTAGTGCTGCTCCTCTTACGTATGCCTGTGCAGTGCAAGAATCATGTGTACCCTTCTGTTCTAATAAGCTCAATTGTGTTTTGCAGGTCCCACAACACCTATGGCTCAAAGCAAGGCCACACCTTTATCTGTACCTCGCAACTTGCAGGTCGTCATCACCATGGGTGGGGAGGAGGAGGGGGACACCACATCAACAGAGGAGGGAGTTATGGAGGAGGATGCCCCTTGCAGGATGACCTGCGTCATCATCTTCGACAGAAGAAATAGCGGGACCAAACGGCTTGCAGCCGGTGACGCCAGGGCGTATAATAGTGTCCACGCCGACCCCATGGAGGTCGAGTCAGCAAGGTCAGCACACACCTGCACTGGCAGATCGCATTGAGGGCTTGACCAGACTGTGAATGGAGAGTGCCGCGATAAGTTTTGTATTTACACGGGGACCATGTACCAGATGTCCGCTTGCATATCGGAGGATATGCAGCAGATGATCCGGGAGATGTGGGCCGCCGCCGTCCATGCCTTGCGGCATGTGATTGTGTCGGGAGACGGCACTGCACCCCAAGGTGCCATCCCACCAACCACCAGCACAGATGTGAGTCAGTAGGAAGAACTTCCTTCTGGCTTGTAAGTCGTTTTTGCAGGAACATCTTCCCCTCCACCACCCCATGAGCCAATCAAGCCACCATCACCCCCCCCCCCCTCGCCAGCTCCCCTCCCCCCCACAGCAGGAAGTCTTGATGTCGCCCGCTGCATGTCCGCCTTGTCCCATTACCCGGGGGGCTAAGAGGACCTGGAAGAAAACCTGGCCGCAGGTAGAGAGGGGGATGTTTTATTATTGTTTGTTAAATTTATTGTTGAGTGATTGTTGGGGGGGTTGTTACAGTTCCAAAAAAAAAATAGTTACATTGTTAAATTAATAAAAAAATGTATGTAATTTTATAATTGTTGTGCAGTGTCTTCTAATAACATAAGGTAAGGTAAAACATGAATACATTTGTTGGAAAACAATGGTCAGGCCAGGCAAGGATGAAACATTACGCAACTGCAAGTGTTGTCTTTCCATAACTGTAACTGTCAGCAATGTAAGTTCATGCAAAGCATTCATTTATGAGCTGCTGACACAAGAGTTTTGCAGCTGCGTGACTCCCACGGGGTTTTTCCAGTCTTGCGGGGGGGGGGCGTGGGGGCATGGGTTCATCGCCAGGCTGATTATCCTCCCGAGGTCCTCATCATCCTCCTCATCATCCTCCTCCTCATCTATCTCTTCCGCTTCCACTCTTTCCTGAGGTGGACCGGCAGACCCATCTGGCAATTGTTGTCCTTTCCTTATAGCTAGCTAATGCAACATGCAGCACACCACAATAAACTCAGCGACCTGGTCAGGATGGTATTGTAGGCTGCCTCCAGCGTGTTCCAGGTATCTAAAGCGCTGCTTCTGCACTCCAATTGTCTTTTTGATGATATTACTTGTAGCTATATGGCTTTCGTACTAACGCTTCTCTGTTTCCATCTGGGATTACGCAGGGGGCTCATGAGCCAGTTGGCAAGGCCATGGGGCTAGATTTTCCACTTTTATGCTTATCGCCCAAAAATGGGCGTTATTTCCAGCGTGGGCAGTAAAAAAGGGTTTTCAGATTGCCGGTTTCTCACCCATTCTCAAAGCCCCTAGTCTCCATTTTTTTAAATGGGCATCACCACGAACAATATGAAATGGGCGGTAGCGTTAAATCTTGCTGACCTTCTGCCGTAAAGTGTCGCCGTCCTTAGCAACGGCATGGCAACGCTTGATTCCCATGATTCAGGAGGTCAAGGGTCATCATGACATGCGCAGAAGAGGAGACAGAGAGAGAGGGAGCTAAGAGGGACTGAAGGCGTGTGTGGCTGTGGTGTGTGCTTGTTTGGCTGTTGTGGGAGGCACAAAGGAGATTTTCCAGCAGCAAAAAGCTTACTAAGCACCAAGAACATAGTTGGCACCGAGTTTTTGTCCAACAAATAAGATGTAACATGGAAGGGATGGTTGAGGCCCTGGAGCTGATAGCCAGGAACACTGGTGGCAGAGGGCTCCCAGTGGTCCTGGAGCGCGGCACTGCACCCCAAGGTGCCGCACCCACATTGCCAACCACACATGAGAGCCAGGAGCAACATCTTGCTTCTGGCTCGGAGCACGTTCCCACCTCGGGACCGTCCTCTCCTATATCCGTCCAAGCAGCGTTTCGACCGTCATCCCCCACCCCCCCAATGAAGCTTTGCCTGAGGAGCTCCTCGGCCAGGCGGCTTGGAGTCAGGAGGGGAATGGGAAGGGGTAGAGATGGGAAGGGGAAGCGGGAGGGTGGAAGGGTTGGTTTTACAGAAAAACTGATGATTTCAGAAAATATTCGGTTTAAATGTTTTTTTACTTAACAAAACCTTGTTGTGCATTGGCTCAGATAGCTGCACGGTTACATTGGTGATTTCTTAACATCAAAGGGTATAATGACACTTAGCTTCAATCAACTTAAACTTTAACTGTCACCAAGGTGATGACCACCATTAATGTATGACCTACACACCCAGCAGTGTGTCAGCCTTGTAAATAACACCAATGTTCTTTCAGGCAAAGTGATCATTGATGAGCTCCTGACGTAAGGCTCTTGCAGCTATCATGCCACCACGGGCCCTTTCATGTAGTCCACAGGGGGGCAGAGCATGGCTTCAGTGACAGCCTGATTGTCTGGACCGATGTCAGCGTCCACCTCCTCGTCCTCCTCTTCCTCTCTCTGGTGAGGTGCACTGCCAGACTCATCGGTCAATTCTTGTCCCCTCCTGATAGCCAAGTTATGCAGCATGGAGCACACCACCACAAATTGAGCTACCTGCTCAGGGTGGTATTGGAGATCACCTCCTGAGTGGGCCAGTCATCTAAAGCGCTGCTTAAGCACACCAATGGTTTTCTCCACGATATTGCGAGTGGCTCTGTGGCTCTCGTTATATCGCCTCTCGGCTTCGATGTGGGTGTCATGCAGTGGTGTCATCAGCCAGGTGGTGAGGCCATATCCTTTGTCACCAAGCATCCAGCATTGACCTTGTGGCTGATTGTTAAACAAGTCAGATACAGTGCTCTCACACAGGATGTGAGCATCATGGATGCTACCCGGAAATTGAGCATTCACTGCCAGTATAATTTGCTGGTGGTCGACAACAAGTTGGACATTCAGGGAGTGGAATCCCTTGTGGTTCCTGAAAACCTCTGCATCCTGGCTGCATCACGATGTACATACTGTCTATTGCTCCCTGCACCTTGGGGAATTTGCAATTCTGGAGAATCCGAGAGCCCTCTCACTCTGTGCCTCCCTGGTCATAGGGAAGCTGATCAAGTCCCTCCTGCGTGCATGCAGGGCTTCAGTAACCTGTCTAATGAGGCAATGTGTGGCATGCTGAGAAAGTCTGCAAATGTCGCCAGCTATGGCCTGAAAAGAACCCGAGGCATAGAACGACAGTGCCGCGGTGACTTTGACCTCGACAAGCAGTGCAGTACTGATGGTGCTGGCAGGCTGCAGATCTCCCCTTATCAGCTGACATACCTCATTGCTAACCTCTTTGTGGAAGCACAGTGTCCGAAGATAGGTGGTGTTGAGCAAGTCGAGGTAAGACTGCTTCTCCTTGTACTTGCAGTGGGTGTAACGTCTGGTCCTCCTCATCAGTCTGGCATGTCTTACATTGGGCACATGTGGAGCGTACCTTCTGTGATCTTGAGTCTGCTGCATGCAATTGGTCATCAAGAGAGGGTGAGAAAGGATAGGCCCCATTGCAGTAGCTCTCTGTTTTCCACCAATTGGTCATAAACAATGAATGTCATGATGAAGACACCTATTCAATTCCAATCGGTCACAGTATGGTCAAGATGTTTGTAGAGATGTTCACATCAACTCCAACGACCTCCAGAGTACATCCAAACTCCCCCAAGGTTGAAGCACAGCAGCCTTTTAAAGGATGCAACATGTGATGTAGAACATGGCATCCATAACGCTGTGATTAGTTCTGGTTAGTTCAATATTTCTGGGTGTTTTTTGGGGCTAGCAATATTGTGGACGATATGTATGCAAGGTGGTGAATTTGACGCTGGATGATCTCATGGCCGCTAGTTTCGGTGAATATGCCCTTTACGACAAAAAAAAGTGGACAGGCAGTATTATTGAATTTCGGCGTTAAATCAGTGCAGAAATTAAGGGCGATATTATGGGCGTTAATTTTGCCCAATCTGATGATTCTGCCCCAAAAAAGTGGGCGGGCGGTATTATTTTTTCCCGGCGTTAAATGCATGGGGAAAGTAATGCTCGGTGATAAGTTTCCGAAAAATGCCCATCAGTTTCCATTTTGTGGCTAAATGGGCAATATATGGGCATTATACATCATTTCAGCGGTAAACTGCATGTTAAGTGGGCGCTAAGCATGCAAAAAAAGTGGAGTTTCTAGCCCTATATCCTTTATTCACCAGCATCTAACTGTGTCCCTGTGGCTGACTGTTAAACAGGTCAGAGACAGTGCTCTCACACAGGAAGTGTGCATCATGGATGCTGCCTGGAAAATTAGCATTTACTGCCATGATTATTTGGTTGTGGTTGACAACGAGCTGCACATTCAGGGAGTGGAATTCCTTTTGGTTACGAAACACCTCTGCATCCTGTAAACGTGCTCTCTGTACAGTCTATTGCTCCCTGCACCTTGGGGAAGTTTGATATTCTCGAGAAACCCAAAGCCCTCTCGGTCTGTGCCTCCCTGGTCATAGGGAAGCTTATAAAGTCCATACTGCGTGCGTAAAGGGCTTTAGTCACCTGTCGAATGGAGCAATGTGTGGCGTGCTGAGAGATATCACAGATGTCGCTAACTGAAGCCTGAAAGGAGCCCAATGCGTAGAAGGATAGTGCCGCAGCAACTTTTACCTCAACAGCAATGCAGTCCTGATGGTGCTGGTAGGCTGCAGATCTCTTTTGATGAGCTGGCATATCTCAGCGATGACCTTTTGGAAGAGCAGCCTCCTGAGGCACATGTTATCAGGCAAGTTCAGGTATGATTGCTTTTCCCTGTAAGTTCGTCGGGTGTACGTTCTCCTCCTCCGCATTAATCTGCCACCTCTTTGATTGGGCTCTTCACTAAACCCAACTTTAGTCTCCAGCATGTGAGCATTTACAAATAATGGCGACAAATAACTATTGCTATAAATGTTCTTTATCCTCAATAACTAAATATAAATATAAATATAAATATAAATGTGAGCAGATCAGTCAGTAAATAAGGCCCTTAAATAACTCACAAATTACAATTATCCTGATAAGCCCCTTCTTCAAGCAGCCTCTCAATTCCTCCGACATTCAAAATGGCGTCCGTCGTGCCGAGTCCTGTGAAGAGTGCCAAGTAGGAGCAGCTTTTCTCGAGCGATATCCAGCGATCTTATCGACGAGCGATCAGCCCGGTGACGTGTGGGCAATGTGGCAAAAGTTGCGGTGGGCGAGCAAATCGGCGATGTAAAATTCTTGTGTGCCGACAGTTGGGCCGGCGATCGTTGGGCAATGTCCCGGCCCAACTTTTCACTTTTTAAGTAAAATGGACGGTAGCCTGCGTATTTGGGTGATAGATGGGCGATAGCCCAGTGATCTTCAGTGGAAAGTCCAGCCCATGAGCTCCGTACGAAATTTTGGCATAAATTCCCATTGGTAGAAACTGAAGTAAATTTTGGCACAATTTTTGTGCAAGTCCGATGCAAGAAATGTTTGAGCATTGTCAGCCACATACTCCAGTTCAATGAATGCACAGTATTTTTTTGTTACAAAGTTAGCAGGAATTGATTACATAGTATTTGTGAGATTCAACTAATTTCAGTTAATCAATTAACCTGATTAAAATTACATTTTTAATGACAGTTTGAAAATATCTTACTGTTTATGTGACGCGATCCTACAATTATAAAACATTTGTACTAATGTTTTCCCCTCTGCTGCATAACCGTTGCCAAGCATAGGATTTTCAAAGAGCCATGTTAGTCTATTAATCACAGTTAAAAGTTACACAGTGCCAGGGTGAAAGAATAAATTATTTGCGACTACTCAGTAACCCACTTTTACAATCATTACACTAATCTATGGAAAAACTTAAACTTCCAAGTCATCTAATGGTCCATGCATGTCATGCAAATGGCCTTTGGGTCACGTCCTTTTAAAGCTAACAGTCTCAGTCACCTACATTTTCAACAGTAGCAACCCCTGTTCCCAAACAGAGCTGCACAAGATGGTCCCCTCACACAGATAGAAACATAGGGCCCAAGTTTCGGCCTCAGTTGCTCCTGATTTTTTGGAGCAACTGGTGTAGAACGGAGTATCTTAGAAATTCAAATTCTGGGCATTTAGTTTGCTCCAGTTCTAGTCAGTTAGAACAGTTTCACTTTGGAACAGAATTTTTTTTTCAAAAGGGGGCGTGTCCAGCCACTTACGCCTGTTTTCAAAGTTTCGGCAGTGAAAACATACTCCAAACTAACTTAGAATGGAGTAAGTGAAGATTTTTGTACGCTCGAAAAAACCTTGTCTACACTTTAGAAAAACAGGCGTAGGTTACAAATCAGGCATAGAGAATGCGGGGGGGGTGGTTTAAAGGGAAGTTTACAAACATTAAACACTTCAGTTTTACAAATAAAGAGCCATCATCAATAATAAATGATAAAAACATCAATAAATCAACCAATAAATCAATCAAAAAAATCAATAAGAAATAATTTTTTTTTTAAATTACTAAATAAAACATTTTCTACTTACTGACTGCAGCACCGGGAGCCCTCCAACAGCGTGCTGGGATGCCCCCCTCCTCCACCCCCCTAGTGTGTCTCTGTCAGTGTCTCTATCTCTCTGTCTGTCTGTGTGTGTGTCTCTCACTCTCTGTTTGTCAGTGTCTGTGTTTCTGACAGTGAGGGGAGGCGGAGGAGGAGGTAGAGGGAGAGAGGGGGGAGAAGGGGAGGGATGGGGAGAAGGGGGAGAAGGGGGGTGGAGGAGAAGGGGAAGGAGGGAGGAGGAGAAGAGGAAGGGGGGGAGGAGGAGAAGGGGAAGGGGGGGAGGAGGAGGAGGAGAAGGGGAAGGGGGGGAGGAGGAGAAGGGGAAGGGGGGGAGGAGGAGAAGGGGAATGGGGGAGGAGGAGAAGGGGAAGGGGGAGGAGGAGAAGGGGGAGGAGGAGAAGGGAAAGGGGGGAGGAGGAGAAGGGGAAGGGGGGAGGAGGAGAAGGGGAAAGGAGGGGAGAGGGGGAAAAAGAGAAAGAGAAAGAGAAGGGGGGAGAAGGAGAAAGGGGGGAGAAGGGGAGAAAGGGAAAGGAGAAGGGGGGAAAGGAGAAGGGGGAAGGAGAAGGGGGGGAAGGAGAAGGCAGGGGGCGGGAAGGAGAAGGGGGAGGGAGGCTGAACCGGCCGGGCCCAAGACTTCGGGCAGGGCCCGTCCCCAGCACCAGATTTACAGGTAGGCGGGGTCGGGAGCGCGGGTCGGGGTCGGGAGCGCGGGTCGGGAGCGCGGGTCGGGGTCGGGAGCGCGGGTCGGGGGGGACGGAGGAAGGTCGGGTCGGGTCCGGTTTGGGGGGGCGGGGGGGGGGGGCGGGAGCACGGGTCAGGGGGGGGGGAGGAGGGAGGTCAGGTTGGTTCGGGGAGGGAGGGAGCGCGGGTCGGGTCGGGAGGAAGCAGGAGCTGGGCGTGGGAGGCAGATTTACGCACGCAGCCCCAGTGAGGGCTACGGGCTGCGTGCTTCGGGCCCCTCCCACACAGTTTTGGGCGCCTGGAGCTACTGCACATGTGCGCCCGCTGTAGCGTGCTTGTGCAGAGGTCCCGGCACTGTTTTCAGCGCAGGGACATAGTTCTGTCCCCTACAGCTCGTGCTGTGCGCGCCCGGCTCCAGAGGACCAGCAGGGAGCCGGAGAATCTGTAAGTTTTTTTTAGGCGCACTGTGTGGTGCGAAAAACGGGCATCCAGGTCGGGGCTGTGCCATTCTAGGCGCGGCCCGAAACTTGGGCCCATAGAAAATAGGTGCAGGCGTAGGCCATTCGACCCTTCGAGCCTGCATCATGATAAGATCATGGCTGAACATTCACCTCAGTATCCCTTTCCTGCTTTTTCTCCATACCTCTTGATCCCTTTAGCCGTAAGGGCCATATCTAACTCCCTCTTGAATATATCCAGCGAACTGGCATCAACAACTCTCTGTGGTAGAGAATTCCACAGGTTAACAACTCTCTGAGTGAAGAAGTTTCTCCTCATCTCAGTCCTAAATGGCTTACCCCTTATCCTTAGACTGTGTTCCCTGGTTCTAGGCTTCCCCAACATCGGGAACATTCTTCCTGCATCTAACTTGTCCAGTCCCGTCAGAATTTTATATATGTCTGTGAAATCCCCTCCCATCCTTCTAAACTCCAGTGAATACAGGCCCAGTCGATCCAATCTCTCCTCATATGTCAGTCCTGCCATCCTGGGAATCAGTCTGGTGAACTTTCGCTGCACTCCCTCAATAGCAAGAATGTCCTTCCTCAGATTAGGAGACCAAAACTGAACACAATATTCCAGATGAGGCCTCACCAAGGCCCTGTACAACTGCAGTAAGACCTATACTCAAATCCCCTAGCTGAGAAGGCCAACATACCATTTGCCTTCTTCACTGCCTGCTGTACCTGCATGCCAACTTTCAATAAGTGATGAACCATGACACCCAGGTCTCGTTGCACCTTCCCTTTTCCTAAGCTGCTGCCATTCAGATAATATTCTGCCTTCGTGTTTTTGCCCCCAAAGTGGATAACCTCACATTTATCCACATTATACTGCATCTGCCATGCATGTGCCCACTGACCTAACCTGTTCAAGTTACCCTGCAGCCTCTTAGCGTCCTCTTCGCAGCTCACACGCCACCCAGTCTGCAAACTCATTTCCTTCATCTAAATCATTAATGTATATTGTAAAGAGCTGGGGTCCCATCACTGAGCCCTGCTGCACTCCACTAGTCACTGCCTGCCATTCTGAAAAGGACCCGTTAATCCCGACTCTGCTTCCTGTCTGCCAACTAGTTCTCTATCCACGTTAGTACATTACCCCCAATACCATGTGCTTTAATTTTGCACACCAATCTCTTGTGTGGGACCTTGTCAAAAGCCTTTTGAAAGTCAAAATACACCACATCCACTGGTTCTCCTTTGTCCACTTTACTAGTTACATCCTCAAAAAATTCTAGAAGATTTGTCAAGCATGATTTCCCTTTCATAAATCCTTTCTGACTTGGACCGATCCTGTCACTGCTTTCCAAATGCACTGCTATTTCATCCTTAATAATTGATTCCAACCTTTTCCCCACTACTGATGTCAGGCTACTACAGTTGGCATCCATATTAAGACTTTAGGTCACCTAGATCTGCTGAGGATCATTGATTGAAGTCAGGAGATTATTGAAAGAAATTCAACAACAACTTGTATTTATTTAGCACCTTTAATGTAGTAAAATGTCTGATAAGCACTTCACAGGATCATTACCAGACAACAATTGACACCAAATCAAAGAAGGAGACAGTAGAACAGGTGAGCAAAAGCTTAATCAAAGATTGGCCACCACTAAAGGCCTTGCTCTGTCAAGACCATGTGGTGGCTGATGTGCAACTGTCACCACACGTTAAAAATAATCCACGCACAGGCACCTTCCACATCTGGAGTTCAGGACTAGAATATAGGTCCTTCATTGAAACATCTGCAAACTCATCCCTTTTGGAGTGGAAGCAAGTCATCCTCGTTCGAGGGACCGCCTATGATATGATGATGATTATGATGAATCAAAAAGTCGGTTTTAAGCAGTCTCTTAAAGGAGGAGAGTGAGGTGGAAAGAGAGTGAGGTTTAGGGAGAGAATTCCAGATCCTAGGGCCTAGACGATTGAAGTCATGGCCACCAATTGTGGGGCGAAGAAAGTGTGGAATGCACAAGAGCCAGAACTCGAGAAACGCAGAGTTCTCAGAGACTTTTAGGGCTACGGAAAGTCAGGCTTAGTCTATCTAGTACTGAGGAGCTGGACCATGGAATAATAGGGTTAGGGGTTGAAATTAACATGGGGTTGCCCAAGGCTATTCATTTGCAAAGTTATAGACCTTAGGTTGACTGACAAATTTATTACAGTAAAATCCACATAATGTATATCAATCTTGAAAAAAGGAAACTTTTAATGATCCATTTTGTTTCTCATATAGTATTGATGATATTGTCATCCTGATTGTTAAAAGTTTAGAGTTTGTCATGAATATTTTCTTGGGTTCAGTGGTGTCAGTCATTCTTGGAAGTGATTCCCACATCCCTTATGTTCCAAAGTCAACTCACACTACCCAATATCTACTTATATGATAGTGTAACCCAAAGGATGTATCAATGTATCCACCTTGACATACAAACTGGATATTGCATCATTCGCAATTGCCCTCGGATGTGTTTTTCCAATCTTTACATAGGTGGACTGTTCACATTTTAGTGATAGGAGGCATCAAGTGAACATACAGAGCAACAGGTATGATTGATCTCACTTAATTCAACTTGTACAACTTGACTTCACATAAATACAAATTAATGATCACACAATGCTTCCTCACATCAGTGGGTCCTTTTGTTTGACTTAAATAAAATAACCTCTAATTACTATCATGCATCTTTATCTTCTGAGTTTGGGCAAAGAACTGCCCTAGCTGCATTCTGTTTAAAAACTCGACTGTCAGTGTCTGTCAGTGTCCCTTTTTAAACTATGTTTTCCTGTGTTTACAAGCAGTGGGGAGATCTATACCAGAGAATGCCCACTAAGAGATTGGGACCAGGAACTTCCAACCACAGTGGCAGTGAGACATTTATCAATTGCCAAGAAAGGCTAACAAATTGCTTATTCTTTTTTGATATCAAGAAAAATGAATTCAATATCTAGCTCATTGGCATGTGAACTACATTTTGTCTATGTGTGAAACTGTGAATACACTTTGCTTTTAAAAATAGTTGACATTTAAATGTAAATCGTTTCCAAATGCTTACTGTGGAAAAAAGAAAACTGTTTAAAAATCCCAAAACGTGACACTGCTATGTGAAGAGTTGGTTATAACCAGCTTTTCTGTCGAACCAGATATGTTATTTACATAGCAGAATCTACATTCACTGATAATTAACTCAGACAAAAGGATATTCCTTTTATAGTGGAGACATTCTGACTTTTCAATTCATTCCCATATAACTAAGTACAATTGTTATTGCAAAAGTGCTGAAAGTCTGTTTGTTGGTTAATGTGAAAATTCAAAGGTGGCTCACAAATCATCATACATTATTAGCCCAGAATTTGCTGGGAAAATAATGACAAGTTTAATTATTAATGAGTAAAAAACTCAGAAAGTTATAGTAATGAGAAACCCATGAATTGTGAATCACCACAAATTGCTGCTCTGCCATTGGCATCAGGAATATAGGAGCCCGTTATCAACCTCCTGATGACATTTAAGAAATTGCTGCATTTGTGTTGATAAAAAAAATGAACGTTAGGGCTGGTATTTCACAATGCAAGGACCCTGTTAAAGATGTGATTTATGTTTCTGCAATGCTATTCAACTGCAAAGGCCCAGAATGGGAACTGTGGAGTCTCATTCCTGCAGGTAGTAAATTGTTCCTAGAGTTTTTTTAATTTAAATTTGTTTTTCTTGCTTTTGCTTTCTGTTTCTATTTTCTCTCTCTTTCCAATCTTTTCTTCCTTCACTTTATTTCTCTTTCTGTATTGAATTTGACTCGAATTTACTCTATTGCCTTCTCCGTCAAGGTTTGTCTTGACAGATCATCCGAACCACATGGAAACTCAGTCTTGCTCGCGCAGAGTTGAGCTATTGCCCACAAAACTCTTATGGCTGGTAAAAGCAGGCTTAGGCTTGCTTTCATCAGTGTAAGGGTATATATAAGCCTTAAATTAAACAATAAAAAATAAAAAATGATCCACCTACACTTCAAATTAGTTTATGCAAATATTGGCCCGGATTAAGATATTTAAAATTATTTATCAAAAAATTATGTTTTTATTGAAGTTGGAGCAATAAAGGGACTTATGTTCAGTACATTTATATTTATTAGAATTGTGTAAATTGTATCATTATTTGAGGATTCCATTGCATATCATCAGGGGATTCTCTTTTGTGATTGGAGGACCTGGCCCACGTGATCCCAGGAACTCTTCCAAACTGCCTGCATCTCTGAGATCGGTGAGCCTTTAACCTGATAGAGAATTCAAACAGGCTGCATTTAGACAGGCTGTGAAAATTCACAGACACCAAGTCAGAGATGCTACGTGAGTGGGAGCATGTTGCATTAAGTCATCAATCAACTTGACATTTTAGGACCTTGGGTAGCGAGCCAATTAAAAGGTTAAAAGACTATTAATTGAGCCAATAAGGTTAAAGAAGGCGAGTTCTTTTCTGTAAATTGAACCCGGTATAAATACAGCCATTTTGGCCATGTGATATCAGGAGGACAACGACCTGGCTTAAAGCCAAGAGCTTGTTGCTGTCTGCCAAAATAAAGTGACATTAAAACTACAATCGGAGTTTGTATTTCATTGGAAATTAAGAGATCTAACACCTAACGTGCGCCTGGAGTTCCGAGACCTGAACTCTCCGCAACCTGAACACCTGGAGGTAGGTTTGAAAATATTTTGTGGGTTGGTAGCGGACTCCGAAGGTATGTCTCTGACCGCAATTTCTACCCCATTGGAGGTAAAACTGGTCTTCAGCAGTAGCTTAAAACGAGTGATAGCGAATCGGCAGAATGGTTTACAACCCGCCCTCGTTTCTCTTCCAATAGAAATCAAGGAAAAGAAACAGACGGGGTGTAAAATGGACTGCCAATTCGCTATCACCCATCGAAGATCAATGCATCCTCCATTGTCTCTGTTGTGTAAGATATGAATCCTGTTTAGTTCATCCATTTGATAAATGTAGATATTCGGATTTTGTGTTTGTTGCAATCGTCACTGTGTTTGTAAATTTTGGTTTTGTTGAGTTTCAGCTGATTTCTTTATTTCACTTGTAATTGTATTTCTGAGTGTTAGCTTGCGAAGGGTTAGCTATTCATTCATTTTCATTGTACTTGGTTTTCTCAATGGTATCTTGTCAAGTTTCTTTTGCAGATCTGACTTCAAATGAAAATGAGCTGGGAAAGAGCAGGAACTTGTAGTTCTGGAGATCACTGCCAAATTCTGAGATTTAAAAAGAGAAGAAAAAGCATCCATAATGTCAGGCTTCCAAAATTCACAGCAAATTGGCACTGAGACCAAAAAGGGCACAAAGAGACAATCTGGCAGAAATTGCACATTCAGAGATTGCAGTTTTCAACAGACTTTCTGAGTAATTCAGGGGATGTCATTAAGTGGGAAATTAACCCCTTAAGGCCATTCTCCATTATTTTTATATTAAATTGTTATGAGCCAAATGAGGTTCTCCTCTATTTTGGCAATAGAGTTGTGAATGAATAATTTAGTTTCCTTAGCCTCTTAAAGTTGCAGTACATGCTTTATATTTTGCCAATTTAGAGAGTATGAAGTCATTACCCAGATTACAGAATATAGGGTAATTGTTAAATAAGAACACAAGAACTTAAGAAATAGGAGCAGAAGTGGGCCATAAGGAGTGGGCCCGCTTCCCATAACTCCTCATCCCCCCCATCGCTCAAGAAATTGTCTCTTTCGGTCTTAAATTTATTTAATGTCCCAGCTTCCACAGCTCTCTGAGGCAGCGAATTCCACAGATTCACAACCCTCAGAGAAGAAATTTCTCCTCATCTCACTTCTAAATGGGCGGCCCCTTATTCTAAGATCATGCCCTCTAGTTCTAGCCTCCCCCACCAATAGAAACATCCTCTCTGCATCCACCTTGTCAAACACCCTCATAATCTTAAACGTTTCGTTAAGATCATCTCTCATTCTTCTGAATTCCAATGAGTAGAGGCCCAACCTACTCAACCTTTCCTCATAAGTCAACCTCCTCATCCCGAAGGGTTGCAAAATTCATGGGAGAACCCCCCAGTGTTTGGACCCATGGGAAAGGAAATTTAAGTTGGAACTATCGACCAGAAAGTTTGAAATCCTAAAGTGCACATGGAAGAAACTACGAACTTTAATTGAATTTGGGATTTTACAAGGCAAATTGAGTATGTGTGGGCAGGTCGAAAGAACTAAAGGATAACTATCCTGCAAGGAAGCCAGTTTGAGTATTGAAGCTGTCTGGGGTATTGAAACTAAAGTAAATTGTCTGGAGAATTATGGATACTCGAAAACCCTTCTCCGCAGGAGACATTAACACAGCAACAATCAACCCAGAGATAGCTAACCATTATCCTGATCTGGAAAACCATTCCAGCCCATACATAATAACAATGGCACATCCAGCTGACATGAAAAACCCAAGCACAGACAGACACTGCAAATACCAAAGCTAATATTTCCATCAAGAAACAGATTTAGAAGATCGACACATCCAAGACAGGTTAACATCTAATGAGCCCACCAAAATATGACAAAGAAATATCAAGCCCACCAAAATTAAACAAAGAATCCGGGCTGATTTGGCGCGAAGATTAGAACAGCTCCAAAGGTATAACTGGGCCCTGCTTTAACAAAGGGTATGCATGCTATGCAGATGCTACTGCCTCAGAAGACACCGCTAGGGATGCTTAGCAGCTTGGCATCATAGAGCATCAAGAAGGGAGAGACACCACCGCAGCAGTTTTTTTAAACTGACTTCTCCAGCCTCGACGTCCTGCTATCAAAAAGGAAGGAAGAGCATCACCATTGCAGCAGCAACCGATCACAACCAACGTGGTATCACCAAAACCACCGCGATCGACCAACTTCGAAACAAAACTCCACAAGGAAGAAACCGAAGAATCAAAAGTTTGCACTCTACAACCTAGGCCTGACTACCAACAGGTGAAAACATTAACTAAAAAGACTTTGAAACCTATTTCTAACGAAAGAAAATGGGTACGTACCCCATAAGTCTAGAACGCGCCCTACCGCATCAGCGGACACCACCCAACTGAAGATTGCGCAGTAAGAAGTCTTCTCCGACGTTCGGGGTACAGCAAGCAGAACCTACAGAATCCAACGAACCCCAAAATCGTGAACCACCGCTAACTAGCAGTAAAGGATTGATAAGCATAGTCCCTTTTTGCCCTGGAGTCTATTCTAGTCAGTGTTAGGTATTGGGAGGTGGGAGGTGTATTATTCCCTGTTACCCCTTTGAATGCACAAGTACTCCCAGGTTCCACTGTACTGCAGCACTTTGCAATCTTTCTCCATTTAAATAATAACTTGCTCTTTGATTTTTTTTCTGCCAAAGTGCATGACCTCACACTTTCCAACATTATCCTCCATCTGCCAAATTTTTGTCCACTCACTTAGCATGTCTATGTCCTTTTGCAGATTTTGTGTGTCCTCCTCACACATTGCTTTTCCTCCCATCTTTGTATAATCAGCAAACTTGGCTACATTACATTTGATCCCTTCTTCCAAGTCATTAATATAGTTAAATAGTCTGTAAATAGTTGGGGTCCCAGCACTGATCCCTGTGGCACCCCACTAATTACTGTTTGCCAACCAGAGAATGAGCCATTTATCCTGACTCTCTATTCTCTGTTAGTTAGCCAATCCTCTATCCATGCTAATATATTACCCCCAACCCTGTGAACTTTTATCTTGTGCAGTAACTTTTATGTGTCACCTTGTCAAATGCCTTCTGGAAGTCCAAATACACCACATCCACTGGTTCTCCTTTATCCACCCTGTTCGTTACATCCTCAAAGAATTCCAGCAAATTTGTCAAACATGACTTCCCCTTCATAAATCCATGCTGACTTTGCCTGACCAAATTTTTCTTTTCCAAATGTTCTGTTACTGCTTCTTTAATAATGGTCTCCAACATTTTCCCAACCACAGTTGTTAGGCTAACTGGTCTATAGTTTCCTGCTTTTTGTCTGCCTCCTTTTTTGAATAGGGGCGTTACATTTGCAGTTTTCCAATCTGCTGGGACCTCCCCAGAATCCAGGGAATTTTGGTAAATTACAACCAATGCATCCACAATCCCTGCCACTACTTCTCTTAAGACCCTAGGATGCAAGCCATCAGGTCCAGGTGATTTATCTGACTTTAGTCCCAGTGCTCTTACTGAGCACTACCTCCTTAGTGATTGTGATTGTGTTAAGTTCCTCCCGCTCTAAAGCCCCTTGACTATCCACTGTTGGAATATTGTTAGTGTCCTCTACCGTAAAAACTGATACAAAATACTTGTTTAGAATTTCTGCCATCTCCATGTCCCCCATTGCTAATTCCCCAGTTTCTTCCTCGAGGGGACCAACAGTTACTTCAGCCACTATTTTTTTCTTTTTATATGCCTATAGAAACTCTTACTATCTGTTTTTATATTTTGTGCTAGTTTACCTTCATAGTCTATCTTTCCTTTCTTAATCATTTTTTTAGTCATTCTTTGATGGCTTTTAAAAGCTTCCCAATCTTCTGTCCTCCCATTAGTTTTGGCCACTTTGTATGCCATTGTTTTTAATCAAATAGCGTGCTTTATTTCTTTATTTAGCCACGGAAGGCTTTCTTTTCTCTGGCACCCTTTCCTCCTTACTGGAATATATTTTTCTTGAGAGTTGTGAATTATTTATTTAAATGTACACCACAGTTCATCAACCGTCCCACACTTGAATCTGTTTTCCAAATCCATTTTAGCCAACTCTGCCCTCATACCTTCATAGTCTCCTTTATTTAAGCTTGGTACGCTGGTAAGAGATCCAACTTTCTCACCCTCCACCTGAATTTGAAACTCAATCATGCTATGATCCTTTACGAGGAGATTGTTTATTAATCCTGTCTCATTACACAGGACCAGATCTAGGATAGCCTGCCCCCTGGTTGGTTCCATTACATACTGCTCAAGGAACCCGTCCCTTATGCACTCTATGAACTCTTCCTCAAGGCTACCCTGACCAATTTGATTTGTCCAATCAATATGGAGGTTAAAATCACCCATGATAATTGCTGTTCCCTTTTAACATTTTTACATGCCCCCACTAGTTCCTGGTTTATGCTCCGACCAACAGAGTTACTACTGTTAGGGGGCCTATATACTACCCCACCAGTTACTTTTTCCCCTTATTATTCCCCATCTCCACCCAAACTCTTTCAACATCCTGATCCTTTGAGCATATATAGTTTCTCACTATTGCAGTGATACCATCCTTTATCAATAGAGTTACCCCACCTCCTTTTCCTTTCTGTCTGTCCTTTCAGATTGTCAAACACCCCTGAATATTTAATTCCTGGTCACCTTGCAACCACATCTCAGTAATGGGTACCAGATTATACTCATTTTTCTCAATTTGTGCCGTCAACTCATCTATTTTTTACAAATGCTACATGCATTTATCAAAGTGCCTTTAATTTGTTACTTTACCCTTTTTTCCTGCTTGGATGATGTGGAATCGGTATGGGTGGAGCTACGGAATACCAAAGGGCAGAAAACGCTAGTAGGAGTTGTGTACAGACCTCCAAACAGTACTAGTGATGTTGGGGAGGGCATCAAACAGGAAATTAGGGTGCATGCAATAAAGGTGCATTAGTTATCATGGGTGATTTTAATATGCATAGAGATTGGGCTAACCAAACTGGAAACAATACGGTGGAGGAGGATTTCCTGGACTGCATAAGGGATGGTTTTCTAGACCAATATGTCGAGGAACCAACTAGGGGGGAGGCCATCTTAGACTGGGTGTTGTTTAATGAGAGAGGATTAATTAGCAATCTCATTGTGCGAGGCCCCTTGGGGAAGAGTGACCGTAATATGGTGGAATTCTAAATTAGGTTGGAGAATGAAACAGTTAATTCAGAGACCATGGTCCAGAACTTAAAGAAGGGTAACTTTGAAGGTATGAGGCATGAATTGGCTAGGATAGATTGGCGAATGATACATAAGGGGTTGACTGTGGATGGGCAATGGCAGACATTTAGAGACCGCATGGATGAACAACAATAATTGTACATCCCTGTCTGGCGTAAAAATAAAAAAAGGAGGGTGGCTCAATCGTGGCTATCAAGGGAAATCAGGGTTAGTATTAAAGCCAAGGAAGTGGCACACAAATTGGCCATAAATAGCAGCGAACCCGGGGACTGGGAGAAATTTAGAACTCTGCAGAGGAAGACAAAGGGTTTGATTAGGGCAGGGAAAATAGAGTACGAGAGGAAGCTTGCAGGGAATATTAAAATGGACTGCAAAAGCTTCGATAGATATGTAAAGAGAAAAACGTAGTATAGACAAACGTAGGTCCCCTGCAGTCAGAATCAGGGGAAGTCATAACTGGGAACAAAGAAATGGCAGACCAATTGAACAAGTACTTTGGTTTGGTATTCATTAAGGAGGACACAAATAACCTTCCGGATATAAAAGGGGTCAGAGGGTCTAGTAAGAAGGAGGAACTGAGGGAAGTCCTCATTAGTCAGGAAATTGTGTTGGGGAAATTGATGGGATTGAAGGCCGATAAATCCCCAGGGCCTGATGGTCTACATCCCAAAGTACTTAAGGAGGTGGCCTTGGAAATAACGGATGCATTGACAGTCATTTTCCAACATTCCATAGACTCTGGATCAGTTCCTATCGAGTGGAGGGTAGCCAATGTAACTCCACTTTTTAAAAAAGGAGGGAGAGAGAAAACAGGGAATTATAGACCGGTCAGCCTGACATCGGTAGTGGATAAAATGATGGAATCAATTATTAAGGATGTCATAGCAGCGCATTTGGAAAGAAGTGACATGATAGGTCCCAGTCAGCATGGATTTGTGAAAGGGAAAACATGGTTGACAAATCTTCTGGAATTTTTTGAGGATGTTTCCAGTAGAGTGGACAAGGGAGAACCAGTTGATGTGCTGTATTTGGACTTTCAGAAGGCTTTCGACAAGGTCCCGCACAAGAGATTAATGTGCAAAGTTAAAACACATGGGATTGGGGGTAGTTTGCTGACGTGGATTGAGAACTGGTTGTCAGACAGGAAGCAAAGAGTAGGAGTAAATGGATACTTTTCAGAATGGCAGGCAGTGACTAGTGGGGTACCGCAAGGTTCTGTGCTGGGGCCCCAGCTGTTTACATTGTACGTTAATAATTTAGACGAGGGGATTAAATGTAGTATCTCCAAATTTGCGGATGACACTAAGTTGGGTGGCAGTGTGAACTGTGAGGAGGATGCTATGAGGCTGCAGAGTGACTTGGATAGGTTAGGTGAGTGGGCAAATGCATGGCAGATGAAGTATAATGTGGATAAATGTGAGGCTATCCACTTTGGTTGTAAAAACAGAGAGACAGACTATTATCTGAATGGTGACAGATTAGGAAAAGGGGAGGTGCAACGAGACCTGGGTGTCATGGTACATCAGTCATTGAAGGTTGGCATGCAGGTACAGCAGGCAGTTAAGAAGGCAAATGGCATGTTGGCCTTCATAGCGAGGGGATTTGAGTACAGGGACAGGAATGTGTTGCTACAGTTGTACAGGGCCTTGGTGAGGCCACACCTGGAGTATTGTGTACAGTTCTGGTCTCCTAACTTGAGGAAGGACATTCTTGCTATTGAGGGAGTGCAGCGAAGATTCACCAGACTGATTCCCGGGATGGCGGGACTGACATATCAAGGAAGACTGGATCAACTGTGCTTGTATTCACTGGAATTCAGAAGAATGAGAGGGGATCTCATAGGAACGTTTAAAATTCTGACGGGTTTAGGCAGGTTAGATGCAGGAAGAATGTTCCAAATGTTGGGGAAGTCCAGAACCAGGGGTCACAGTCTAAGGATAAGTGGTAAGCCATTTAGGACCGAGATGAGGAGAAACTTCTTCACCCAGAGAGTGGTGAACCTGTGGAATTCTCTACCACAGAAAGTTGTTGAGGCCAATTCACTAAATATATTCAAAAAGGAGTTAGATGTAGTCCTTACTACTTGGGGGATGAAGGGGTATGGCGAGAAAGCAGGAATGGGGTACTGAAGTTGCATGTTCAGCCATGAACTCATTGAATGGCGGTGCAGGCTTGAAGGACTGAATGGCCTACTCCTGCACTTATTTTCTATGTTTCTATGTTACCTCTCTCCTTCAAACTCACTTTCTTTATTTTTGTTTTCTAATTTCCGCTTTTCTCCCCTCCCTACTGAATCTCAGGCTCCCATCCCCCTGCCAAGCTAGCTTAGACCCTCCCCAACAGCACGAGCAAACCCCCCCGCCGCCCCTGCTGCGAGGATATTGGTCCCTGCTCCATTGTGTTGCAAGCCGACAGATTCTGTTGTTACATATGTAAACTCTGTACAGCCAAGAGAGGGCTCATTCCCTGGAGTCCCAAGGGATCCCATAATCCCTTGGGAGCACAGTTATTTAAGGAGGCCTCAAAGGTTGGAAAGGCACTCTGGAGACCTGCAATAAAAGACTAAGGTCACACTTTACTTTGAGCTCACAGTGTTCAGTCTAACCTTTTCTCCATACATGACAACTGGCGACGAGATACAGATAGAGAACCCAAAGATGCAGAGAACAGTGGGCATCCTGGAAAATTTCTCAGAGGGAGATGATTGGGAAACCTTTGTGGAGTGACTCAACCAATACTTCATAGCCAATGAGCAAGATAGGGAAGAGAATGCTGCCAAACGAAGGGCGAACCTCCTCACCGACTGTGGGGCACCAACGTATGACCTCATGAAGAATCTGCTCATTCCAGTGAAACCAATGGAGAAATCATACGATGATTTGTGCACACTGGTCCAAGAGCATTTGAACCCGAAGGAAAGCTTTCTCAAGGCGAGGTATCGGTTCTGCACCTACAAAAGGTCTGAAGGCCAGGAAGTAGCGAGTTATGTCACCGAGCTAAGACGCCTTGCAGGACATTGCGAATTTGAAGGACATTTGGAGCACATGCTCAGAGTCTTTTTCGTATTCAGCATTGGCCACAAAACCATACCTCGCAAACTGTTGAATGTAGAGACCCCAACCTTGAGTAAGGCCATAGCGATAGCCCAGGCGTTCATTGCCACCAGTGACAATACGAAGCAAATCTCTCAGCAAACAAGTGCTGCTACAAGCACTGTGAGCAAAGTGATGTTGTTTTCGAATAGTAACATACAGGGCAGGTCACACATACCTGCAGTTGCACATCTGCAGATATCTCAGAGTCCACCATCAAGGGTGAGGAACGCAAGGCCATTAACACCTTGTTGGCACTGCGGGGGTGATCATTGTTTCCATTCATGCCGATTCAAAGGATACATTTGCAAGGGCTGTGCAACAATGGGACACCTCCAACGAGTGTGCAGGTGAGCTGCAAATCCTGTTAATCCTGCAAACCACCATGTTGCAAAGGAGGACAGATCTACGGAGGATCACAACAAACCAGAGCCACAGACCGAGGAGGCAAAGGTACATGGGGTGCACACATTCACCACTAATTGTCCCCCGATAATGCTGAATGTTGAAATAAATAGACTCCCAGTGTCAATGGAGCTGGACATAGGCACGAGCCAGTCCATCATGGGCAAAACAACTTTCGAAAGACTGTGATGCAACAAAGCTTCAAGGCCAGTCTTAACTCCAGTTCGCATGAAACTAAGAACTTGCATAAAAGAACTGATTCCTGTAATCGGCAGTGCTACCCTAAAGGTCTCCTATGATGGAGCGGTACACAAGCTACCACTCTGGGTGGAACCGGGTGATGATCCCATGCTGCTCGGCAGGAGCTGGCTGGGAAAGATACGCTGGAACTGGGACGACGTCCGAGCGCTATCGCCCGTTGACGACACTTCATGTTCCCAGGTCTTAAACAAATTTCCTTCGCTGTTCGAACCAGGCATCGGGAAATTCCAAAGAGTAAAAGTGCAGGTCCACCTAATTCGGGAGACGTGACCCATCCATCACAAGGCGATCGCAGTATCATACATGATGAGAGAAAGGGTAGAGATCCAGCTAGACCGGCTGCAAAGAGACGGCATCATTTCACTGATCGAGTTCAACGAGTGGGCCAGTCCTCTCGTCCCAGTCCTCAAGGGAGACGGCACCATCAGAATCCATGGCGATTGCAAAGTAACTATCAATCGTTTCTCCCTGCAGGACCAATACCCACTACCAAAGACCGACGACCACTTTGCTACGCTGGCGAGAGGAAAGACGTTCAGGAAGCTGGATCTGACTTCAGACTACATGGCGCAGGAACTGGAGGAATCATCGAAGGCCCTCACCTGCATCAACACACACAAAGGTCTTTTTGTTTATAACACATGCCTATTTGGAATCCGATCAGCGGCGGCGATATTCCAGAGAAACAAGGAAAGCTTACTGAAGTCGGTCCCACACACCATGGTCTTCCAGGACGACATCTTGGTCGCAGGTCGGAACACAGTCGAGCATCTGCAGCACATGGAGGAGGTTCTTAGTCGACTCAACCGCGTGGGGCTCACATTAAAACGCTTGTGCCTGAAGTGGAGTTCTTGGTAAGGAGGATTGCGGCGGACGGCATCAGGCCCACCAACGCGAAGACGGAGACAATCGAGAATGCACCGAGGCCACAGAACGTGGCGGAGCTGCGGTTGTTTCTGGGACTCCTGAACTACTCTGGTAACATCTTATCGGGCCTTAGCACATTGTTAGAACAACTGCATGTTTTACTACGAAAAGGGGATGAATGGGTTTGGGGCAAAAGCCAACAAAATGTCTTTGTAAAAGTGAGAAAATTGTTATGCTCAAACAAATTGTTTGTGTTGTATGATGCACATAAGCGTTTAATACTAGCATGCGATGCGTCGTCATATGGCGTCAGATGTGTATTGCAACAAGCTATACTGCAACCGGTTACTTATGCATCCAGGAGTCTGTCTCAGGCTGAGAGAGCTGACAACATGATTGAGAAAGAAGCATTAGCATGTGTCTATGGGGTAAAGAAAATGCATCAATACCTGTTTGGGCTAAAATTCGAATTGGAAACCGACCATAAGCCACTTATATCCCTATTTTCTGAGTAAAGGGATAAATACCAATGCATCGGCCGGCATCCAGAGATGGGCTCTCACGTTGTCCGCATACAACTACACCATTCGCCAAAGGCCAGGCACAGAAAACTGCGCCGATACTCTCAGTGGGTGGCAATGGTGCAGCCTGCAAATCTAGCCATGGTTATGGAAGCATTTGAAAGTGAGCAATCACCCGTCACTGCCCGGCAGATCAAAACCTGGACAAGCCAGGGCCTCTTATTATCTCTAGTCAAAAGCTGTGTGCTTCATGGGAGCTGGTCCAGTGTCCCAGTGGAAATGCAGGAAGAGATAAAACCGTTCCAGCGGCGCAAAGCTGAAATATCTATACAAGCAGACTGCCTTCTGTGGGGCAATCAAGTAGTGGTCTCCAAGTAGGGCAAAGACACCTTCATCAATGACCTCCACAGTACCCACCCAGGCATCGTGATGAGGAAAGCGATAGCTAGATACCACATGTGATGGCCCGGTATTGATGCGGACTTAGAGTCCTGCATTCACAGATGTAATACATGCTCGCAGTTAAGCAATGTAGCCAGGGAGGCGCCGCTAAGTTTATGGTCTTGGCCCTCCAAACCGTGGTCTAGGGTACACGTCAACTATGCAGGCCCGTTCTTGGGTAAAATATTCCTTGTGGTTGAAGACGTGTACTCCAAGTGGATTGAATATGAGATAATGTCGGCTAGTACATCCGTTGCCACTACTGAAAGCCTGCGGGCCATGTTTGTCGCTCACGGCTTACCCGATGTCCTGGTGAGCGACAACGGGCCATGTTTTACCAGTACTGAGTTCAAAGAATTCATGACCTGCAACGGGATCAAACATGTCACATCTGCCCCGTTTAAACCAGCGTCCAATGGTCAGACAGAGAGTCCAGAACAAACCATCAAACAAGGCTTGAAGATGGTAACTGTAGGCTCACTGCAGACTCACCTATCCCGAGTCCTGCTTAGCTACTGCACGAGACCACACTCGCTCACTGGGATCTCACCTGCTGAACTGCTCATGAAATGAACACTTTAGACAAGGCTCTCGTTAGTTCACTCATCTACATGAACAGGTAGAGAGCAGGCAGCTTCAACAAAGTGCACACCATGATAGCGCAAATGTGTCATGCGAGATTGAAATCAATGATCCTGTATTTGTATTGAATTATGGACAATGTCCCAAATGGCTTCCTGGCAATGTCGTGGCCAACAAGAGGAGCAAGGTGTTTCGGGTCAAACTTTCAAATGGACTCATTCACCGGAAACACTTGGACCAAATCAAACTCAGATTTATGGACTATCCTGAGCAACCCACCTTGGACCCTAGCTTTTTTGATCCCCCAACATGCACACCAGTGGCAACCGGCACCACAGTTGACCACGAAGCTGAACCCATCATCCACAGCAGCTCAGTAGGACCCAACAAACCAGGCAGCCCAGCAAGGCCAGCTGCACAGCAGCCCAGCGAGGTCCCAACAAATGATTCCACAATACCAGCTTTCACACCGAGACGAGGAACCAGGGCAAGAATGGCCCCAGATTGACTCACATTGTAAATAGTTACACCATTGACTTTGGGGGGGTGGGGAGTGTTGTTACATCTGTAAACTTGTATTTATTCTGTACAGCCACCAGAGGGCTCATCCCCTAGAGTCCCAAGGGATCCCATAATCCCTTGGGAGCACAGATATTTAAGGAGGCTTCACAGGTTGGAGAGGCACTCTGGGGACCTGCAATAACAGATTAAAGTCACATTTTACTTTGAGCTCACAGTGTTCCGTCTGACTCTTTCTCCATACATAACACCCACCTCCCCCAGAAGCGGTCCTAATGCCTCAGGAATCTAAAGCCCTCCCACCTGCACCATCCCTCCAGCCACGTATTCATCCGCTCTATCTTCCTATTTCTGTACTCACTAGCGTGGCACTGGGAGTAATCCGGAGATTACTACCTTTGAGTTCCTGCTTTTTAATCTCTCTCCTAGCTCCATAAACTCTGGGCAGCCGCAAGTGGCCACATATGCTGGCCTAAGTTAGTTTGGAGCAACTATTAGCTGTCCAAACTGGCTTAAATGGCCAAAAACGGGCGTAGGTGGCTGGTAATGCCCCTTTTTGGAAAAAAAAAGAAACCTAACTAACTCACTTACATTGGCACAAATTGAATGTGCAGAATGGGGATTTTTAAGATACTCCAGAAAAATCAAGTTGCTCCAAAAAACCCGGAGCAACTCCTGGGCAAATTTGGCCCCACAATCACTATCACTAATGAAGTAATACTAGGTAAAATAATGGGACTAAAGGTGGACAAGTCCCCTGTACCTGATGGCTTACATCCTAAGGTCTTAAGAGAAGTGACTGCAGAGATAGTGGATGCATTGGTTGTAATCTACCAAAATTCCCTGGATTCTGGGGCAGTCCCAGCAGATTGGAAAACCGCAAATGTAACGCCCCTAATTAAAAAATGAGGCAGACAAAAAGCAGCAAACTATAGACCAGTTAGCCTAATATCTGTCGTTGGGAAAATGCTGGAGTCCATTGTTAAGGAAGCAGTAATGGGACATTTGGAAAAGCATGATTCAATCAAGCAGTGTCAGCATGGTTTTATGAAAGGGAAATTATGTTTGACAAATTTGCTGGAGTTCTTTGAGGATGTAACGAGCAGGGTGTATAAGAGGGAACCAGTGGATGTGGTGTATTTGGATTTCCAGAAGACATTCGGTAAGGTGCCATATAAGAGGTCACTGCACAAGATAAAAGCTCACGGGGTTGGTGGTAATATATTAGCATGGATAGAGGATTGATTAACTAACAGAAAACAGAGAGTCGGAATACATGGGTCATTTTCTGGTTAGCAAACAGTGATTAGTGTGGTGCTGCAGTGATCGGTGCTGGGTCCTCAACTATTTGCAATCTATATTAATGATTTGGATGAAGGGATCGAGTGTAATGTAGCCAAGTTTGCTAATGATACAAAGATGGGAGGAAAAGCAATGTGTGAGGAGGACACAAAAAATCTGCAAAGACATATAGACAGGCTAAATGAGTGATAAAAATTTTGCAGCTGGAGTATAATTGACAAATTTGCTGGAGTTTTTTGAGGATGTAACAAACAGGGTGGGTTAAGGGGAACCAGTGGAAGTGGTGTATTTGGACTTCCAGAAGGCATTTGACAAGATGCTATATAAAAGGTTACTGCACAAGATAAAAGTTCACGGAGTTGGGGGTAATATATTAGCATGGATAGAGGATTGGCTAACAGAGAACAGAGAGTCAGGATAAATGGCTCATTCTCTGGTTGGCAAACAGTAACTAGTGGGGTGCAGCTGGGATCAGTGCCGGGACCCCAACTATTTACAGACTATTTAACTATATTAACGACTTGGAAGAATGTAATGTAGCCAAGTTTGCTGACGATACAAAGATGGGAGGAAAAGCAATGTGTGAGGAGGACACAAAAAATCTGCAAAAGGACATAGACATGCTAAGTGAGTGGGCAAAAATTTGGCAGATGGAGGATAATGTTGGAAAGTGTGAGGTCATGCACTTTGGCAGAAAAAAATCAAAGAGCAAGTTATTATTTAAATGGAGAAAGATTGCAAATTGCCGCAGTACAGCAGGACCTGGGGGTACTTGTGCAGGAAACACAAAAGGTTAGTATGCAGGTACAGCAAGTGATCAGGAAGGCCAATAGTAAGTTGCCCTTTATTGCAAAGGGGATGGAGTATAAAAGCAGGGAGTCTTGCTCCAGCTATACAGGGTATTGGTGAGGCCACACCTGGAATACTGCGTGCGGTTTTGGTTTCCATATTTACGAGAGGATATACTTGCTTTGGAGGCAGTTCAGAGAAGGTCCACTAGGTTGATTCCGGGGATGAGGGGGTTGACTTATGAGGAAAGGTTGGGCCTCTACTCATTGGGATTCAGAAGATTGAGAGGTGATCTTATCAAAACGAATAAGATTATGAGGGGACTCAACAAGGTGGATGCAGAGAGGATGCTTCCACTGATGGGGAAGACTAGAACTAGAGGGCATGATCTTGGAATATGGCGCCACCCATTTAAAACAGAGATGAGGAGAAATTTCTTCTCTGAGGGTTGTAAATCTGTGGAATTTGCTGCCTCAGTGAGCTGTGGAAGCTGGGACATTGAATAAATTTAAGACAGAAATATACAGTTTCTTAAATGATAAGGGGATAAGGGGTTATAGGGAGCGGGCGTGGAAGTGGAGCTGAGTCCATGATCAGATCAGCCATGAATGGTAGAGCAGGCTCGAGAGGCTGTATGGCCTACTCCTGTTCCTATTTCTTATGTTCTTATGTTATATTCTTATAATGTGGGAAAATGTGAGGTTATCCACTTTGGCAGAAATAATAGGAAAGAAAATAATAATTTAAATGGAGAAAAATTGCAAAGTGCTGCAGTACAGAGAGACCTGGGGTCCTTGTGCATGAAGCACAATCAGTTAGTATACTGATACAGCAAGTGATCAAGAAGCCAAATGTCCTTTATTGTAAGGGGGATAGATTATAAAAGCAGAGAAGTCCTGCTATAAATGTGCAGGGTATTGGTGAGGCCACACCTAGAGTATTGCGTACTGTTTTTGTCTCCTTATTTAAGAAAGGATATAATGCATTGGCGGCTGTTCAGAGAAGGTTCACTAGGTTGATTCCAGAGATGAGGGGGTTGATTTACAACCCTCTCTCAGAGAGTTGTAAATCTATGGAAATCTCTGACCCAGAGAGCTGTGGAGGCTGGGTCATTGAATAAATTTAAGGCGGAGATAGATAGAGTTTTGAGCGAGAAGGGAGTAAAGGGTTATGGGGAGCGGGCAGTGAAATGGAGCTGAGTCCATGATCAGATCAGCCATGATCTTATTGAATGGTAGAGCAGGCTCGAGGGGCCGTATGGCCTATTCCTGTTCCTATTTCTTATGTTTTTATGTTATTTTCTTATAATGTGGGAAAATGTGAGGTTATCCACTTTGGCAGAAATAATAGGAAAGCAAATTATAATTTAAATGGAGGAAAATTGAAAAGTGCTGTAGTACAGAGAGACCGAGAGGGCATGATCTTAGAATAAGGGGCCGCCCATTTAAAACAGAGATGAGGAGAAATTTCTTCTCTCAGAGAGTTGTAAATCTGTGGAATTCGCTGCCTCAGTGAGCTGTGGAAGCTGTGACATTGAATAAATTTAAGACAGAAATATACAGTTTCTTAAATGATAAGGGGATAAGGGGTTATAGGGAGCGGGCGGGGAAGTGGAGCTGAGTCCATGATCAGATCAGCCATGATCTTATTGAATGGTAGAACAGGCACGAGGGGCCAAATGGCCTACTCCTGCTCCTATTTCTTATATTCTTATGTTCTTATGTGCTGGGGCTGGGACTCCAGCCAGTGGAAAGTTTTCCCCTGATTGTCATTGAATTCAATTTTACTCGGGCTCCTTGATGCCACACTTGATCAAATGCTTCCTTGTTGTCGAGGGCAGTCACTCTCACCTCACCTCTGGAATTGAGCACTTTTGTCCATGTTTTGCCCAAGGCTGTAATGAGGTCTGGAGCCAAGTGGTATTGGTGGAATCCAAACTGAGCATCGGTGAGCAGGTTACTGGTGAGTAAGTGTCGCTTGTTATCGCTTTTGACAACACCTTCTATCACTTTGCTGATGAATGTGGGAGTTAAAAGAGTGCTGGAGTCAGCACGAGAACAAACCAGATCAGTGGGAGATAAAAAAGCACGGCGTCAGCGCAAGACCAGATCTTATCAGCGGGAGATAAAGGAGTGTGGAGTCAGTGCAAGACCAGACCAGACCAGCAGGGGCTAAAGGAGCTAGCCTGGAGCTCGGAGCCTGGAGCCCGGAGCCCGGAGCAGCGCCGAAGGACCTGTGAGGGGAAAGAAGTAATAAGAAATCAAAGTGTGGCATCACAGGAAAGCACGTAAGTGATTGCTTGATCAGTATTTCTCTATTTTTTTTCTAAACTTGGGCATTGGTTTAAATTAAGAGTCAGGATTAAAAACTAAACATAATTTATATTTCAAAACTTGAAAATTAATTAATTAAATAAAATACATTAGAGGTGGCAGGGAAGGTGATGTGTTGCAACTGGAGGGCACCAGTGTGATCCACGGCGAACACATCTGCAGTAAGTATGGGTGGCTCGAGGAACTTCGGCTTCGAGTTGATGAGCTGGAGTCCAAGCTTCAGACACTGAGATACATCAGGGAGGGGGAAAGTTACTGAACACTGCGTTCCAGCAGACAGTCACTCCCCTTAAGTTAAATAATTCAAATTTGGTCTGTGGTCAGGGACAGGAGGGTGTGACTACTAGTGAGGCAGGTATGGGGACCCAGGATGTAGTGATGCAGGTGCCTCAGCCCTTGCTCTTGTTCAACAGGTACAAGGTTTTTACGCCCTTAGTGGACGAGAGCAGGGACTGCATGGAAGATGAGCAAACTGACCACAGCACCGTGGTACTGGGGGCCATTCAAGTTGGGTGAGTGAAAAGAAATGTGGTAGTAGTAGGGGACAGTATAGGTAGGGGGATAGAAACTGTTCTTTGCAGCCGAGTGCGTGAGTCCTGAAGGCTGTGTTGCCTGCCCCGTGCCAGGGTTAAAGACATCTCCTTTGGGCTGGAGAGGAACTTGGAGTGGGAGGGGGAAGATCCTTTTTCGTGTTCCACATAGGTACCAACAAATTAGATAGGACAAAGAAAGAGGTTCTGCAGAGAGAGTATGAACAGCTAGGGGTTAAAGTAAAAAGCAGAACCACAAAGATAATAATCTCTGGATTACTATCTGAGCCACGAGCAAATTTACATAGGGACAGGACATACCTGCGCAGTTTTCCACGTTCTCGGTTAGATGCCAGTGTTGTAGCTGTACTGGAACAGCTTGGCTAGAGGTGCAGCTGGTTCTATAGTGCACAAGTCTCCAGCACAATAGCCAAGATTTTGTCAGGATCCTTAGCCTTTGCTGTATCCACTGCGCTCAGCCGCTTCTTGCTATCAGCTGGAGTGAATTGAATTAGTTGAAGATGGTGTCTGTGATGGTGGGGACGACAGGAGGAGGGGGATTTGGATCATCCGCTCAGCACTTCTGGCTGAAGATGGTGGAAAACGCTTCAACCTTTTATTTTGCAGTGGCTTGCTCTGCCATCATTGAGGATGGGAATATTCATAGAAACATAGAAAATAGGTGCAGGAGTAGGCCATTCGGCCCTTTGAGCCTGCACCACCGTTCAATAAGATCATGGCTGATCATTCACCTCAGTACCCCTTTCCTGCTTTCTCTCCATACTCCTTCATCCCTTTAGCTATAAGGGCCGTATCTAACTCCCTCTTGAATATATCCAACGAATTGGCATCAACAACTCTCTGCGATAGAGAATTTCACAGGTTAACAACTCTCTGAGTGAAGAAGTTTCTCCTCATCTCAGTCCTAAATGGCTTACCCCTTATCCTTAGACTGTGTCCCCTGGTTCTGGACTTCCCCAACATCGGGAACATTCTTCCTGCATCTAACCTGTCTAGTCCCGTCAGAATTTTATATGTTACTATGAGATCCCCTCTCATTTTTCTAAACTCCAGTGAATACAGGCCCAGTCGATCCAGTCTCTCCTCATATGTCAGTCCTGCTATCCCAGAAATCAGGTTGGTGAACCTTCGCTGCACTCTCTCAATAGCAAGAACGTCCTTCCTCAGATTAGGAAACCAAAACTGAACACAATATTCCAGGTGAGGCCTCAAGCATGATTTCCCTTTCATAAATCCATGTTGACTTGGACCGATCCTGTCACTGCTTTCCAAATGCGCTGCTATTTCAATCTTTAATAATTGATTCCAACATTTTCCCCATTACTGATGTCAGGCCAGCCGGTCTATAATTCCCCATTTTCTCTCTCCCTCCTTTTTTAAAAAGTGGTGTTATATTAGCTACCCCCCAGTCCATAGGAACTGATCCAGATTTGATAGACTGTTGGAAAATGATCACCAATGTATTCATTATTTTTAGGGCCACTTCCTTAAGTAC
The DNA here is from genome assembly GCF_044704955.1 of Pristiophorus japonicus. Lineage (NCBI taxonomy): Eukaryota > Metazoa > Chordata > Chondrichthyes > Pristiophoridae > Pristiophorus > Pristiophorus japonicus. The sequence goes on from NC_091981.1 coordinate 90,814,559, forward strand.
TCTGGGATACAGACTATCAGGCCGTGGGGCTTTATCGGCCTTCAATCCCATTAAATACCCTAACTCAATTTCCCGACTAATAAGGATTTCCTTGGATTTAATAAGATCCTTAATTTCCCTTGTTAGCCACGGTTGAGCCACCTTCCCCATTTTATTTTTTACTCCAGACAGGGATGTACAATTTTTGAAGTTCATCCATGTGATCTGTAAATGTTTGCCATTGCCTATCCACTGTCAACCCTTTAAGTATCATTTGCCAGTCTATTCTAGCCAATTCACGTCTCATACCATCGAAGTTACCTTGCCTTAAGTTCAGGACCCTAGTCTCTGAATTAACTGTGTCACTCTCCATCTTAATAAAGAATTCTACCTTATTATGGTCACTCTTCCCCAAGGGGCCTCGCACGACAAGATTGCTAATTAGTCCTTTCTCATTACACATCATCCAGTCTGGGATGGCCAGCGCTCTAGTTGGTTCCTTGACATATTCGTCTAGAAAACCATCCCTAATACACTCCAGGAAATCCTCCTCCATCATATTGCTACCAGTTTGGTTAGCCCAATCTATATGTAGATTAAAGTCACCCATGATAACTGCTGTACCTTTATTGCATGCATCCCTAATTTCTTGTTTGATGCTGTCCCCAACCTCGCTACTACTGTTTGGTGGTCTGTACACAACTCCCACTAGCATTTTCTGCCCTTTGGTATTCCACAACTCTACCCATACAGATTCCACATCATCCAAGCTAATGTTCTTCCTTACTATTGCGTTAATTTCCTCTTTAACCAGCAACGCTACCCCACCTCCTTTTCCTTTCTGTCTATCCTTCCTGAATGTTGAATACCCCTGGATGTTGAGTTCCCAGCCTTGGTCACCCTGGAGCCTTGTCTCCATAATGCCAATTATATAATATTCGTTAATTGCTGCCTGCGCAGTTAATTCGTCCACCTTATTACGAATACTCCTCGCATTGAGGCACAGAGCCTTCAGGCTTGTCTTTTTAACACACTTTGCCCCTTTAGAATTTTGCTGTAAATTGGCCCTTTTTGATTTTTGCCTTGGGTTTCTCTGCCCTCCACTTTTACTTTTCTTCTTTCTATCTTTTGCTTCTGCCCCCATTCTACTTTCCCCTGTCTCCCTGCATAGATTCCCATCCCCCTGCCATATTAGTTTAAACCCTCCTCAACAGCACTAGCAAACACTCCCCCTAGGACATTGGTTCCAGTCCTGCCCAGGTGCAGACCGTCCGGTTTGTACTGGTCCCACCTCCCCCAGAACAGGCTTCAATGTTGCAGGAATTTGAATCCCTCCCTCCTGCACCACTCTTCAAGCCATATATTCATCTTAGCTATCCTGCAATTCCTACTCTGACTAGCACGTAGCACTGGTATCAATCCTGCGATTGCTACCTTTAAGGTCCTACTTTTTAATTTAACTCCAAGCTCCCTAAATTCAGCTTGTAGGATCTCGTCCTCCCGTTAGTGGTTTCCTTGTCCATCATTGTGGCAGGACTGCAGAGCTTTGATCTGATCTGTTGATTGAGGGATTGTTGAGCACTGTTTATAGCATGCTGCTTCCAGTGCTTAACAAGCATGTCGTCCTGTGTTGCAGCTTCCCCAGGTTGGTACTTCATTTATAGATACGCCAGGTGCTGCACCTGGCATGCTCTCCTGCACTCCTCATTGATCTAGGGTTGGTCCCCTGGCTTGATAGTAATGGTAGACTGAGGGATATGCCGGGCAATGTGGTTACATTGTCATGGAATACAATTCTGTTGCTGCCTAATGGCCCACAGCACCTCATGGATGCCCAGTTTTGAGCTGCTAGATCTGTTCTGATTCTATCTCATTTTGCACGGTGGTAGTGCCACACAACATAATGGCGGACGTCTTCAGTGTGAAGATGGGACTTCATCTCCACAACGACTGTATGCTGATCACTGCTATGAATGCTGTCACGAACAGATGCATCTGCGACAGATAGATTGGTGAGGATGAGGTCAAGTAGGTTTTTCTCTCATGTTGGTTCTCTCATCACCTGCTGCAGGCCCATTCTGGCAGTTATGTCCTTCAGGACTCGGCCAGCTCGGTCAGGAGTCGGTGCTACCGAGCCACTTTTGGTGATGGACATTGAAGTCCCTTACCCAGAGTACATTCTGTGCCCTTGCTACCTCCAAATGGTATTCAACATGGAAGAGTACTGATTCATCAGCTGAAGGAGGGCGGTAGGTGGCAATCAGCAGGAGGTTTCCTTGCCCATGATTGACCCAAAGCCATGATACATCATGGGCTCTGGAGTCAATGTTAAGGACTCCCAGGATTCTCTCCCACCTGTATACCACTGTGCCACCTACTCAGCTGGGTCTATTCTGCCGATGGGGCAGGACATACTCAGGGATGGTGCTGGATGGGTCTGGGACATTGGCTGAAAGGTATGATTCTGTGAATATGACTATGTCAGGCTTGACTAGTCTGTGGGACAGCTCTCCCAATTTTTGCAGAAATCTCTAGATGTTAGTGAGGAGGACTTTGCAGGGTTGACTGGGCTTGTTGTACCGTTGTCATGTCGGAACCCAGTGCCAACGTCAGTCTGTCCGGTTTTATTCTCATTATTGTTTCTTGTAGCGGTTGTTACAATTGAGTGGCTTGTTAGGCTATTTCAGAGGGCAGTTCTGGAGTCACATATAAGCCAGACCAGGTCAAGATGGCAGATTTCCTACCCTAAAGGACATTAGTGAACCAGATGAGTTTTTACAACAATCCAGTAGTTTCATGGTCACCATTATTGACACTAGCTTTTTATTCCAGATTTATTTAATTCACTGATTTTAAAGTCCACAGCTGCCATGGTGGGATTTGATCTCACGGCTGTGGATTATTAGTCCAGGCCTCTGGATTACTCATCCCATAACTCAACCACAATGCTACCATTCCCTTATCCAGTTATCCAGCCTAATCCCACTTTCCTGTTCTTGGTCCAAAGCCTTATAGGTTACAGCACTTCAAGTGCATATCCAAGTACTTTTCAAATGCAATGAGGGTTCCTTCCTCTTCCACTCTTTCAGGCAGTGAGTTACAGACCCCCACCACCCTCTGGGTGAAAAACATTCTCCTAAACTCCCATCTAATCCTTCTACCAATTACTTTAAATCTATGCCCCCAGTTATTGACCTCTCTGCTAAGGGAAATAGGTTCTTCTAATTCACTCTATCTAGAGCCCCTCATAATTTTATACACCTCAATTAAGTCTCCCCTCAGCCTCCTCTGTTCCAAAGAAAATAACCCCACTTTATCTAATCTTTCCTCATAGCTAAAATTCTCCAGTCCTGGCAACATCCTCGTAAATCTCTCTCATGCAATCACATCTTTCCTGTAACGTGGTGACCAGAACTGTACACAGCACTGTAGCTGTGGCCTAACTAGTGTTAAATACAGTTCTACCATAACCTCCCTGCTCTTACATTCTATGCCCTGGCTAATAAAGGGAAATATCCCAAATGTCTTCTTAACCACCTTATCTTCCTGTTGTCCTGCTACCTTCTGGGATCTGTGGACATGCATTCCAAAGTCCCTCTGTTCCTCTACACTTCTCAGTATCCTACCATTTATTGTAGATTTCTTTGCCTTGTTAGCCCTCCCTAAATTCCTTAAAGTACTTTATAAGCCTGATTACAACAGTAAATGTTTGCACTCATTACGCTGAAGAATGACAGTGGTAGAGAACAGAATACCTTTGCACTGTTGGTGCCTTTCCCCAGCATCAAACACTATCACATCAGAAGTAGGGGCCGAAATTGCCCCTTTCTAAAAGGGCCATGGCCGCCTGAAAGCGGCAGCCGTGGGTCAGTGCGGACTGTCTGCCGAGCTGCCGTGGATTGACCCACGCTCGCGGCATTGCCCTCCGTGATATTTTTGTCAGTGTAAGTATCTGACCCACACCCCCCACTTCTGCCTCGCTCCTGCGTATGCGTCGGTAACAATGTCATCAAAGCGCACACCAACTCGGACCTACCCCGGAAACTAAATTGCCCTTAAATTGTCTTCCGTCCACTTGTCGGTGCCAACGACAGGTTTTTGGGTCAGTACACGCTGTGTGCTGAAGACCACCAGCAGCATTTAAAGGCATGGTACGGCTCTCACCATTCTTGTCAGTCAGATTATTTCGGATGCTTGAAACCATTGAGAGTTGCATTCTTGACACTGGATTTGAGGAGTAGTGGGCCAGCCTCTTCATACTCAGCAACAGAGACCGCTGATTGAGGTGCCGGGCTGCAAGAGGATTACTAAATTGGGTCAGTGCTGGCAGCGGAACACCACCTGCATATTGTGCGCAGCAGGGAGGCGCGCAGGAGAAGGCGGCACCGGCATCAATGATTGGAGAGGCAGCGGGCAAGGGATGCAGCACACATGGCCAAGGAAGGTGCACAAGGCCATGGAGATGGCAACAGCGCTGAACCCAGAGAGATGCACTAGGAAGGACCTCAGGAAGGTGGAGTGTCAGGTACGCAGAACCCCAGCACCACATAGTGGCCCAGTTGGTGAGGAGGCAGTGTGCACAGGAGGCAGATGCTTGCCAGCAGCAAGCTGCAGAGGGTGAGGACCAACAGCAGCAGGAGGGAGAAGGCAATGAGGCAACTGTCAGAGAGTTGTGTATGCAATAACTGTTAGACTGAGAACTGTTTAACTCCAAGACGTATGACTTTGGCTCTGATTTATTAAGGCCCAAAGTGACTAATATACAAAATGGTTGGTCTTTTATACTTGGGCTCCAAAGGTGATGTCATTTAGTGGCTAGTGATCCCAAAAGTACATACATGACAATACCCCACTCTGAGAGATTAACACAGACTTTTACAAATTAAGACGGTCTAGTGTTTTATGCTCCCAGGTTGACCGTCTCAGTTCAACTCCAGCCTTGGTTGTGTTGGGACTGGTGGCTGGGTGGCTGACCTGGTGGGAGTGGCAATGGCCATGTCAGGGATTGAAAGTCCATTTTTATTGAACATGTCAGTGATTGAAAGTCCCGATTCATTGATGAACACTGAGTCCTCTTATGTCTGGGGGTAGTTTGGTTGGTCGTCGATTGTCTCTTCCTCCGACTATTCCAGTCCGTCTGTGTGCCGCAGCTTTGTCTGATCCATATGTTTCCTGCATGTTTGCCCATTTTTGAGCTTGATAATAAATACTCTGTTGCCTTCCTTGGCCATGACAGTACCAGCGATCCACTTGGGACCCTGACCATAATTCAGAACATATACAGGATAATTTACAGAAATATTGCGTGACACAGCTGCGCGATCATGATACCCTTGCTGACTTTGTCTTCTATATTCAAAATGATTATTCAAGTCAGGGTGTACAAGAGATAGCTTGGTCTTAAGACCTCTCTTCATCATTAGTTCAGCATGCGAGATCCCGGTAACCGTGTGTAGTCTTGTTCTGTAACTCAGCTGTATGCATAACAGGCGGGTTTGCAGTGACCCTTGGGTTACTCGCTTCATACTCTGCTTTATGATTTGGACAGCACATTCTGCTTGCCCATGGGATGCAGGTTTGAACGGTGCTGACCTTACATGTTTGATACCATTGAGTTTCATGAACTCTTGAAATTCCTGACTGGTGAAGCACGGTCTGTTGTCGCTAACAAGGATGTCAGGCAGACCATGTGTAGTGAACATGACACTGAGATTCTCAATGGTAGCTGTGGATGTGCTGGATGACATGATTATACACTCAATCCACTTCGAATATGTATCCACCACAACTAAAAACATCTTCCCCAGGAAGGGACCTGCAAAGTCTATGTGAATCCTGGACCATGGTTTGGATGGCCACGACCACAGACTCAGCGGCGATTCCGCTGGTACTTTGCTGAGCTGCATGCAAGTGTTGCACTGATGCACACTCAATTCCCAGCCACCATATATGGGACCTGGCGATGGCTTTCATCATTACAATGCCGGGATGTGTGCTATGTAGCTCATGTACACATTTCTCTCTCCCTTTCTAGAGCATAACAACACGATTGCCCCACAGTATACAATCCAACTGAATAGACAGTTTGTCTTTGCGACGAATGTAAGGTTTGGTCTCCTCACACATTTGCTTGGGTATGGCAGAGTAATCACCTTTGAGGATGCAACTCTTCACCACCGATAAAATCGGGTCCGTGTGGTCCAGGTCTTAACATGTTGAGCCGTGACAGGGGTTCCTTCATTCTCAAAAGCATCCATAACTAACAATAGGTCTGCCGCTTGTGGCGCTTCCACCTCCGGTGTGGGCAACGGCAGACGGATCAAAGCATCGGCAAAATTATCGGTGCCAGGTCTATGGCGAATTACATAATCATAAGTGGATAATGTCAGTGCCCAGCTCTGGATGTGTGATGAAGCATTGGTATTGATACCTTTGTTTTCAGAGAACAGTGAAATGAGCAGCTTGTGATCTGTCTCCGGTTCAAACTGAAGACCAAACAGGTACTGATGCATCTTTTTAACCCCATACACATAGACTGGTGCTTCTTCCTCTACCATGCTGTAGGCTCTTTCCGCTTTAGACAAACTTTTGAAGCATACGCGACTGGTTGAAGTTTACCCGACTCATTAGTTTGTTGGAGTACGCAACCAATTCCATATGACGAAGCATCACAGGCCAATACTAAACGGTTACATGGGTCATAATGTACCAGCAGCTTGTTAGAGCAAAGCAGATTAGTGGCTTTCTCAAAATCTCTGTCTTGTGACGCACCCCATACCAAGTTGTCACCTTTTCTTAGCAGCATGTGCAGTGGTTCTAATATGGTGCTCAATTTAGGTAGGAAGTTACCGAAATAGTTGAGTAGACCCAGGAACGAATGCAGCCCTGTCACATTCTGCGGCTTGGGTGCATTCTTGATGGCCTTGGTTTTCGCGTCCGTGGGCCTGATGCCGTCAGCAGCAATTTTCCTCCCCAGGAATTCGACCTCTGGTGCCATGAAGATGCACTTCAAGCGTTTCAGTCTGAGCCCCACTTTGTCCAGATGATGTAGAACCTCTTCCAGGTTGTTCAGATGTTCCTTGGAGTCACGACCTGTGATCAAGATGTCATCTTGGAACACGTCGGTTCTGGGAACAGATTTCAATAGACTCTCCATGTTCCTCTGAAATATTGCTGCAGCCGAGTGAATTCCAAAAGGGCACCTGTGATAAATAAACAGTCCTTTATGCGTGTTAATGCATGTAAGTCTCTTCAACATCTCGACCAACTCCTGTGTCATGTAGGCCGACGTCAAGTCCAGTTTGGTGAACAACTTCCCCCCGGCTAGCATTGCAAACAAGTCACCAGCCTTCGGTAACTTGTACTGATCCTGTTTCAAAACCCAGTTGATCGTAGCCTTGTAGTCTCCACAGATTCTGACTGTGCCATCACTTTTCAGCACAGGAACAATGGGACTGGTCCATTCATTAAATTCAACCGGTGATATGATCCCTTCATGCTGGAGTCTGTCCAGTTCGATTTCGACCTTCTCCCTCATCATATACGGAACTGCCCAAGCTTTGAGATGGACGGGTTTTACATCCGAGGTCACGTGGATCTGCACCTTGGCTGCCGTGAAGTTGCCGATGCCTGGTTCAAACAGCGTTGGGAACTTGCTCAGTACTTGGGCACATGTATCTTTCTCCAATGGCAATGCCTTGATTTTGTTCCAATCGCATCTGATTTTTTTCAAGCCAGTTCCTGCCGAACAGCATTGGACCATTGCCTGGGACAATCCATAGCGGTAACTCGTGAACCGCACCGTCATACGACACTTTTAATTGTGGCACTGCCAATCACCGTTATGAGTTCTTTGGTGTACGTGTGCAACTTGACATTGACTGGACTCAGCCTGGGCCTCACAGCCTTAGTATCCCACAGCTTGTTGAATGCCTCTGGCTCATTATTGATTGACTCGCCCCTGTGCCAAGTTCCACCGATACCGGCACCTCATTAAATTTCACGTTGATCATTATCGGTTTGCTCTTAGTTAGAAATGAGTACAGTCCATACACTTCCTCCTCTGGTATCTCAGATTGCGTATTCGGATCTGCGCTAGACTGACCATCATCCTCTACATGGTATGTGTCGCAGCTCGCTTGCTCATCTGCGGACACTTGAGCTGGAGATGCCCCACTCTCAGACAGCCTTTGCAACTATATTGCTTAAATCGACACTGCTGGTGCCGGTGATTTCCCCCACAACGCAAACACGGAGAAATCGGATGCATTCCCGCTGGCGGACTTTGGGCAGCCACAGTTTTCACGTACGCAGTCGGGTAGGCCCTGCCATGTGCTGCTCTGCCGAACACCGAATCAATCATATTTACAGTACTTGCCGAGTTTCAATTTTTCACTGATATCTGCTTAGACTTCTATCCGTTGTCATGCATGACTGAGCAAACATGATAGCCCTATTCAAGTCCAACGTCTCCACCACCAGTAGTTTACGTAAGATCACCTCGTGATTGATGCCGATTACAAAGATGTCCCACAGCATGTCTGCCAACACAGCCCTGAACTTACACGGTCCCGCTAGACGTCTCGGGTCGGCAAAGAATTCCGCCGCATTCTGGCCCTCTGAGCAAACGTGCATATAAAATCTGTATCTCGAGATGATGATGCCTTCGTTTGGCTTAAGGTCGTCCTGTACCAGTGTACACAATTATTTATATGTCTTCTCTGTTGGACTCACAAGCAGGAGTAGATTCTTTATCAGACCATAAATTTTTGGACTGCAAACCGTGAGGAACACCATCCGACACCGATCTGCATCGCCGACCTCCTCCACTTTATTGGCCACGAAGAACTGGCTCAAACGGCTCACAAAGTCTTCTCCATCTTCTTCTTCCAACAATCCAATTGTGCTCATTTTTGCATGCAAAGATTCTTGTTGCCTCGTCACCAAATGTTGTGTATGCAATAACTGTTAGACTGAGTACTGTTTAACTCCAAGAGGTATGATCTTGGCTCTGCTTTATTAAGGCCCAAAGTGACTAATATACAGAATGGCTGGCCTTTTATACTTGGGCTGCACACACGTGCGTGTAGCCCAATGGCCTCCAATAGTGACGCCAACTAATGGCTAGTGATCCCAAAGGTACATACATTACACAAAAGAAGGAGCCAACATAGACGTGGTGGCAGAAGGCCCTATTGTCAAAGGGCCTACAGACAACAGTTCTCCTACATGGACCTTACTGAAGACCAGTGTCTCCGGAGACTGCTATTCCACAAATATATGGTCACGAAGCTGTGCAATGTTCTGCAGCTAGACCTGCAGCCTCAAACAAGTTTGAGGACAGGTCTGTCAGTCGCATCAAAGGTGACCATCGCCCTCAATTTCTATGTGACTGGATCTTTTCAAGCTGCAACAGCAGACATTTTGAACATTTCACTGTTTGCCACGCATTGCTCCATCCATCAGGTGACAGATGCTCTGTATAAGAGAAGCACAGACTACATATCCTTCCCAATGAACAGGGAGAAGCAGTTGGAGTGGCAGACCGGATTTGTCAGGATAGCGAGCTTCCCCAGGGTTCAGGGCACCATAGACTGCACCCATGTCGCATTGAGGACACCACAGAACAATCCCAAGGTCTTGCGTAACCGTAGGGGATTTCAATCCCTCAATGTCCAGCTGGTGTGCGACCACAACCGCAAAATCATTACAGTTGATGCCCAGTATCCTGGCAGCAGCCACGATGCTTTCATCCTGCGGCGTGTTTGCTGGCCCAAACCAAAATTGCGGCTGGCTCTTTGGAAACAAGGATTACCTACTGTCACTTGACTGTTCAATCCCATTCACCACCCTAGGACTGCTGCACAGCAAGCTTACAATGACTGTCATCCAGCCACCAGGTGCATCATTGAGAAGACCATCGGAATCCTTAAGCAGAGGTTCCATTGCCTGGATCGCTCAGGAGGAGTGCTGCAGTACTCGCCTGAGCGGGTGTCCCTATTCGTGTCGTCTGCTGCATGCTGCACAACCTGGCAATCATGAGGTACAACTATTGGAGGATGAGGAAGCAGTAGCACCTGAGGAGGAAGACCAGGAGGAGGAGGCACAGGAGCATGACGCGCAGGTGGAGGAGGAGGCGGCACAGGAGGGGGACCAGGATGTGGGTAATCGGCCACGCAGAAGGCGGCATCACAATCTGGACCCTACAAGGGAAGTCTGAGACCGTCTCATTGCTGTTTGTTTCCACTGAGTTCATCCGCACTTTAGCCTTCATCTGTGCATCTCCATGGGCAAACCAATGAGCCCATTCACACATCATTGCCCAGAGTGAAATGAGAGACCGGCACATATATTCAAACCCAAAATAAAAAGTTATTACACAAGAAATAATGGTGCAAAAAACATACACATTATCAATTCTCACTCTTGTGAATTTCCTTATAATCCCTCTTACGCATTATCTATCCCGGAACTACTCCGCAGTGTCTCCCCTGTGGATTAATCATGGCTCTGGGAAGGCTGCTGTGTTTCAGGTGTAGAAGTTACAGATGTACTTCTAGGGTGCCCTCAACCAGCTCTGGCCCTGGAAGGGCTGGCTGCAGACTGGGCCACATCCTCCTCGGCACCTTCAGTCAGAATTGGCTGGCGCAATTCCATGGTTGGCAGCAATAGCGGAGTGGGAGGTCTCAGCTTAGGATCGCTGTGATTGTAAGAGTTCACATCGGGATCCTGGTCTGATGAGCCTGCGCCACTCCCCCAGGGCAGCATCTCACCATCCCCACCAATCTGCTGGAGCACAGTTTGTTGTGGTGGCGCGACACCAGAAGGTCCCCGATGGACCGTGGTGGACCCAGCGCGATGGCAGCAGTCAGAACTCACGTGGCATCCAGCTGAGACTGCATGAGAGCAGACACAGTCTCAATGCTACCAGACATGACAGCAGTAGGATGTTCTGCGGCCTTTTGCTCAGTGTGCCTGAGAGCATTCTGAGCTTCCAGGCCCCAGTGGCCATCATCTCCAATACAGCACTGAGACATTCACTCCCTTCCGCCTGTGATGAAATGGCAGCTGCCACATCGCCCATGACATGCCTCATCACATCTGGATTTGCACAGTCACTCTGGCAGTCCACCATCATCTGCACACTGGTAATGATGGGCTCCATGGTGCACGCAGAGCTGTCCGCAATGTGGGATGCAGACTCCTCCATCTCCTGACCACTTGCGAAAGGCTATCGGGCACCTTTGCCATTGTCCCCAACATTTGTAAATGCATGGCCTCCACCCTTGTTTCAAAAGCCGCCACATCGAGGGGCTCGTCTGAGTCCTCGACAGAAGAACTCACATGCGAACTCACCCCCTGGAAAACTGGCACCCGAGGTTCCATTTGCTCTTCACCATGCTGCAGTCCGCTAAGCCCCAGTGCATCACCCAGTGCAGACCCCTCTCCTAAATCTAACTGCAACAAATGAGTACACCCAGTATCTGAGCTGGCACGTGATAGTGTAAGAAGCAATGATGCGGTGTCCTCCTCTTCATCGCCCTCATTGGACAGGCTGCTAATGTCTGCACTCGGCTCAAGCGTGTCGGTCTGACTCTGGCTCACATTTGCGTTCAGGATGTTGCAAAATCTCAACAGAAGTTGGTCATAGTGGGGGTGGGAAATTAACAGGAAGGCAGGCTGAGGGGCTGAATTTGGGTCGGGACCGGGACTCCGCCGCTGTCAATCAGCAGTGGAGTAGTGGTGACGCCACACCACGCTCTTCTCCCCGTGGGTAAAGGGGAGAGATTCAATCATTTTAAATCTTTGGTAAATGGGCCACCAGGGATGGTATCAGCCAGGCCACTGGCCTGGCATCAAGGGAGGTTGCGAGGCTGCCATGCCAGTTGGCGGCCCAGCCGAACTCGTAGGTACTTTCTTGTCTGCCGATCGGAAATTCGGCCGGCAAAAATAAATACATGGCGGCCGTGGCAGTGGGCCCTCCATTTTAATAGCCGCCTTGCTGCCAGGCCACACACATTCCGGATAAGGTGCACTGACAGAAAAGCTGTCGGGGGCACCGCGCGACAGAGTATTGATTTTTTTTTACCTGAATTTCGCTCTGTTTATTTTTCAGGTGAGGGAGAGCGGTGGTGTGCGTTCTGATGAGGCGCTTGCAGCGGTCATGAGCATCGGGGCGGTATCAGGTCCAGGCCGAAAAATCTCCAACCTGAATTTGGGTCAGGTCAGCTAGTTGACCACAAAGCAGCGGCCATGGGATTCCGACGCATGGCCACTGCAAACAGGCAGCAACTGGTCTTTCTGAGCCCCTGAATTTTGGCCCTGCTATATATCCGCTAACAAATACAGAGCAGGGCCAAAATTTTCCTGTACACGAAACAGGCACACCTACCACTTTTAAAGTGTTCCGTCTGCCCCAATGCATGAGGCGACAATCCGGAGAAATTCAGGTCTTTGTAATTTGTTTCCGGTCAGAGCGATGTTGGTGTCGGGAGAGGGGCGGAAGTGGGGGTGGGTTGGAGTGGCTGTCACTCCAAATCATCAGCGCTGCACTGACGCATCACAATTTCCCTCCCCTTCAGTTAAAAGGGGAGGGCCACTGCAAACTCTGCAGAGTTTTCAGTTATGTCCACTGGACCACCAGGGAGGGCTTTGGCCAGGCCACTAGCTTGGCACCCAAGAGGGGGTGCCAGGATGCCTGTTGGTGGCCTGGCTGAATCCGGAGGCATAACTGTCAGCCTCACCTGGCATTCAGCCGACAATAAAAAATAAAAAATAAACAATCATGCTATGCTTAACCAAAGGGGACTACAGTGGGATGAGGGCAGAGTTGGCTAAAGTAGACTGGAAACACAGACTAAACGGTGGCACAATTGAGGAACAATGGAGGACTTTTAAGGAGCTCTTTCATAGTGCTCAACAAAAATATATTCCAATGAAAAAGAAGTGCGGTAAGAGAAGGGATAACCAGCCGTGGATAACCAGGGGAATTAAGGAGAGTATCAAATTAAAAACCAATGCGTATAAGGTGGCCAAGGTTAGTGGGAAAATAGAAGATTGGGAAAATTTTAAACGACAGCAAAGAATGACTAAGAAAGCAATAAAGAAAGGAAAGATAGATTACGAAGGTAAACTTGCGCAAAACATAAAAATGGATAGTAAAAGCTTTTACAGATATATAAAACGGAAAAGAGTGACTAAAGTAAATGTGGTCCCTTAGAAGATGAGAAGTAGGGATTTAATAATGGGAAATGTGGAAATGGCTGAGACCTTAAACAATTATTTTGCTTTGGTCTTCACAGTGGAAGACACAGAAACAATGCCAGAAATTGCTGGTCACAGGAATGTGGGAAGGGAGGACCTGGAGACAATCACTATCACGAGGGGGGTAGTGCTGGACAGGCTAATAGGACTCAAGGTAGATAAGTCCCCTGGTCCTGATGAAATGCATCCCAGGGTATTAAAAGAGATGGCGGAAGTTATAGCAGATGCATTTGTTATAATCTACCAAAATTCTTTGGACTCTGGGGAGGTACCAGCAGATTGGAAAGCAGCAAATGTAACACCTCTGTTTAAAAAAGGGGGCAGACAAAAAGCAGGTAACTATAGGCTGGTTAGTTTAATATCTGTAGTGGGGAAAATGCTTGAAACTATCATTAAGGAAGAAATAGCGGGACATCTAGATAGGAATAGTGCAATCAAGCAGGCGCAGCATGGATTCATGAAGGGGAAATCATGTTTAACTAACTTACTGGAATTCTTTGAGGATATAACGAGCATGGTGAATAGAGGTGTACTGATGGATGTGGTGTATTTAGATTTTCAAAAGGCATTCGATAAGGTGCCACACAAAAGGTTACTGCAGAAGATAAAGGCACGCGGGGTCAGTGGAAATGTATTAGCATGGATAGAGAATTGACTGGTGAACAGAAAGCAGAGAGTCGGGATAAATGGGTCCTTTTCGGGTTGGAAATTGGTGGTTATTGGTGTGCCACAGGGATCGGTGCTGGGACCACAACTGTTTACAATATACATAGATAACCTGGAAGAGGGGACAGAGTGTAGTGTAACAAAATTTGCAGATGACACACAGATTAGTGGGAAAGCGGGTTGTGTAGAGGACACAGAGAGGCTGCAAAGAGATTTAGATTGGTTAAGCGAATGGGCTAAGGTTTGGCAGATGGAATACAATGTCGAAAGTGTGAGGTCATCCACCTTGGGAAAAAAAACAATAAAGGGGAATACTATTTGAATGGGGAGAAATTACAACATGCTGCGGTGCAGAGGGACCTGGGGGTCCTTGTGCATGAATCCCAAAAAGTTAGTTTGCATGTGCAGCAGGTAATCAGGAAGGCGAATGGAATATTGGCCTTCATTGCGAGAGGGATGGAGTACAAAAGCAGGGAGGTCCTTCTGCAACTGTATAGGGTATTGGTGAGGCCACATTGGAGTACTGCGTGCAGTTTTGGTCGCTTTACTTAAGGAAGGATATACTGGCTTTGGAGGGGGTACAGAGATGATTCACTAGGTTGATTCCGGAGATGAGGGGGTTACCTTATGATGATAGATTGAGTAGACTGGGTCTTTACTCGTTGGAGTTCAGAAGGATGAGGGGTGATCTTATTGAAACATTTAACATAATGAAAGGGATAGACAAGATAGAGGCAGAGAGGTTGTTTCCACTGGTCGGGGAGACTAGAACTAGCAGGGCACAGCCTCAAAATACAGGGGAGCCAATTTAAAACCGAGTTGAGAAGGAATTTCTTCTCCCAGAGGGTTGTGAATCTGTGGAATTCTCTGCCCAAGGAAGCAGTTGAGGCTAGCTCATTGAATGTATTCAAATCACAGATAGATAGATTTTTAACTAATAAGGGAATTAAGGGTTATGGGGAGCGGGCGGGTAAGTGGAGCTGAGTCCACGGCCAGATCAGCCATGATCTTGTTGAATGGCGGAGCAGGCACGAGGGGCTCGATGGCCTACTCCTGTTCCTAATTCTTATGTTCTTATAATTTGGTGACCGCAGCAATGCACCCTCCCTTTTAAGGATAGATGCCCAGACACACACAGCTTCCTGACAAAAGAAGCTGGCAGTGGCACCGACTGGCAGTGGCGCCGCTCCCATGGGACAATCCACACGGAGCAATTTCCCATTCGGCAATTTTCTGCAGGGGTCAGAAAGGGGGCCACTGCCAGTTGGTATGGGTCGGTGTGTGTGGATGCGCTGGGAAAATGGGCGGAGTAGAAACCTGTTCCTGCTGCTTCAGCCCCGGGAGAAATTTTGGAAGAGTCAGCCCATCTGTCAGTAAGGACTCACTGCTTCATTCTCGCCTCTTAGAGGCGGTAATGGAGCTTATGGCGGGGGGAAATTTCAGCCTCAACACAACATATAAAAATAAACATTTTGTCATTTAAGCATCTTATGTTGTTTTCATATCTACACAATCTTCCTTTGGTGAATTGTGTGATGTAGTGGGAAGTTTTGCAGGCTGATTAACAGGCTGTGCAATGAAGCTCCTTCATGGCCATAATCATCTTCATACCAACACCATGTTCAGTCCTGTCTGGCGGGATGGGCTCCTATACCCATACAATGATGGGGAGCCACCAGCTTCCACTGGACATGATAGCCCGTTGGATATTAATACAGAATTCAGAGCCGAAACTCACTCACGAGGACTGCCTGGAGCAGGGTTCGAACACTGCAGCTTCTGAGGCAGAGGTGGGACTGCTAACATTACGTCAAAGAATCATGACAACATATTATTGACCATATCATTAATAATTATCTAATACCAATGCAAAGGAAGACATCAACTGAAATTCAGTTTAATGAACATAAGAACATAGAACATAAGAACTAGAAGCAGGATTAGGACATTTGGCCCCTCGAGCCTACTCCGCCATTTAATAAGAACATGGTTGATCTGATCTTGGCTCAGCTCCACTTCCCTGCCCACTCCCCATAACCCTTCACTACCTTATTGCTCAAAAATCTGTCTCCACCTTAAATATATTCAATGAACCCACCTCCATAGCTCTCTAGGGCAGAGAATTCCACTGATTTATGACCCTCTGAGAGAAGAAATTCTTCCTCATCTCAGTTCTAATTGGGTGACCCCTTATTCTGAAATTATGCCACCTAGTTCTAGATTCCCCCACGAGGGGAAACATCCTCGCTGCATCCACCTTATCGAGCCCCCTCAGTATCTTACGTGTTTCAATAAGATCACCTCTCATTCTTCTAAACTCCAGTGAGTATAGGCCCAACCTGCTCAACCTATCTTTATAAGACAACCCCTTCATCTCAGGAATCAACCTAGTGAGAGGAATAAAAATGATCCTTTGAATACATATGGCCTGTAATCCACGGTTCGGAGACTGGTCAGTAATTCATGTTAGCAATCCTTTCTTTCCCAAAACCAGAAGACCAGAAGCCCATAATAATGCATTTTCCCAAACTCACTTTCAGGCAATTGTTCATTTTTACATAAAATATAATATTTTTCATAGCAATATTTCTTCCCGTTATGTAGCAGGTGCATTAAGAGTAGTAGCAGTGAATGCAAGTGAAGGCTAATAAAGATCATAGTGATAAGGGATGATAAATTCTATGGCAGTGTTTCCAGTTGCATAGTATTATAATAGCAGTATTTCTGGATAGAGAGTAAGTATTCCAAGGAAATATACAATATACACAGGATATATGTATTTTTTACGTACATGGTGTTGGTCAAGTGTTAGTTATAAATGTATTTTAATAGCTTTGAATTTTGCATTTTTTATGTATTCTTTGTTAGTTTTAAAAATTGCTTCGACAATATTCAGCCACAGCAGATATTCAGTCATAGCCATGAAAGTTGACTGAATTATATGACTGAATGACAACTGAGGCCTAGGAAGTAAATTAATGGCTATTCATTGCATTCAAAAGACGTTTTGTTGTTTTGTTCCAAAGGTATTTTATATTACACAAAATGCCTGTGACAATCCTTTAAGTGGGCCTACTTTGAAGAATCAATGCAATAGCATCTCTTTCGTTTGTGCTTTGTTACTATTACACAGGAAATTCATCCTGGGTTGTGAAAGACTAATAGGCTAGTTTGTAGTGTATTAGTTTCTCAACAAAAATGTAACAAGAATTATTTCGAGAAATAGGCAAGCAGTGAGAACTTATTTCATTTATTGTTAAGCAGCGCAAGCTTCTTTCAGGAATGCTGACTTTTGCACACCTTTTCAAGACAACACTTTCATACTTGTAGCCCTCACATATCTAACTGTTAAACTAAAGCAAAAATTTAATGAAATACATATGAAATGTTCCATATGATCATTAAAGGCCTCAGCAGAGCAATTCTAGTTGTGTCTGAGGCACCTGACCAGCACAGCTTGTCTGTCTTTCCCGTGGAGGCTTTGATTCTAGTTGTATGTGCATATTTTTAATGGCAAACATCATTAGAAATGCAGCCTGTTCCCATACACATGAAACACTTCAAACTGACTAAATCATAGAATCCCAAGTGATTGAAGGAAGCAAAAGTTATGATAATGAGTGTGCTTAAGTGCTTTTTGTGTGATGCTGATTTTAATGTCGTGTCTTAATATTTCTCTCAATTCAACACACAAAGCTTTCTTAATGTGGGAGTTTTATGACTGAGTAGTTACCAGGAAACATGTTGGAAAGGCAGACAGAAACACAGATATTCTCTTCAAGCCACACTTAAATGAATTGTGCAGTAAAATACAAATATAAACAATGGCTTTGCTTGATTGATTCATCATTAAAATGTGTACACTTACAGAATGATAGTGAAAGAGAACGAATATGTAGTGAGCATTTTCCACATACTTCATCTAAAATAGAAAAACAATCACCAAGAACAGTGTGGAGAATAATTTGATCATAAATGAGTGGAACTATTAGGCATCAGTCTTGATAAAATCTCTTGAATTGATATGAGAACTTCCAGAATGGTTTGCTTTCAATATTTTCTCCCCTTGCATCAATGTATAAATTTTTATATATACATTTTAAAATCTGAGCCAGTTATTCTGCATCATTCACCTTGTCAACAAATGTACGCCCTTGCATAATAATGGTCCATTAGTGGGTTAAAACCACTGAAAGTTTTATATTCCCATCTAGGCAGAGCAAATTGACAGCAATGTCCTCTTGATTTGCATTAGGGATATTGCTCTGCAACAGAATGATACAGTGACTCACGATTGTAGAACTGGTGCTTTTGTCAGCTGAAAAGCTGTTCAATTTTCCATCCTTTTCCTTTTTGTTATGTGCCCTCCCACACATACATACGCATAGATACATGAAAATATACATGCATCCAGCTATGCACAAATTTTATAAGTTGTTCCTCCATCTCACGGTAGGTCCCCCAGCTCTCGCACTAGGTGCCATTTCTCACTAATGTAAAGTAAATTGAAATGTAAAAATAAAGTATAAAGGATTATTATTCATACAAGAGAAAGACCAACATATTATTATCTGTTTTGTAGGACTCTTTAAACTGTACTTTATTTATAAAATAAGCATAGGTTACTTTTACTGATTCCTGCAATCCATTTTCAAATCAAACTCACACTGAAAAGTTGAAGGCATTATCTAATGGTTGTTAATAGTGCTGCATGAAAAGAGTTAAGGCATTCAATTCTATTCCCAGTGGATTTGAGTGTGCAGCACAAAATTCATTTGTCACTAACTGAGCAATTTCATTCAGGGAAGCCGTATTGATGACTGCCTGGTGTAGGAAATACAAATGCCATGCTTATGTAGCACAGGGGTGTTCTTCTGACCTGAGGGTAAAGGAATATCAATGCAGTGTATGGGAAGTACTCAACTGCAACAAACTCAATAACTAACCATGGACGTGCTCAATGCTGCCATTTGAAGTAAAGAAAAGTGACGACTATTTGTACTGTACTTTTTCTGTCGAGCCCTCTCGCCCGATGTCTCCCGCCCGGTCGAGCCCCTTCCACTGATGTCTCCCGCCCGGTCGAGCCCCCTCACTTGATGTCTCCCGCCCGGTCGAGCCCCCTCCCCTGATGTCTCCCGCCCGGTCGAGCCCCCTCACTTGATGTCTCCCGCCCGGTCGAGCCCCCTCCCCTGATGTCTCCCGCCTGGTCGAGCCCCCTCCCCTGATGTCTCCCGCCCGGTCGAGCCCCCTCCCCTGATGTCTCCCGCCCGGTCGAGCCCCCTCCCCTGATGTCTCCCGCCCGGTCGAGCCCCCTCCACTGATGTCTCCCACCCGGTCGAGCCCCCTCCCCTGATGTCTCCCGCCCGGTCGAGCCCCCTCCCGCGATGTCTCCTGCCCGGTCGAGCCCCCTCCCGCGATGTCTCCTGCCCGGTCGAGTCCCCTCCCCCGATGTCTCCTGCCCGGTCGAGTCCCCTCCCCCGATGTCTCCTGCCCGGTCGAGTCCCCTCCCCCGATGTCTCCTGCCCGGTCGAGTCCCCTCCCCCGATGTCTCCTGCCCGGTCGAGTCCCCTCCCCCGATGTCTCTCACCTGAACCGGAAGTGCCGGAACCGGAAGTGCAGCCCCGAACCAGAATTAGGGCCCTGCAATCAGTCCAACCACATTCCGTGAGCCTCTGAGTGACCGGGGGAGAGAGAGATCCTGGGGGGGAGAGAGTCGGCCGGGCAGGTGGGGAGAGAGAGAGGGGAGAGAGAGAGTTGAGCCACGGAGGTGGCGGTGGTCAGCTGCGGGGGACGGGGGGCGGAGAGAGAGAGAGAGAGAGAAAGAGAGCTTGGGGGTTAGAGAAAGAGAGTCTGGAGGGGAGAGAGAGAGACACTGGGCGGGGGGAGGGGGATGTAGAGAGAGACGCAGTGGGGAGGAAGAGAGAGACGGGTGGGGGATCGGAGGGGAGAGAGGTTCTTCTAATCCAGAAGTCACAACACTCTCACTATTCACTTCATACCCAATAAACCTGTTAACAATCCACACACAATGTCCCATCTATGGTGGGGGGAGGGGGTCATGCACTTACGTTGGTGTAAGCGACTTCAGCTGGGGTAGGCAGCACTTGCGCTGAGGGGCAGGGGACTTTGGCTGGGGGGAGGGACACACTTGCGCTGGGGTAAGGGACTTCGGCTGGCATTTGGTGATTTCTCGGGAGATCTATCCTCTGTGGCCTCTGGAAGTCAAAGCGGATCGAGTTACAATTTGCAAAGTCAGTGAGAATTTGGGCTTGGCATTTCCAGTTACACATTCCAGAGAAAATTCAGGGTCTGGGTTATCCTCCAATGGGACCAATCAGGAATGATGGGCAGCCATTTTTACAGCACAAATAAATGCTTCTGAAAGAAAAAGTATTAATAGCTAGCCCTCACCTTGATGAGGACAGAATTCACATACATAAACATAACAATAATAGCAAAAGTCTTCATCATCTGAATATTTAAAAAATATATATTTATTCATTCATGGAAGGTGGGTGTCGTTGGTAAGACCTGCATTTATCGCCCATCCCTAATTGTCCTTGAGAAGGTGGTGGTGAGCCGCCTTCTTGAACCACTCCAGTCTGTGTGGTGAAGGTGCCCCCACAATCCTGTTAGGGAGGGAGTTCCAGGATTTTGACCCAGTGACGATGGAGGGTTGGCGATATATTTCGAAGTCAGGATGGTGTGTAACTTAAAGGAGAAGTTGGAGATGGTGGTGTTGCCTTGTGCTTGCTGCCCTTGTCCTCCTAGATGGTAGAGTTCACGGGTTTAGGAGGTTCTGTTGAAGAAACTTTAGCTTGAGTAGGAGTTGCTGCAGTTCATTTTTAGCCATGGTGCATCAGTGGTGGAGGGAATGATGTTTAATTTGGTGGATGGAGCTGCTCTCAACCAAGTGAACTGCTTTGTCCTGGGTGATGTTGAGCTTTTCTTAAGTGTTGTTGGAGCTGCTCTCAACCAGGCAAGTAGAGAGTATTCCATCACACTCCTCATTTGTGCCTTGTAAGTGGTGGCAAGGCATTGGGGAGTTAGGAGATGAGTCATTTACTGCAAAATACCCAGCCTCTAACCTGCTGTTGTAGCATCAAGGTCATTGCCTAGCACTTGTATGTTGTAAATGTTATCTGCTACTTATTAGCCCAAGCCTGAATGTTATCCAGAACTTGCTGAGTGCAGGTGTGGACTGCTTCATTATCTGAGAAATTATGAATGGAACTGAACATCATGTAATGATCAGCGAACATCCCCAGTTCTGACCTTATCATGGAGGGAAGGTCATTGATGAAGCAGCTGATGATGGTTGAGTTTAGGACACTGCACAGAGGAACGCCTGCAGCAATATCCTGGGGCTGGGATGATTGACATCCAACAACCACAACCATCTTCCTTCGTGCTAGGTATGACTCCAGCCAGTTGAGAGTTTCCCCCCTAATTCCCATTGACTTCAGTTTTACCAGAGTTCCTTTGTGCCACACTCAGTCAAATGCTGCCTTGATGTCAAGAGCAGTTACTCTCACTTAATCTCTGGAATTCAGTTCTTTGTCCATGCTTGGATCAAGGCTGTAATGAGATCTGGAGCTGAGTGGTCCTGGCAGAACCCAAAGTGAGCATTTGTGAGCAGGTTAATGGTGAGTAAGTGCCACTTGATAGTACCTTTCATCACCTTTCATCTCTTTGCTGATGATTAAGAGTAGGCTAATTGGTCAGATTGGCTTTGTCTTGCTTTTTGTGGACAGGACATACCTGAGCAATTTTCCACTTTGTTGGGTAGATGCCAGTATTGTAGCTGTACTGGAACAGCTTGGCTAGAGGCACGGCTAGTTCTGGAGCACAAGTCTTCAGCCTGACATCTGGGATTTTGTTATGGCCTTTGCTGTATCCTGTGTGCTCAGTCGTTTCGTAATATCATGTGGAGTGAATTGAATTGTCTGAAGACTGGCATCTGTGATGGTGGGGACCTCAGGAGGAGGCCGAGATGGACCATACTCCCAGCACTTCTGGCCGAAGATAGTTGCAAACCCCTTGTCTTTTGCACTCACTCTGCCATTGTTGAGGAAAGAAATGTTTATGGGTCCTCTTTCTCCCGTTAGTTGTCCACTACCATTCACAACTGGTGTGGCAGGACTGCAGTGCTTTGGTTGTGGGATCGCTTAGCTCTGTCTATAGCATGCTGCTTCCTCTGTTTAGCATGCATGTAGTCCTGTGTTGTAGCTTCATCAGGTTGGCACCTCAGTTTCAGGTATGCCGGGTGCTGCTCCTGGTCTGCTCCTCATTGAATCAGGATGGGTCCCCTGCTTGATGGTGGTCACTCCAACCAGATTATTTTGCTACAGGTAAAATGATGAGGATGAAATAAAGTAGGTTTTTCCTCATGTTGGTTCTCTCACCACCTGGCTCAAGCCTGATAGATATGTTAGGACTCGGCCAGCATGGTCAGTCGTGGTGTTGCCAAGCCACTCTTCATGATGCACATTGAAGTCTTACTACTTCCAAGTGGTGGAGAACTGATTCATCGGCTGAGGTCTTCATGGGGCCCGGAGTCAATGTTGAAGACTCCAGGACTGTATACCAATGTGCTGTAGTTTGTCCATGGATATTAAAGGAGCAGTCTAGCACGTTGGATGATTCTGTGATTATGACTATGTCAGGCATGATTAGTCTGTGGGACAGATTTTGCACAAATCCCAGATGTTAGTGAGGAGGACTTTTCAACGTCGACTGGTAAGTGTGTGCCTGAATCCAATGGTCCATCCAGTTTTATTCCTTTTAGTAGCAGTTTGATATAACTGCTAGGCCTTTTCAGAGGGCAGCAACATTGCTGTTGGTCTGGACTCACATTTAAGCCGGACCTTGTAAGGATGGCAGGTTTCCTTCCATTTGGTCATGAGTGAACCAGTTGGGTTTTTACAACAATCCAATAGCATCATGGCCACCATTAATGATACTAGCTTTTTATTTCAGATTTAGTTAATGAACTGAATCCAAATTCACAACCTGCCATCGGGGGGGCTTTGAACTCACGTCTCTGGATTATTAGTCCAAGTCTCCGGATGAATAATCCAGTAACATAACCACGATGCTACCATACCCTCATGATTCTGTTAAAGATTTTATTGAACATGAACTACTATGCACAATTTTCATTCATCCAATGCCATACAAACGTGAAGTTTTTAATTAATAGACAATGGACTTTGTCTCATATCTTCAGAGAAGACACATCACACAGCCTGTAAGAGGGCTGCAGGTTCCGGAAACCTCCCTTACTGGTCAGGTGACCTGCTCTTTATTAAACAGCACTAGCTGCAGTAACACTGGCGTCCACAGTGTGGAGCTACAGACATTAAACTTCTCCCTCCTCAATAAAGAGTTATTATAACAAACAATCATCATACATAACTTGCATGGTTATACATAACAAAGGATATGGACTTATTTTGCCATATTTACAAATCAAGCTTAACCACTTGTTTTCTGTTTCGAAGAGGATACCTTCGCTCTGGAACAGAACCTTCCAAACATGGTGTCAAATTTAAACTCATTCGAGGCTGATCCTGAGGGAAGTTTTCCTCCAAGGAATGCCCTTGATTTCCATTTGAACTCTCTCTAACTTCAGACTGTTTGTTTTCCTGACTCGGACTCAGATTTAAATTCTGACTTTCTCTTGGATTTGTTTCCAGTACATTGGATGTAGGATATGCTCCTAGTGTATCAAAACTATCTGATGAGTCAGAAATAATTGAATCACTCCCAGCTTCAACTACTTCCATCTGTGGGTAAAATATGATCAATATGAACAAACCTAATCTGTCCATTATCAAACATCTTGACCAAATATGTGCGAGGACCACATATCTTCACCACTCTTCCTGGTAACCACTTTACCCATTTATGGTGATGGTTCGTCACTCTCACCTTCTGATTTAATTTCACACTTCTCTCTTTTACTCTACCTCTATCATGATTCTCGTTCTATGTTAATTGTGTCTCTTCTATAGACTGTGCCGAGTTTGGTTTTAACAATGAGAATCGTGGCTCTTGTTTGAGAAACATCTCTGCTGGTGTTCTACCAGTAGTTGTTTGAGGAGTATTACGATATGTTATTAGTAAATTAGCCAATTTGTGGTCCAATGACAACTGTCATTTCTTTGGATTTGGATCTAACATTTGTTTGATGAGGGCACGTTTGACAATTTGTACAGTGCGCTCTGCTGCACCATTTGAAGCAGGGTGGGACGGTGAAACCTTGGTATGTTTCACACCATTTTTGCTCGTGAACTGTGCAAATTCTTCTGAACGAAATTGTGGTCCATTATCCAAAACAATTTCTTCAGGGAGGCCAAATGAAGAAAATAACCATCGCAAAATGTTAAATGTTTTACTTGCTGTTATCTTCCACATTGTAAACACCTTGTCCCACTTCGAATGGCTATCAATCACAATGAACAATTGTTGTCCTTCTAGCTCAGCAAAATTGATATGTGGCCTTTGCCACACACTGGGAGGCCATTTCCATGGCTGCAATGGTGCTGATGGTGGTTGCTTGCTTATCGATTGACATGTCATACACAGACTGATGATGTACTCTATATCTTTATGAAGACCTGGCCATCATAAATAACTGCGTGCAAAACTCTTGATCAAGCACATTCCCAGGTGCTGGTGATGGAGGTCTCCAAATAATTTGGACCTGAATTTATTTGGTATAACCACTCTTGCACCCCACATGATACAATCTTTATCGACTGATAATGAATTCCTACGAAAGAAGAATGGATGAATATCTTTGTCTGTTACCTGGTTTGGCCATCCGTTTGCAATATAATCACACACCTTTGACATAACTGGGTCACATTTGGTTGCCCTCTCAATCTCTTCAGCTGTGACTGGCAGTTCATCGATGTATGAAAAATTAAAAAAAAACTCTTCCCTATCGGATGTAATGTGATGGGGAAGGCAATCAGAACATAGCATCAGCATTACTGTGATCAGCTGATCGTCTGTATTCAATATCATATATATATGCTGACAAAATCAAAGCCCATCTCTGCATTCGAGCTGCAGCTAATGTTGGAACTGAAGACTTTGGATGGGGGATTGCTGTCAGGGACTTATGGTCCGTAATGAGAGTAAACTTACGACCATACAAGTATTTGTGGAACTTCTTGACCCCTAAAATTAATGCCAAAGTTTCCCATTCGATTTGCGCATAATTACGCTCACTGGCACTGAGAGTGCGTGAAGCAAAAGCAATTGGCCTGTCCTCCCCACTACATAATACATGAGAGATTACTGCCCCAAATCCATATGGAGAGGCATCAAATGCTAGCTTGATCTCCTGAGATATGTCACAGTGAACTAACATGGTGCTCTCTTCCAAGTTGCTTTTACACTCCTTGAATGCTGTATCGCATTCTTTTGACCACTTCCAATGGACCTGTTTTTTCAATAGTTCATCCAGTGGATGTAATACTGTAGCCAAATTTGGTAGGAAATTCCCAGAATAGTTCAAAAAACAAAAAAATGATCGAAGTTCAGTGACATTCTTGGGAGTGGGTGCATTTCTGATTGCATCCAGTTTTTTCTTGATTGGATGTAAACCATCTTTGTCTACTCTGTACCCTAAGTACTCCACTGAGTTCTGAAATAACTCACACTTGCAAACACCCACTCGTACTCTGTGCTTCTCTAGCCGTTTGAGGACTTCATTCAACATGTTATTAGGAATTTGCCTATTTGGTGCTGAAATTAGTATGTCATCTAAATAACATACCATCCCTTCCATACCTTGCAAAATCTGGTCCATTACCCCTTGGAATATGGCAGGGGTGGAAGACACTCCAAGTGGTAGCCTATTAAATTGATATAGGTCTAGCTTGGTATTTATAGTCAAGCATGATTTGGACTCCTGATCTAGTTCAAGCTGTAAGTAGGCATTAACAAGATCCAACTTTGAGAAAATCTGACCCCCTGTCAGTGTTGTGAACAAATCTTCTATATTTAGCAATGTATTGGGCACATTACCCTCTAGAACCTGGTTTACGGTTACTTTATAATCACCACACAATCTTACCTTACCATCGGACTTAGGTACAACAACAATGGGTGTAGCCCAATTACATCGATCTATCTTAGAAATAATGTTCTCGGTCTTTAATCTTTTGAGTTCTTGCTCAACTTTCTCCCTGAGTGCATATGGTATGGAATGTGGCTTGTAGTAAACTGATCTGTACCCTGACACTTGCCTTGAAGCCTTGGATCGGACTGCCCGTTTCGCAGAACACCTTCGGATAATTCTTGATGACATCATCCTTTGACGCAAATCTCGTTTCAACACAAAAAATCTCACTCCAATCCAGCTTTAGTGATCCCAAACAATTTTTTCCTGATAAGGCAGGCTTGTCTCCTGCCACTACTATTAGAAACAAGCTCTGAACTTGATCCTTGTATTTCACCGGTACGGTGATATGACCTATCACCGGAATGTTCTCTCCCGAGTAGCCTCGCAGTTTTATCTTGGCTTTCTCCAATGTGAAATCCCGCAATTTGTCGAGCTATAGTGACTCCGGTACTACACTCACGGATGCACCAGTGTCGATTTCCATGGGTATCTTGAATCCTGCAACATCTATGTGGATTATGATGCTTTTCGAATCGCCGTCCGTTAACCTAGTGCTCCTGATGACGTTTAACTTTAACATCTCCTCGTCCTGTTGTTGTTCTTCCATGCTATGCAGTCTCTGGGGATTTCTATTCATAGCTTTGAAAGCTGGTTTACCCTTCAGTCGACATGCCTTCGCAAGATGCCCAGTTTTCCTGCAGAAGAAACACTCTGCCTTCTCATATGGACAATTTTGAGCAATGTGTTGTCCCAGGCATCGATAGCAGGATGTCCATGCTCTGTTCCCACTTCCAGTTCCTGAGACTTTGTGGCCCCACCGCCTTTTACTTTGAACCTGCAGGCAATTCACCTTGGTTGTCTGATGACTGAAAATTGAATGAAATTCTTGGAAATATTGGTTGGCCATGCTCATCGACCTAGCTGTCTGACAAGCTAAATCAAAAGTCAATTTAGGCGTCATAAATAACTTTCTTCTGATTGCATCATTTTTCACCCCACAAACAAAGCGGTCACACAATACTCGGTTTTGAAAGGCTCTGAAATTACAGTGAATAGATAGCTTTTTTAATGCTACAATGTATTCACTGATATTTTCTTCGGCCTTCTGATTTCGTATTCTGAAACAATAACTTTCAGCAATTTCTTTGGAACGGGGCTGTAATGTTGTTCTAACTTTGTTAGAATCTGTTCCAGTGTTGTATCTTTTGGCTTGTCAGGCACAAGCAAATTTATCAGCATTTCATACAACTCAAGCCCGGCCTCAGTTAAGAATATAGCTCTTTTTTGTTCCCACACCGCCCGGTTATTGTCTTCATTACTGGGAATTTTGGTGATATTATTTGCAGTGAAATACATTTATAGCCGATCCACATACGCTCTGAAACTTTTACGGTCGCATTGAAATTCCCCCACATGCCCTATAACTTCCATCGGGGCAGCCATTTTAACTCTGGCAGTTTAACCAAGTATGCTCGTAATTTACCTTGGATTTGTAGCTATTTCCAAAAACAGAGAAGCTCTCAAAGTCTCTCTATCGGCTGGCTGAATCCTTCAGCCACCAAAGAACTCGCTTCAGGAATGGAAGCAAGTCTTCCTCGATTCCGAGGGACCGCCTATGATGATGATGATAGTCACCAACAAAAATGTTAGCTTTGTATTATCTGATCAGATCCCATTCTCGTCGCCAAATGTCATATCTTCAGAGAACACACATCACACAGCCTGTAAGATGGCTGCTGGTTCCGGAAACTTTTCCTGCTGGTCAGGTGACCTACTCTTTATTAAACAGCACTAGCTGCAGTAACACAGGTGTCCACAGTGTGGAGCTACAGACATTACACTTTGGTACTCTTGAGAGTTAGTCAGCTAAATCCAGCATGACTTTTGCACATAGCTGCTGGAAATTGTGGTGGAATGTTAAAGTTTGTGATGAAGGCTCATTATTCTATGCCCTAGGCCACTAACGACTATGTGAGCGAAGTGAATTCCCAGATGAATAGTCACGGAAAGGTAAAGGCTACAGAATGAACTAAACATTAAACTGAGTGTACAGCCAAGCTATGCCGAGAACATGTAAGTGCACCATGTTACCTTGGGGGAGCATCAAAAATGAATTCATGGAGATGGTGAGACAGGAGACACATGTAGCAGCAGCAGAAAAATATTACTAATAAAATGTACAGCATATCCTGCAGAAGAAGGGTCCCTGAGGTATAGCCAGAGGCTCTACAACTTCAAGCTAAGGACTTGAAAATAACTTTAAAAGTCGATAATATTAGGAAGAATATTTTTCATTGATAGTAACTGGCATGCAAAATGACAGGTTGGATTTGTTATTTAAAGGTTTGGAATTTTCACATTTTAAACAATAGATTTTCCAGTCCCAGTGCCCAATCTGTAAGTCCAGAGATAAGGGGCTAAACTTTCCA
Organism: Pristiophorus japonicus; assembly: GCF_044704955.1. Taxonomy (NCBI): domain Eukaryota; kingdom Metazoa; phylum Chordata; class Chondrichthyes; family Pristiophoridae; genus Pristiophorus; species Pristiophorus japonicus. Next base: position 90,843,035 of record NC_091981.1, read on the forward strand.
CTTCACATTGCCCATATATCACTCATATATCGGCCAAAATGGTCGGCTATCACCCATTTTGAGCAAAAAGTGGAAACTCAGGCAGATCGCCCGCACACCGCTGAATGGAACTTTCGGCACATCGCCGGCACATCGCCGGGCTGATTGCTCACCAAGAACATCGCTGGATAATAGTTGCTTTTCCCGGGCCTTCCTCATTGAACTAGGCATTACGGGCGCCATTTTGAATTTCGGAGGAAGGAGCCATGGTCCCACCCCTCCTCCCCCCACTCCCTTCCCCTAGAAGACTCGAGCTTATATATTGTGAGTTATTTAAGGGTCTTTTACAGATAGATCCACTCACATTTATACTTAGAGTTAATTATGCTAATATTAGCTTAGTAGATTAAGCATTTTTTTTACTAAAAAGTGCATTTATAGCAAGTGAAAATAATTATTGATAGTGATGGGCCTATGGTTTCTCTGCCATTACTCGTAACTGCTCACACGCTGGTTTCTGAAAGGATCAATCGAAGAGGTGGCAGAGTAATGCGGAGACAGAGGATTCAGAGGAGGCGAGTGTACAGCCAATGAAGGTACAAGGAAATGCAATCTTAACTCAACTTGTCTGAAAGTCCGTGTCTTAGGAGGTAATTTATTGAGATATGCCAGCTCATTAAGGGGGATCTGCAACTTTCCAGCACCATTGGAACCGCACTGCCCATTGAGATAAATGTTACTGTGGCACTATCCTTCTACGCATCTGGATCCTTTCAGGCTTCAGCTGGCGACATCTGTGGTATCTCTCAGCACACCACACACTGCTGCATTTGGCAGGTGACTGAAGCCCTTTACGCTCGTAGGATGGACTTTATAAACTTCCCTATGACCAGGGAGGCACAGAGTGAGAGGGCTTTGGGGTTCTCGAGAATAGCAAACTTCCCCAAGGTGCAGGGAGCAATAGATTGCACGCATATTGCCCTGAAAGTCTTTTTTACAGAACCCGGAGGTGTTTCGTAACAGAAAGGGATTCCACTCCCTGAATGTGCAGCTCGTTGTCGAGCACAACCAAACTATTATGACAGTAAATGCTACATTTCCTGGCAGCATCCATGATGTGCACATCCTGCGTGAGAGTGCTAGCCCTGACATGTTTGTCAATCAACCAGAAGGTCACGGTTGGATTCTGGGGGATAAAGAATATGGCCTTATCCCACTGCGTAATCCCGTTACTGAAGCCGAGAAACTTTACAACGAAAAACACATAGCTGCACGCAACATCGGCGAAAAAACAATTGGAGTCCTAAAGCAGCACTTCAGATGCCTGGACCACTCTGGTGGCAGCCTACAGTACCACCCTGACCAGGTCGCTGAGTTTATTGTGGTGTGTTGCATGTTGCATAACCTAGCTATAAGGAGAGGACAATAAATGCCAGATGGGGCTGCCCATCCACCTCCAGAAGGAGGGGAGGTGGAAGAGCCAGACAGAGAGGAGCAAGAGGAGGAGGAGGAGGCTGGTGAGGACCTTGGGGAGGACAATCAGCCTGGCGATGAAGCCATGGTCCCATCCCCTTCCCCTAGAAGACCAGAGATACCCCGTGGAAGTTACACGGCTGCAAAGCTGTTGCGTCAGCAGCTCATAAATGAAAATGCATCAACTTACATTGGGGGTGGTCAGATTTACAGTTACAGTTACGGTTAAAGAAAAGTTGCATTTGTGTTGAGTTACGTTGAGTTATGTTTTAGCTTTGCCTGCACTGGCCTGGCCTGGCCATTGTTGTACAACATTTGCATTAATGCTTAACTGAACTAAACTTATGTTATTGTAAGACGATGCATGACAATTATTAAATTCAATTAAAAAAATTATTGCAACAAAGACATTGTAAAATGTTTTTATCAACAACCCCACCACCCCCCCCATAACTATAAACTAACATTAACAGTAACAATTTAACATTAACACTAAAAAATGTAACAGTAACAGAATATAACATAGCATAAACACCCCTCCCTTCCTACCTGCGGACACGTTTCCCTCCAGATCCTTTTCCCCCCGTGTCTTAGCCCCATCCGCCCATTTTGTTCACCGGAGACCGAGACGAAGCTGGCATGCAGCGGGCAACGGAAAGACTTCTGCCGTGGTGGGGGTGTTGCAGTGGAAGACGAAGCTGGCGGTTTGTCTTCCGAGTCAGGAGGAAGTGGTTCCTCTGTACTTGCTTGAGTGGTCGGGGTGATATCCTGACCCAACAGGACACCTTGGGGTGCAGCGCCGTGTTCAGCCAGCAGCCCATGCCGAAGGGCAGTTGTTGCGGCAGTCTGTTCACGCATCTCCTCCAGGGTCCGCAGTGCTGCCTCCAGTAGCTCAAGTTGCACAGCAGGCACCTGTGAAAAGTCACGTGCAAACTGAGAAAACCCCTGGAGAAGCTTGCGACCTATCGCGACCGTCTCCGAGCACATGGAGATCAAGCCCTCCAACTGATCGTCCGTGGGAGGCGATTGCTGACCTCACTGACCCGGCCTCCGTAGGGTCGGCATGCGCAATATAATGCACCTTGGCCTTGCCAGCTGCACGCTGCTTGGCCCCGTTGCCTCTTTAATCTCACTTGAGATGACCATAGGATCATGCCCCCCAACAATTGTCTGCTATTGCTGCTGCTGCTGCTGCTGGGACTCCTGCTCCTCCTCTCCCTCCTCGGGCTCAGAGGTCGTGATGGTGGTGTTGTCGCCATGCTCCTCCTCCTCCTCCTCCTGTTCACCAGGTACAGGTACAGGTGCTAGTTGCACCTCGACCAGCGTCTCAGGATGACCTTAAAAGCACATTTGAGCTTATTACAGAGCTTATTAGAATATAATGGTACCCATTAACGAGAGACGTTACATATCAATACATTTCACTACACCAGAAAGCAGTAGTGGCTGCATCCCCTGCTCTTATTGCTTCTTATGCACAAAGGCTGCATGCATGCATGACATCATTCATATATTGCATATTGCATTACAATTATAATTATAATTGCAGCACATTGCATTACTTTTTAATACTGTTTGACACATTACTCATGAGATGAGTAGCTGGGCTCCACCAGGTGGTGGCCGAATGGCTTCCATGGCCCACCAGCGCGGCTGCACGCTCCTCCAGGTTGGTCAAAGGTTGAAGGTGAGCAGAACCCGCTCCGGTGCGTCTCTGTTTTGCACGGTTGTTAGATATCTTCTTCTGCAAATGAGAAAAGAGTATAGCATAAGCTAATTGACTAGGTAGTATCATGGAGACACATCAGTTTAAAAAGTTACATGCTACAGCTTGACACATATATATCTCTCCATACTGCAGCAGCCAGAGAGACTTCCATCCCATCAAACAGTCTCAGGGCAGGTACAACACAGGTTCAATACAGATTAACACTCCCTCTACATTATCCCATTAAACACTCCCAGGAAAGCTACAGTACAGGTTAGATACAGATTAAAGTGCCCTCTACACAGTCCCATCAAACATTCCTAGGACAGCTACAGCACGGGGTTATTTAGAGAGTCAAGCTCCCTCTACATAGTCCCAGGTTTAGAGCCCTGTCCGGATCTTAACATGGAGTTTATGTAATACGTATGAATAATAAATTTAAATTTAACCCAGGAGATTCATTATTATAATTACAATTTGCATCAGTACAATATAAAATGCAACTTACTCTTTCTGCAGCTACCAAGCTGTTCCAGCGTTTCCGGCACTGGTCCGACCCTCTCGCCTCATGGGAAGCCAAGGACACCACCGCAGCGATCTCCACCCAGATTTTCCAATACACACGGAGTGGGGGTTTCCCGAGTCAATTGGCCCATCGGGACTGCACCTCATCGGCGAGCGCTTCATTGGCCTCATCACCAAAAGGTTTTGCCCTCTTTCTCTCCCCCTCAGCATCATGATGCATTTCAGACATAGTATAACTTTTAACTGTATATTATAATGTATAAAGTATATTGTAAAGTCTGTCAACTATCTGTAAACCTCTGTAAACCTCTGTAAAACTCTCTTTCTCTTCTCTCCTCCAATTCACTGCCTTCTCGGTATCTCTCCTCTCTCTCTCTCTCTCTCTCTCTCTCGCTCTCTCTCTCTGCCCCTCCCTGTGCCTTCTGCGCATGTGTGGATGACTCCTGACTTCCCAAAACTTGGGAAAACCAGTCAAGAAAAACAAAATCGCATGCTCAGAAGGAAGTTGCTAGGGATGCTTTTGCCTTCCACATCGCTGGCCGTTCGCTGGGCGCATGTTACATCGCTAACCTTTCGCATCGCCCATTTCACATCGCTGGCCTATCGCCGAGTGGAAAATCGTGATCCAAAAAATGGGCGATGTTCCAGTGATCGGTAAGGCTGAGACATCGACAATCGCTGGAACATCGCCTATTTTTTGGGTGATAGCCAGCAAAGTGGAAAGTCTAGCCTGAGATTTGAATGGCCAACTCTTAGAGAGCTGGGATTTAAAAGGTGGTGACCACTCAGAGATAAGTGGCCACATGTCATAGCAATATTTCTTTAGCTGCCTTTGGGTGGGGGGGTCAAAATAAATAGATTGTCAGATGGGTTGCATCCTTGGGTGCTAAGGGAAGTAAGAGTAGAAATTGTGGAGGTGCTGCCCACAATCTTTCAATCTTCCTTAGATACAGAGATGGAGCTAAAGGACTGCAGGATTGCAGATGTTACACCCTTGTTCAAAAAAGGGGAGAAGTATAAAAGTATAAACCTGTCAATTACAGGCCAGTCAGTTTAATGTCAGTGGCGGGGAAGCTATTAGAAACAATAATCTGGGAGGAAATTAACAGATACTTGGATAAGCATGGACTAATAAAGGAGAGTCATCACAGATTTGTTAAGGGCAAATCATGTTTGACGAACTTGATTGTGTTTTTTGATGAGGTAACATGATGTGGATGAGGACAGTGTAGTTGATGTTACATATATCGGGCCCAAAATTGATGAACTCACCGTCCACTGCCGCTGACTGGCGCCCACTGCCGCCGACATTCCTCTGGATGATCCGCCCAATGTCACTTTCAAGGTGGGCTGGAACGCGCGGGAGGGGAGAGCTGCCAGGAAGCGCCGGCTGACGTCAGCGGATGACCGAGTGGTGCAACTGAGCTTCCGCCCGCTAAGTTCCCATATTCATGTGGGCGGGAGTCGGCAGGAATCGGTGCCAGAACGGGGGTGGACCGCTGGCTGGAGGCTGGTCTGTCCCCGACACTAAGTATGAAGATCCTGAAAAAAGGATTAGTAAACATTTTTTTTCCCCATAGTGACTTACGTCAATGGGGTAACCTGCATGTCTTCCAATGTTTTTTTTCCTGATGATTTTTCTTGGCAGGTCTTCGACCCTGCGTGGGCCCGTCGCCATCCTCGGTGGCACTTGGGCGGCAAGCGCCTTTGCTGCCAAGATTGGGAGCTCCCACTGGCTACCGCCAGATTGGCGATGTAAGTCCCTCATTTGCTGCCCGCCGACCTTCGAGGGACCTTGTTGATGAATGTCCCGCCCAAAGAACCTTCAGGTACCTCAGCGGCAATCGGCGATCCTTTGGGCAGCACTTGGGCGGGCGGGAGTGTTCACCAATTTCAGGCCCATGGACTTTCAAAAGGTGTTTGATAAAGTTAGGCTTGTTAGCAGAATTGAAGCCTATGGGATAAAGGGGGCAGTAGCAACATGGAAAAAAAAATTGGCTACGGTGTAGAAAGCAGAGGAGACAATATTGCCCTGTTTGCGTCTTCCATTAGGGCTTCCGGGGAGTGGGGGGGCCATGCTAACGGGGAGCAAAACTGTTTTCACCTGGGGTGGAGGGGGGGAGGGGGTGGGGAGGCCAGCGCTACTGGCTCCCGCAAAATTGTGTGGGAGTTAGCGGAGGTGCTGACATGGTAGCACCGCGCACAGCTAGTAGTGCCCTGGGCCACCGCGCAACCAGCAATGATGTCATCATCATGCACGGCGACCCCTTAGCGCCCTGTGGTGGCCCCTTTTTCCACCCCGCGGCAGAAATTGGCCAGCGCCCCACAGCGGCAGACAGTGCCAGCCTCTTGGGTCGTGAAGCGGGCCAACATCCGCTCGCAGAACAGAAGCTAAAAGGGAAGGTGGGCAGCACCACGCTCCGCCATTTTGTACTTTTGGCCGACTCACCGGTCGGCCTGTCTTTGTCCTCCGTTGCATGATCCGGGCCACCATTGTACAGCCTGGCAATCTCTTTGGGTGCCGGGCTATGGTCTCAGCACCATGCCGTCTTGGTGGCAAAGTGGAGGCCATCAGCGGCCGTGCAGAGTGCGCAGCGGCCTTCATCTTTAACGGAAGGGGAGGGGCGTTGAAATGCATCTGCACCACGCGGAGAAGCTGAAATCGCCCGGGTAGCACCCCCAAACCCACCCCAACAGGAAGTGGAGCATGCAACATTGCCAAAATTGATGAACATACTGCCTACTGTCGCCGACTGCCATCCACTGCCACTGACATTCTTCTGCTTGATCCGCCCAGTGCCAATTTCGACGTGGCCTGGAGCGGGCAGGAGGGGAGAGCCACCAGGAAGCGCCCGCCGATGTCAGTGGACGGCCAATGCGTGTAAGTAGACTCCCGCCCGCTGAGATGCCAAATTGGTGCGGGGGGCCGTCGGCTGGAGTCGCCAGCAGGATGGTGGTGGACCGCAGTGTGGAGGCTGCTCTGTCCTGAATGGTGAGAGTCAGGGTCCTGTAAAAAAGGTGAGTGGTATGTTTTAAAATTATTTCTTTACAGATACTTACTTGGATGGGATCCCCTGAAGGTCATCAGATGTTTCTTTTTTTTTGTTGATGATTTTTATTTTTACCTCTTTGACCCTCCGTGGGCCCGACTCCATCCTCGGCGGCACTTGGGCGGCAAGCGCCTCTGCCGCCGAGAATTAGACCTCCCGCCCGCTACCGTCCAGATTGCCGCCGTACATCATTGATTTGTCGCCCGCCGACCTCGGCAGCCATTGCCGGCACTTTGGGCAGCACTTGGGCGGCGGAGGCCTTGACCAAGTTCGGCACCCATAATGGGACTTGGGGGTACTGGGCACAATTTCAAATTTTGCCGATGACATGTGTTATATATGTAAACCTGTATATACCTTGTGTAGCCACCAGAGGGCTCATCCCCTGGAGTCCCAAGCGATCCCACAATCCCTTGGGAGCACCTGTACTTAAGGAGGCCTCACAGGCTGGAGAGGCACTCTGGAGACCTGCAATAAATGACTAAGGTCACACTTTACTTTGAGCTCACAGTATCCAGTCAGACTCTTTATTCATAAACAACAACTGGCGAGGAGAAAGAGGTGACAAACCCAACGATGCAGAGAACAGTGGGCACCCTGGAGAAATTTTCAGAGGGAGATGATTGGGAAACCTTCGTGGAGCGACTCGACCAATACATCGTGGCCAACGAGCTGGAAGGAGAAGCGAACGCTGCCAAACGAAGGGCAATTCTCCTCACCATGTGCGGGGCACCAATATATAGCCTCATGAAAATTCTGCTTGCTCCAGCGAAACCCACAGAGAAATCATATGATGATTTGTGCACACTGGTCTGGGAGCATCTGAACCTGAAGGAAAGCGTTCTGATGGCAAGGTACCGATTCTACACCTAAAAGGTCTGAAGGCCAGGAAGTGGCGAGCTATGTCGCCGAGCTGAGACGCCTTGCAGGACATTGCGAATTTGAAGGACATTTGGAGACTTCTTCGTACTTGGCATTGGCCATGAAATGATACTTCGCAAACTTTTGACTGTAGAGACCCCAACATTGAAGAAAGCCATAGCGATAGCCCAGACGTTCATTGCCACCAGTGACAATATTAAGCAAATCTCTGCTAAAGTACTGTGAACAAAGTGATGTTGTTTTCAAATCACAACATACAGGGCAGGCCCCACATGCCGCAGATGTCTCAGAGTCCACCATCAAGGGTGATGAATGCTAGGCCATTAACACCTTGTTAGCGCTGCGGGAGTGATCATCGTTTTCATTCATGCCGCTTCAAAGGGTATGTTTGCAAGGGCTGTGGAACAATGGGACACCTCCAAAGTATGTGCAGGTGAGCTGCAAACCCTGTTAATCCTGCAAACCACCATGTTGCAGAGGAGGACAGATCCACGGCGGATCACAACGAATCAGAGCCTCAGACTGAGGAAGGCAGAGGTATATGGGGTGCACACATTTACCACAAAATGTCCCCCGATAATGCTGAAGGTTGAATTAAATGGACTCCCGGTGTCAATGGACCTGGACACAGGCGCGAGCCAGTCCATTATGAGCAAAAAGACTTTCGATAAATTGTGGTGCAGCAAGGCCTCAAGGCCAGTCCTGACTCCCATTCGCACGAAACTGAGAACTTACACAAAGGAACTGACTCCTGTAATCGGTAGTGCTACCGTAAAGGTCTCCTACGATGGAGCAGTGCACAAGCTACCACTCTGGGTGGTAGCGGGCTATGGTCCCACGCTGCTCGGCAGGAGCTGGCTGGGAAAGATACACTGGAACTGGGACGACGTCCAAGCGCTCTTGTCCACTGATGACACTTCGTGTGCCCAGGTCTTAAACAACTTCCCCTCGCTGTTCAAACCAGGCATCGGGAAGTTCCAAGGAGCAAAAGTGCAGATCCACCTAATTCCGGTGGCACGACCCAGCCATCACAAGATGAGAGCAGTACTGTACATGATGAGAGAGAAGGTGGAGATCGAGCTGGACCGGCTGCAACGAGAGGACATCATTTCGCCGATCGAATTCAACGAGTGGACCAGTCCGATTGTTCCAGTCCTCAAGGGAGATGGCACCGTCAGAATCTGTGGTGATTACAAAGTAACTATCAATCCTTTCTCCCTGCAGGATCAATACCCACTACCAAAGCCTGACGACCTTTTTGCGACGCTGGCGGGAGGAAAAACGTTCACGAAGCTGGACTTGACCTTGGCGTACATGAAGCAGGAGCTGGAGGAATCATCGGAGGGCCTCACCTGCATCAACACACATAAAGGTCTCTTCATTTACAACAGATGTCGCTTTGGATTTGATCAGCCACGGCAATATTCCAGAGAAACATAGAAAGCTTACTGAAGTAGGTACTGCACACGGTGGTCTTCCAGGACGACATCTTGGTTACAGGTCGGGACACAGTCGAGCATCTGCAGAACCTGAAGGAGGTTCTTAGTCGATTCAACCGCGTGAGTCTCAGGTTAAAACGCTCGAAGTGCATTTTCCTAGCGCCTGAAGTGGAGTTCTTGGGGAGAAGAATCGTAACAGATGGCATCAGGCCCACCGATTCGAAGACGGAGGCAATCGAGAACGCACCAAGGCCAAAGAACGTGACGGAGCTGCAGTCGTTTCTCAGACTCCTGAACTACTTTGGTAACTTCTTACCAGGTCTCAGCACACTACTAGAATCACTGCATGCCTTACTGCGTAAAGGGGATGAATGGGTATGGGGTAAAAGCCAAGAAAATGCCTTTGCAAAAGCTAGAAAATTGTTAGGCTCAAACAAATTATTTGTGTTGTATGATCCATGTAAACGTTTGGTACTAGCATGTGATGCATCGTCGTACGGGGTCGGGTGTGTATTGCAACAAGCTAATGAATCTGGGAAATTGCAACTGGTTGCTTATGCATCCAGAAGTCTGTCTAAGGCTGAGAGAGCCGACAGCATGATTGAAAAAGAAGCATTAGCGTGTGTTTATGGGGTAAAGAAAATGCATCAATATCTGTTTGGGATCAAATTTGAATTGGAAACTGACCATAAGCCACTGATATCCCTTTTTTCCGAAAGTAAGGGGATAAATACGAATGCATCAGCCCGCATCCAGAGATGGGCGCTCACATTGTCCGCATATAACTACGCCATCTGCCACAGGCCAGGCACAGAAAACTGTGCCGATGCTCTCAGTAGGCTGCCATTGCCCACCATGGGGGTGGAAATGGCACAGCCCGCAGATTTAGTCATGGTAATAGAAGCATTCGAGAGTGAGCAATCGCCTGTCACAGCCCAACAGATTAGAACCTGGACTGTCACTAGTAAAATATTGTGTGCTTCACGGGAGCTGGTCCAGTGTCAAATGGAAATGCAGGAAGAGATAAAGCCATACTAGCAGCGCAAAGATGAAATGTCTATACAGGCGGACTAGCTTTTGTGGGGTAATTGGGTAATGGTACCCAAAAAGGGCAGGGACACTTTCATCAATGATCTCCACAGTACTCACCAAGGCATTGTAATGATGAAAGCGATAGTCAGACCGCACGTGTGGTGGCCCGGTATCGATGCGGATTTAGAGTCCTGCGTGCACAAATGTCACACATGCTCGCAGTTAAGCAATGCACCCAGGGAGGCGCCACTAAGTTTATGGTCTTGGCCTTCCAAACCGTGGTCCAGGGTCCATGTCGGCTCTGCAGGCCCATTTTTGGGTAAAATGTTCCTTGTGGTTGTAGATATGTACTCCAAATTGATTGAATGTGAGATAATGTCGGCAAGGACGTCCACTGCCACCACTGAAAGCCTGCGGGCCATGTTTGCCACGCACGGCCTGTCTGATGTCCTTGTGAGTGACAACGGGCCATGTTTCACCAGTGCCAATTTCAAAGAGTTCATGACCCGTGATGGGATCAAACATGTTACATCTGCCCCGTTCAAACCAGCATCCAATGGTCAGGCAGAGAGAGCAGTGCAAACCATCCAGCAGAGCTTGAAGAGAGTAACTGAAGGCTCACTGCAGACTCACCTATCCCGAGTCCTGCTTAGCTACTGCACGAGACCCCACTAGCTTACTGGGATTCCACCTGCTGAACTGTTCATGAAAAGGGCACTTAACACAAGGCTCTTGTTAGTCCACCCTGATCTACATGAACAGGTTGAGAGCAGGCGGCTTCAACAAAGTACATATCATGATAGCGCAAATGTGTCACGCGAAATTGATATCAATGATTCTGTATTTGCGTTGAACTATGGACAAGGTCCCAAGTGGCTTCCCAGCACTATTGTGGCCAAAGAGGGGAGCAGGGTGTTTCGGGTCAAACTTTGAAATGGACTCATTCACCGGAAACACTTGGACCAAATCAAACTCAGATTCACGGACTATCCAGAGCAACCCACATTAGAGCCTATCTTCTTTGAACCCCCAACATACACACCGACACTGCGGTTGGCCACGAAGCAGAACCCATCACCCGCAGCATCCCAGCAGGACTCACCACACCTGGCAGCCCAGCAAGGCCAGCTGCACAGTAGCCCAGCGAGTGCCCAACAAACGATTCACCAAAACCAGCATTTGCACCGAGACGATCAACCAGGGAAAGAAAGGCCCCAGATCAACTCACCTTGTAAATAGTTACACTATTGACTTTGGCGGGGGAGTGTAGTTATATATGTAAACTTGTTTATACCTTGTGCAGCCACCAGAGGCCTCATCCCCTGGAGTCCCAAGAGATCCCACAATCCCTTGGGAGCACCTGTACTTAAGGAGGCCTCACAGGTTGGAGAGGCACTCTGGAGACCTGCAATAAAAGACTAAGGTCACACTTTACTTTGAGTTCACAGTATCCAGTCAGACTCTTTATCCATACACAACAACATGAAACTTGGAAGTGCAGTAAACAGTGAGGAAGATAGTAATAGACCTCAAGATGACATAGGCAGGCTGGTGGATTGATGGGACAAATACAGAGAAATTTAATGAAGAGAAGTGTGAGGTGATACATGTTGGTAGGAAGAATGAGGGGAAACCATACGCACTGAATGATACAATTTCAAATGGTGTGCAAGAAAAGAGAGAGCTGGGAGTGCTTGTGCCGAAATATTTGAATTACTGACTGAATTGATACTGGACACAGTTACAGGAAGTTAGGAATCCTGGAACTGAGTCTTGAACAATAATTAAACTTGGATGTGCTGCATTCTCTGCTTCTTCAAGTAGTGAAATTGATTTCAGTTTACTGTATACCAAAATAAATCATAATCATGAACCTGTCCATTTTACACAGCTAAACATTAATGAATCTTTTTAATGTGGAATTAAAACTGACAGCAAAGGAGTGAATTTCCATGGGGTTCTCCTGCTCAACAACTTTAAGGGCCATGGAAGCACCAGAATCGTGTAAATGAAAGATTAATAATGGTTACATGACTTAGCTAGTGGGCTACACTAGGATCAAAAGAAAGATGCAAAAGTTCAGTACGAACTTGCAACTGCTACATGCCCCCATACTTCCTTATCTCCACATTTCCCTTTAGCCTTGCTTCCTAGGATTTGAAGAGTTTTCTCTGAAAAAGGGGTGAGAGGGCAGAGGTTTTGATGTCAACCACTGCTTGAAGTTCTCTCTTTCATGTTGTGGGCTGCCTTGACCTTGATAAAGAATGCACACACTAGGAATTACCTTTGGTTAACATGAGATGCAGAAAAACACAGATATTGGCATACAGCCCTAAATGGGTGATGTCAGGGGCACGCTCCACACAATTAGATTTCAAGTGAAGTTTTTAGCAGGATGATTGCATGTAAGTGGCAGGTGACAGCTGGGAGTGCAAATGCTGTTGCATGGTCTACTGTACAATGGGAGCGAGCAACTGAATCACTTTAACAGAATGTGAGGGAAATTACTGTTAATGGCAGATACACTTAGTGGTTCATTCCTCTTGCATTGCATGGCCTAGTTAGGTCATTAAATTTCTTCCGACACTGAACTGCAAAGCATGGGGTAGTCGAATTGGAAGTCATTGCCCTGGCCACTTCCTGCTGATGTGCTGCACTTCTTGAGGGAACGCATTACTCCATGTCCAGCAATGTATTCCGCCTTTGCTTAGGTACCACTGCACAATATGGGGCCTCCTGTAGGCTAGGCATTATTCCAACATTATTCAAGTAATTAAACTGGAATTTGTGCAAGCGGAAACTCTTGTGTGTGTGATCATCTACTTCCACACTCAGCTATTCCCATGCTCTCCTGGCCTGAATTCCATCCCCACATTCCAAAAACTTCTTAATTTCCAATAATTTCCTGCCCATATCCTATTCCACACCAAATACTACTCACCCATCAGCTCTGTGCTTATTGATCTGCATAACTCCTGGTCTCCCAAAACCTTCATTTAAAATTTTCATCCTCATAGCCTCAATATTTTGTTCCATGTATGTGAGTATATATTGCATATGCTGGTAGACAACATGCAATGTATTGCTGGAGAGTTTGGTTTCTAATATCGGGTGAGGCATATTCCATTATTCAGTTAATGTTTAGGCTAGTACAGATGAGTGGTCTGATTCTGTCGATAAACTAGATTTTGGCATCTTCTGATTATCTGAGTCTAAGGGAGACTGTGATAAATCTAAAAAAACTCAAATAAAATATTTGTCAATGGTTATGAGGATTCCAGCGACATGAAAGTCTAGATTTTGCAATCAGTGGTATTTTAGTGTGGATATTAACCCTTGAGCTAATGGCAGCATTACATGATGCCAATTGGACAATCTAGACTATAGTCTCCTAAAATCACCAAGAAAATCAAACAGCATCATAATAGATCATTAAGAAAATCAGAGGGCACTATCATATACCTCTTTAAATTTCTTCAGAATGTATAATCTCTTGTAGATATAGAACACAAGAGCGCTAGAAAGCTTGAAGTTCATGGACATATCATCTCAGCTAGCTAGAAGATTAAATGCATATACAATATAGTTCCTTTGACTGTTATGGAGATAAGCTACAAAGGAAGTTCTCCTCAACTGGCGGGGAAATCAAATGACAAGGAATGATAGCAGCTAAAATTCATGTGTCCATATTTTCCTCACTTTGACAGTTTTAGTGAAAAAGAGGTGGGTAAAAAAAGGCCAATGCAGTCCTCCTACTTTAGAGCAACCAACCAACACCAACCAACTGAAGTGAGTTGCCATTGGCCACATTCTTAAGGGTGAAAAAAAAATCACATAAGCATTTATTATTGCATTGTGACATCAGGAGGGTACGAAAGTGATTTCTTCCTCCACTCATGTCTCATTGCTTGCCAGACGAGGAAGTATAGAAAATAATGGGCTGCAGGGAGTAAGAGGGAGTATGGTGTGTGGAAAATGGACCCTTAAAAGGAAAAAGCTGAAAAATCAACCTTTCTCCACATCCCACTGTGAACTAGGAAGAAGGAGACTTGTGTAGATAGGAAAGAACTCCTACCTCAAGGACGGAACACCTGAATGATTTCCAGCATCCCTGTCAAGGTGTAAACAATAATGTTTGGGAAAGGTGTCTAAGTGACTTCACAACAAATGCCATTGATATTGATTTATTTGAAAGAGGTCTAAAATGTAGCTAGGAGGTAATGAGCATCAATGAAATGCATGCACATTTTGCACTCTGAGTTGTGAGAAGGGGAGTAGAAGCTCGTGGTGGAATAGTGACATTTTCTTGGATAGGAATTTCAGATGTTTCCAAAGCATATTTGATCGTGATATCAAACAAAGAAGGATTGATTCATCACAAAAACCTAATTTCACTCACCCTTTTAACTGAAAAGAGATTTACTAAGAATGATACATTTTAAAACTCACATGTGTCTAAGTGATTGAAAGGGAGAGATTGATTACAAGTAAATGTAGGTCCCAATTGGGATTAACTGGAGATGATTTTCAAATGGCAGAAACCGGGCAGGGTGTCAGTTAAAACGAGGGTAGCGACTTACCCCTGTGATCCTGCTGCCTTCTCACCGTGTACCCTGTCATGTATTCAACTGTCATTGTAACCCAGGTATAAGCTGACCTAAGTTGCACACCTTGAGAACACTGACCACAGGGGGCGAACTAGTGGGAGACACTCCTAACCTGGACTTTACGGTATAAAAGGACAAGCTCCACCCACCGTCTGCCTCTTGTGATCATGGTAATAAAGGTAACTGGTCACAGAGTGATCTTCTCTCAAGTATGGGCCTCGTGTGCATTTATACTGTGTAGTACGGACATATAATTGGCGATGAGAAACTGGGATTTAAACCACGCGAGCATGGCCACTAGCAGCACAGAAGAGAGGTACTGTGTTGGTGATGATTGGGACAACTTTATTGAGAGACTACAGCAAAGTTTTGTCACTAAGGAATGGTTGAGACAGGACTTGGCTGACAAATGCAGGGTTCATCTCCTGACGGTTTGTGGATCGAGAACGTACTCCCTGATGAAGGACCTTCTAGCGTCAAAGAAGCCGACGGACAAGACGTTCGAAGAGCTCAGTGAGTTGATCGGGGATCACCTTAAACCGGCGAGCAGCATGCACATGGCGAGACACCGGTTTTACATGCACCGGTGGCGAGAAGGGCAAAGCGTTCCAGACTTCGTGGCAGATCTCTGGCGACTGGCGAGCCTATGTATACCAGAGACATGCACAGCGGAGATGCTGCGAGAATTTATTATTGAGGATATCGCGCACGCTTTGGTTTTCAGGAAACTGATTGAGACCAAAGAGTTGAACTTGGAAGCGGCAGCTATGATAGCCCAGACAATTATCTCAGAGGAGGAAGAGACCAGAACGATGTTTGACAAAAATCTTGGCTCAAATGCGGCAAACGACCAGGGAGCCAACATTGTTAACGCGGCACACAGTTCTCTGGGAAGACAAGGGCAATCGGACATGCCCGAGCATGCAGTCGAACCCAAAGGGGGAATTAAACAGAGACAATGACTAGCTGAACGGCGATTCATGCCATTGCAATGGACAATGCGGCCAGTAATGGGGCCATCAACACCTGTTAATGGTGCGCTTAAGGACAGTTACAGAGACAGTCAGACATGATCGACTGGTAATGGACTTTAGTTTCCAACAATGGGGCCTCTAGCTCATGCTGGAGGTGTGGAGGCAAACAACCAACCAGAGCTTGCAGTTATCAGCAATGTACCTGCAGAAACTGCACGTCAGCGGTCACTAGGCGCGTTTGTGCAGGAAGCCTGCAGCCAGGTTGATGTACGAGGAGGACGAGCCCGATGTAAGCCCTACGAGGCCAAATGAATACTGGGGGAAATCGCTGGAAGCTGAAGTTCAGCGAGTTCATGTGGAGCACATATACAGTGCTTATACCAGGACGCCACTGATAATGATAAAAGTGCTCCTCAATGGCATCCCAGTATTAATGGAGCTGGACACGGGGGCCAACAAGTCCCTGATGAGTATCAAACAGTTCGAAAGGTTGTGGGTGTCCAAGGCCAGGAGGCCAAAATTATTGCCGATTGATGCACTGCTCGGGACATATACAAAGGAGATCATTCCGGTGCCAGGCAGCGCCATGGTAGTTGTGACCCACAAAGATTCGGAGAACAGGTTGCCACTCTGGATTGTCCCAGGGACGGTCACGCTCTACTGGGGAGGAGTTGGCTCACTGTCATGAACTGGAAATGCGGCGATGTCAATGCAATTTCTTCTGTGGAGCGAGTATCATGCTCACAGGTCCTGGACAAATTTGACTCATTATTTCAACCCGGCATCGGCACTTTCATGGGGACCAAGGTAGTGATTCACATAAACCCAGACGCCAGTACACCACAAGGCCAGAGCGGTGCCGTACGTGATGTGGGAAAAGATAGAATGCGAATTGGACCGCCTGCTGAGGGAAGGCATCATCTCGCCAGTCGAATTCAGTGACTGGGCGAGCCCGATTGTGCCGGTGCTCAAGGCGGATGGGTCGGTCAGGATATGCGCCGATTACAAGGCCACCATCAATCGGGTGTCACTCCAAGACCAGTACCCGCTACCGAGAGCGGAGGACCTCTTTGCGACGCTATCCGGTGTCAAACCTTTTTCAAAATTGGACCTGACCTCAGTTTACATGACCTAGGATCTGGCGAGTGAGTCAAAGAAGCTGACCACCATCACGACACACAAGGGGTTGTTTGAGTATAACAGATGTCCGTTCGGGATTCGTTCAGCCGCCGCGATTTTTCAGCGAAATATGGAAAGCCTCCTCAAGTCGATTCCAAGGACGGTGGTTTTTCAAGATGACATCCTCATCACGGGTTGCGGTACTGAAGAACACCTCCACAACCTGGAGGAGGTGCTACGCAGACTGTACTGGGTAGGGCTGCGACTGAAAAAGGCGAAGTGCATCTTCTTAGCTCCAGAGGTAGAATTCCTGGGGCAGAGGGTAGCAGCAGACGGGATCAGACCTACTGCGTCCAAAACAGAAGTGATCCAGAGAGCACCCAGACCCCGTAACACGACAGAGCTGCGTTCGTTCCTGGGGCTCCTGAACTATTTTGGCAACATTCTTCCCAAATTGAGCACGCTGTTAGAGCCGCTACACGTGCTCCTACGCAAAGGTCGCGATTGGGTCTGGGGGACAGCCAGGAAAGGGCATTTGATAGGGCACGCAATTTGTTATGCTCCAACAAACTGTTAACGTTATATGACCCGTGTTAGCTTCTAGTTTTAACGTGTGATGCGTCGTCCTATGAGGTCGGGTGTGTGTTGCAGCATGTGAATGCCAATGGTCAGTTACAGCCAGTAGCTTATGCCTCCAGAAGTTTGTCCTGGGCAGAAAGGGGCTACGGGATGGTAGAAAAGGAAGCGCTAGCATGTGTATATGCAGTAAAAGAAAATGCACCTGTACCTGTCTGGCAGGTAATTTGAGCTGGAGACAGATCACAAACCCCTAACGTCCCTTTTGGTCAACAACAAGGCCATAAATGCGAATGCATCGGCCCGCTTACAGAGATGGGCACTTATGTTAGCCGCCTATGACTGCACAATTCGGCACAGACCAGGCACTGAAAACTGTGCCGATGCACTCAGCAGGCTCCCACTAGCCACCACTGAGGGGGCAGCTGAGCATGATGCTGAGATGGTCATGGCTGTTGAAGCTTTCGAAAGCGAAGGCTCACCTGTGACAGCCCGTCAGATTAAAGTTTGGACAAATAAAGACCTGCTACTGTCTTTAGTTAAGAAATGTGTCCTGAATGGGGACTGGGCAGCCACGTATGGGGCATGCCCTGAGGAGTTTAAACTGTTTCATAGGTGCAAGGATGAACTCTCGATTCAGGCCGATTGCCTACTGTGAGGAAACCAAGTAGTCATGCCCCAGAAGGGCAGAGAGGTGTTTATCAGAGAACTTCACAATGAGCACCCAGGCATTGTCATAATGAAGGCAATTACCAGGTCACATGTTTGGTGGCCAGGGATAGATGCAGACCCGGAACTTTGTGTTCGCAGGTACAACACGTGTGCTCAGCTGGGCAACGCACCCAGGGAAGCCCCCCTTAGCCTCTGGTCCTGGCCCGCCAAGCCATGGTCACGCATCCATGTGGACTACGCAGGTCCTTTCATGTGAAAAATATTTTTGGTTGTAGTAGACGCCTACTCCAAATGGTTTGAGTGTGCCATTTTAAATTCAAGCACATCCTCTGCCACGGTCGAAAGTCTACGGGCAATGTTCGGCGCCCATGGTCTACCGGATATCTTGGTCAGCGACAATGGCCCGTGCTTCACAAGCACTGAATTCCAGGACTTCATGGCAGGCAATGGAATCAACCATGTTAGAACGGCACCGTTCAAGCTGGCCTCAAATGGCCAGGCGGAACGAGCAGTGCAGATAATCAAACAGGGGATGCTCAGAATCCAAGGGGGTTCCCTACAAAGCCGCTTATCACGCCTCCTGTTGGCCAATAGATCCCGACCACACTCGCTCACTGGGGTTCCACCCGCAGAGCTGCTAATGAAAAGGATGCTCAAAACCAGGTTATCCCTTATATACCCCACCATGAAAGAAATTGTTGAGAGCAGGCGGCAGTCACAATGTGACTACCATGACAGGAATGAGAAGGCGTGATGTATTGATGTCAATGACCCTGTTTTTGTCCTTAATTCCGCTGCAGGGCCCAAATGGCTTGCAGGTACTGTGATTGCCAAAGAGGGGAATAGGGTTTTGGTAGTTAAACTTACCAATGGACAAATCTGCCACAAATACGTGGATCAAACTAAAAGGAGGTTCAGCAACCGCATGGAAGAAGCAGAGGAAGAACACGACGTAGAGTTTACTCCACCACAGGTGACCGAACACCAGAACCAAGTGGAGGAGAGCCCAGTCGCTGTGGGCAGTCCAGACAGGCCTGAGGCACCACAAACAGCAGACACTCAGGCCAGCGCCCAACAACCGGAGCCCCAACTCAGGCGCTCTACAAGGGAGCGTAAACCACCAGAGAGACTCAACCTGTGATCCCAATAAGACTTTGGGGCAGAGGTGATGTCATGTATTCCACTGTCATTGTAGCCCATGTCTAAGTTGACCTAAGTTGTACACCTTGAGAACACTGACCACGGGGTGCGAATTTGTGGGAGACACTCCTAACCTGGACTTACCGGTATAAAAGGGGAAGCTCCACCCACCGTCTGCTTCTTGTGGTCTTGGTAATAAAGGTAACTGGTCACAGAGTGATCTTCTCTCAAGTATGGGCCTCGTGTGCATTTATACTGTATAGTAAGGACATTTAATACCCAATAACAACTTGCTCTTTTGAGCAGGTGAGAGTACAACCACCCCAAGCTGGTGGGGTCCTGCTTAAATATGCAGATGAAGGTCTAATGGTGCTGAATGGACTTGATCTAATATTTTAGTTAGAGGCCTGAACGGGGGAGCAGTGATGGCTTTCCCATCAGACGAAACCTGCCATGAGGTAGATTGTGTGTAAGAATAGGCCCAGACAGGTAAGTTTTTAAATTTTATTTCCAGTGCCCTTGTGGACCAGGTGCAGCAGGAGTGCTCTTGGGCCTCCCTTGCTCCGGGCTCCCCCTTCCCTGATTGTATCCAGAGTTCCCCAACCTCCACCTTGTACCTTACTGCAGACAATCAATCCTGCAGGTCCTCAGCTGCGGTCTCCAGTTACTCAAAGTCCCATGTCCACCCGCCTGTATCTGGAGTGCAGATTTTCCGCTTTGGTATTCCTGGCATTCACTGAGAAAGCATATCAGAAAATTGCAGAGCCTCAGCCCCTGATTTTCCATCTATTAATTTTTCTAAATTTCAAAATGTCTATGTAGATCTCCAGAGGGGCAGCATTGCCCAATGAATTTATGCCACTGAAAGTTCTAGACATCGTAGCACTGAAATTGCTCAGCTGCCAGTGCATTTTGCTCAATGGGACCACAGATTTGAGAATTGGCGCAGAGGTCAACACACCTGTTTCACCAAACTCCTAATTTACCAGCCACTGATATTAATGTTTAGAAATCAGGACCACCTGAATCGGGTGTGATGACCTCCATGCCTAATTATCCAATCTACGCTCGTGTCAATCAAGAGTCTGAGCCAGAAGCAATCTTACCTTTTCAGAGATTATGTGGATGACATTGGTTTTACACAGCCGGCCAAGACTAATTCCCCTCCCTTATGTTGATGGTATGTGCGAGTGCATTAAGCAACAAAGGATGAAGGTACGAGGAACCCTCTCCTATCCAAAGCTAGTTCATCATAAAAATGTTATCTCTAGCTGGGCATTAGTTAACAAATTGGATTTCTGACAGGCCCACCTCCTGCATTGCAGATACAATCCCCATTCTGGCACTTTCACAGTAAGTAGGTGAAGAAGAAGATAGGGACCACCATCTCGAAAGGTCGAAAATGTTGCTGACAGGCATTTATCACAACTCTTTGACAGATAATAGAGGGGCTATCAACCAACAAAGCAATGGCTGGTATATCATTGTTGGTACCAACAAGAGTCATGATACTAGTTGGTAGTGATGTCCAGAGAATGCCCACTCAAGTCAATGCTTGCATCATTAATGACGCAATGAAAATCCCCTGTAAAGCTCCCTGTGAGGGAATTCCTGCCATTGCCAGAGTATTTAGCACTGATGGAGGGGAGCCGCTGGATATTCATCATGGTCAGTGCTGTAAAAAGCCGACATTGGGTCAGTACCAAGTGAAGAAGTTGGTTCTAAATAGGAATCCAGTAAACTCAAATGCTTTGGAGAGCCATAAAGGAGCAAAGGCTTTTTCATGTATTCAGACCAATGCTAAGTGTGCTGACAGAATTTCCCAGCTTACTATTGCTGCTGCTATAGAAATGGTAGTTTTGAATGTGTAGATGAACTTTTAAGGCTGACAAATCTCTTTCATTTTGAGATAAAAGTCACTGCTGCTATAGATTCAGTGGATGTCGAGGAGGATGCTTCAGACAGCAAGGAATGACTACATAAAAGCGCCTGAAGGGAAATCAAACCTTTCAGGGCCACCTGAATCTCTGTCA
This sequence comes from Pristiophorus japonicus, assembly GCF_044704955.1. Classification (NCBI taxonomy): domain Eukaryota; kingdom Metazoa; phylum Chordata; class Chondrichthyes; family Pristiophoridae; genus Pristiophorus; species Pristiophorus japonicus. The sequence goes on from NC_091981.1 coordinate 90,864,244, forward strand.
CTACAGTGGAGCCTGAAGGAGCTGCAAATATTCTATCGATGACTTTGAACTGAGTCAGCATGGTGTGGAAGTGAGGAAGGCGGTCTCACTGTATGCAAACTCAAAATAATAAATAGATCTCACACTGTGCTGGTTTATATTTAGCTGTGAGGCATTTTAAACATTCATCGTGTCTAACTGCTGAAGAAAAGGCATATGACCATTACTCCATTGCTTGAAGCCATTACGGGATATTTTGATTGGATATCCAGTGATGTTAAGGAGAATAATTAACCAAAAAATGATACTACTATATGAAAGAAACAAATGTAGTAGATAACCTCCCCTGTAAATTGTTAGAAATCTCAGTTGATCATTAAACTAACAAAATTAATGAAGTTCTGAAGTAACTCTTTTTAAGACTTAAAATGTGACAGGTGAGAGCACATGGAACATTTTACCATGAAAAAGACAGTAATCTGAAGTTCAGAGGCCTGTTTCCCTTATGTAGAGCAAGAGAACAGAATTGGCCACATGGGGAATCTATTTGTGCTACAGTGCCATGAGATTCAAACTTTTTAAAGGAGAGATTGTCCCTGATGTGATCTTATTTCCAAGTTCATGACATGGTACTGGCTCACTCTAGTTGCATGTGGGGAACTAAACACAACAAATATTAGTGACAAATAACTAAAACGTTATTTTTTTCGCTATTCAAGATTATTAAAAACAAATTGTATAGCATTCCATAACTGTGCAATCAAATTGAGAACTGAATATTTGGAAGTATCACCAAAGCAGTGACAGAGATGAACAGTATGAACCCGTTTTACTTTTTGTTTGAGGTTTATAATCTCAAGGGACTGCGACACTAGAGGGATTCCCCATATGACCTGTTTCCACTTTCGTACTCAATATAAGGGAAGCCAGGTGTCTGAGGCTTCCTTTAATAGTACAATACTTGAGTTGTGGGGAGCCATTAGGTGGACGGTACAACCACCCTAAATTAAATGCAGTTCACAGGAGGAAGCAGAAGAGGATAGCTCGACAGAGAGAAATTTGTGAGTGCTGCCCAGATTTTTATTTCTCTATTTATATCCACTTCAGAGTAGTTGTAAACTCTGCACTGATAGTGTTGCACAGGTGTACAGGATCTTACCAATGGGAAATTGATGTGCTGGAAAATATTTTGCATGGCAGCACTCAAGTTCTCAGGCTGAGTGAATATTACTGTAGATGTTGGTCATTGGGATGATGTAGATAAAAGTGAGCATTTAATGGGAAGATGAGGAAATGCAAACTCATATAACTACAGCAAATGCATTTATATACTACAACAACAACAACTTGTATGGAAAAAGCACCTTTAACAGAGTGAAACATCCCAAGGCGCTTCACAGGAGTATTATGAAATAACAAAAAGTTTGGCACCGAGCCGCATAAGTAGAAATTAGCACAGGTAACCAAAAGCTTGGTCAAAGAGGTAGGTTTTAAGGAATGTCTTGAAGGAGGAAAGAGAGGTAGAGAGGCGGAGAGGTTTAGGCAGGGAGTTCCAGATCTTGGGGCCTAGGCAACAGAAGGCACAGCCACCAATGATTGAGCGATTATAATCAGACTTAGAGGAGCGCAGACATCTCGTGGGGTTGTGGGGTTGGATTAGATTACAGAGATAGGGAGGGTCAAGGCCATGGAGGGATTTGAAAATAAGAATGAGAATTTTGAAATCGAGGCATTGCTTAACCGGGAGCCAATGTAGGTCAGCGAGCACAGGGATGATGGGTGATCGGGACGTGGTGCGACTTAGGACATGGGCAGCCTAGTTTTGGATCACCTCTAGTTTACGTAGGGTAGAATGTGGGAGGCCAGCCAGGAGTGTGTTGGAATAGTCAAATCTAGAGGTAACAAAGGCATTAATGAAGGTTGCAGCAGCGGATGAGCTGAGGCGGGCGATGTTAAGGAGGTGGAATTAGGCGGTCTTAATTATGCTGCGGATATGTGGTCGAAAGCTAATTTCAGGGTCAAATGTGACACCAAGTTTGCGAACAGCCTCAGACAGAAGTTGGGAAGAGGGATGAAGTCAGTGGCTAGGGAACAGAGTTTGTGGCGGGGACCTAAAACAATGGCTTCAGTCTTCCCAATATTCAATTGGAGAAAATTTCTGCTCATGCAGAATTGGAAGTCGGACAATCAGGCTGACAATTTAGAGACCATGGAGGGGTCGGAAGAAGTGGTATTGAGGTAGACCTGGGTGCAGTCAGTGTACATGTGCAAACTGATGCTGTGTTTCCGGATGATGTCGCCAAGGGGCAACATGTAGATAAGAAATAGGAGGGGGCCAAGGATCGATCCTTGGGGGACACCAGAGATAACAATGCGAGTGCGGGAAGAGGAGCAGTTGCAGGTGATTCTCTGGCTATGATTAGATAGGTAAGAATGGAACCAGGCGAGTGCAGTCCCACCCAGCTGGTCGACAGTAGAGAGGCGTTGGAGAAGGATAGAGTGGTCAACCGTGTCAAAGAGTGCAGACAAGTCAAGAAGGATGAGGAGGGATTGTTTATGCCTTTGTCTTAAATGAAAGAACTAGAATGGGAATGTGGGCTCTCCATCTCCAACAATACAGTGAGTGTTAAATCGTTTGATACTTATAAAGCCATACTTTCATTGGATATCAAATATGATGTCGTTTCCTGCAATATTATACTAAAATTATAAAAAGATCTTGGTGCAGTGAGTAAGTTTATGAAGAAGCAGGAGAACTAAATTGTTTAGTGAAAGGGAACTGATCATTTGTATCTGACTTCTTTTACAATCAAGCAATATTTGCCTGGAGCTGTAGTGCTTTTTGGGTAAATCAAGAATTTCCCAATTTCCTTTGAGCCATTTCAAATTCCATGGCTTGATTAATGAACTTTCCAACCTTAAAACTACGAAGGCCCAGACATTCCTCGGCGTGCCAGTGTGAAATTTGTGGAAGAGGTCAGGAAAGGGCAGTAAGTCAGGCAAGACCTGGAAACATCCCGGTCTCCATCTCAAAGATGAAAAATTTCCACTGAGGGTGGCCATTGAAGGACATACATCAAATAGGATGTGGGGCTGGTAGGGTGGCATAAGGCACTGGATTTATCACTGCTCCAATCTCCTCTGCCCCAAACCATAAGAACATAAGAATTAGTAGCAGGAGTATGCTGTATGGCCTCTCGAGCCTGTACTGTCATTCAATAAGATCAAGGCTGATGTTCAACCTCAACTCTGCTTTCCCGCCGCATCCACATAATCCTTGATTCCCCTTGTCATGTATTCAACTGTCATTGTAATCCATGTATAAACTGACCTAAGTTGTACACCGTGAGAACACCGACCACTAGGTGGTGAACTTGTGGGAGACACTCCTAACCTGGACTTTCAGGTATAAAAGAGGAAGCTCCACCCACCTTCATCACTTCAGTGCTGGAATAAAGGTTACTGGTCACAGAGTGACCTTCTCTCAAGTATGGGCCTCGTGTGCAATTGTACTGTAGAGTAAGGACATATCATTGGCAACGAGAAACTGGGATTTAAACCACGCGAGCATGGTCACGAGCAGCACAGAAGAGAGGTACTGTGTTGGTGCTGATTGGGACGATTTTATTGAGAGACTACAGCAAAGTTTCATCACGAAGGAATGGCTGGGACAGGATTTGGCCGACAAACGCAGGGCTCATCTCCTGACGGTTTGTGGATCCAGGACGTACTCCTTGATGAAGGACCTTCTAGCGCCAGAGAAGCCGGCGCCGGTCACAATGTGACTACCATGACGGGAATGCGAGGGCGCGATCTATTGATGTCAATGACCCTGTCTTTGTCCTCAACTATGCTGCAGGGCCCAAATGGCTCGCAGGCACTTTGGTTGCCAAAGAGGGGAATAGGATTCTGGTAGTTAAACTTACCAATGGACAAATCTGCCGCAAACACGAGGATCAAACAAAAAGGAGGTTCAGCAACCCTATAGAAGAAGCAGAGGAAGAACACGATGTAGAGTTCACTCCACCACAGGTGACCGAACACCGGATCCAAGTGGAGGAGAGCCCAGTCACTGTGGGCAGTCCGGACAGGTCTGAGGCACCGCAAACAGCAGACACTCAGGCCAGCGCCCAACAACCGGAGCCCCAACTCAGGCGCTCTACAAGGGAGCTTAAACCACCGGAGAGACTTAACCTGTGATCCCAATAAGACTTTGGGGCAGAGGTGATGTCATGTATTCAACTGTCATTGTAATCCATGTATAAACTGACCTAAGTTGCACACCGTGAGAACAGTGACCACTCGGTGGTGAACTTGTGGGAGACACTCCTAAACTGGACTTTCAGGTATAAAAGGGGAAGCTGAACCCACCTTCAGTCTCTTGAGGTCTTGGTAATAAAGGTAACTGGTCACAGAGTGACCTTCTCTCAAGTATGGGCCTTGTGTGCATTTGTACTGTAGAGTAAGGACATATCATTGGCAACGAGAAACTGGGATTTAAACCATGCGAGCATGGCCACTAGCAGCACAGAAGAGAGGTACTGTGTTGGTGATGATTGGGACGATTTTATTGAGAGACTACAGCAAAGTTTCGTCACGAAGGAATGTCTGGGACAGGATTTGGCCGACAAACGCAGGGCTCATCTCCTGACGGTTTGTGGATCCAGGACGTACTCCCTGATGAAGGACCTTCTAGCGCCAGAGAAGCCGGCGGACAAGACTTTTGAAGAGCTCAGTAAGTTGATCGGGGAACACTTTAAACCAGCGAGCAGCATGCACATGGCGAGATATCGGTTTTACACGCACCGGCGGTGAGAAGGGCAAAGAGTTCCAGATTTCGTGGCAGACCTCCAGCGACTGGCGAGCCTATGTAAGTTCCCAGATGCATGCAGAGCGGAGATGCTGCAAGACTTTTTTATTGAGGGCATCGGGCATGCTGGGGTTTTCAGGAAACTGATTGAGACCAAAGACTTGACCCTGGAAATGACGGCTTTGATGGCTCAGACATTTGTCTCAGGGGAAAAAGAGACCAGAATGATGTTTGACAAAAATCTTGGTTTAAATGCAGCAAATGGACAGGGAGTCAACATTGTTAAAGCGGCACACAGTTCTCCAGGCAGACAAGGGCAATCGGACATGCCCGAGCATGTATTTAAACCCAAAGGGGGAAATCAACAGAGATAACGGCAAGCTGAACGGCGATTCATGCCATCACAAGGGACAATGCGGCCAGTAATGGGGCCATCAACACCTGTCAATGGTGCGTTTAAGGACAGTTACAGAGACAGTCAGAGACGATCGACTGGTAATGGACCTTTTGTTTCCAACAATGGGTCATGTTGGAGGTGTGGAGGCAAACACACAGCTAGAGCTTGCAGGTATCAGCAATATACCTGCAGAAATTGCAACGTCAGCGGTCACTTGGCGCGTATGTGCGGGAAGCCTGCAGCCAGGTTGATGTACGAGGAGGACGGGCCCGATGTAAGCCCTACGAGGCCAAATGGACACTGGGGGAAATCGCTGGAAGCTGAAGTTCAGCAAGTTCATGTGGAGCACATATACAGTTCATACACCAGGACTGAAAATGATGAAAGTGTCCTAAATGGCATCCCAGTATCAATGGAGCTAGACACGGGGGCCAGCCAGTCCCTGATGAGTATCAAACAGTTTGACAAGTTGTGGGCGTCCAAGATCAGGAGGCCAAAATTATTGCCGATGGCCGCACAACTATGACATATACCAAGGAGATCATTCCAGTGCTCGGCAGTGCCACAGTAGTCATGACCCACAAAGATTCAGAGAACAGGTTGCCACTCTGGATTGTCCCGGGGGATGGTCCCGCACTGCTGGGGAGGAGTTGGCTTGCTGTCATGAAATGGAAATGGAGCGATGTCAATGCAATTTCTTCTGTGGAGCGAATATCATACTCACAGGTCCTGGACAAATTTGACTCACTATTTCAACCCGGCATTGGCACTTTCATGGGCACCAAGGTAGTGATTCACATAAACCCGGATGCCAGGCCAGTACACCACAAGGCCAGAGCGGTGCCGTACGTGATGCGGGAAAAGATAGAAGGCGAATTGGACCACCTGCTGAGGGAAGGCATCATCTCACCAGTTGAATTCAGTGACTGGGCGAGCCCGATTGTGCCGGTGCTCAAGGCAGATGGGTCGGTCAGGATATGTGATGATTACAAGGCCACCATCAATCGGGTGTCACTTCAAGACCAGTACCCGCTACCGAGAGTGGAGGACCTCTTTGTGACGCTATCCGGTGGCAAACTTTTTTCAAAATTGGACCTGACCTCAGCTTACATGACCCAGGAGCTGGTGATTCAGTCAAAGAAGCTGACCACCATCACGACACACAAGGGGTTGTTTGAGTACAACAGATGTCCGTTCGTGATTTGCTCGGCCGCCGCTATCTTTCAATGAAATATGGAAAGCCTCCTCAAGTCGATTCCAAGGATGGTGGTTTTTCAAGACGACATCCTCATCACGGGTTGCGGTACTGAAGAACACCTCCACAATCTGGAGGAGGTGCTACGCTGACTGGACCGGGTAGGTCTGCGACTGAAAAAGGCGAAGTGCGTCTTCCTAGCTCCAGAGGTAGAATTCCTGGGGATGAGGGTAGCAGCAGACGGGATCAGACCTACTGCGTCCAAAACGGAAGCGATCCGGAGAGCACCCAGACCCCGTAACACGATGGAGCTGCGTTTGTTTCTGGGGCTCCTGAACTATTTTGGTAACTTTCTTCCCAAATTGAGCACGCTGTTTGAGCCGCTACACATGCTCCTATGCAAAGGTCGCGAATGGGTCTGGGGGGACAGCCAGAAAGGGCTTTGATAGAGCACGCAATTTGTTATGTTCCAACAATCTGTTAACGCTCTATGACCCATGTAAGAAACTTGTTTTAACATGAGATGCATCGTCCTATGGGGTCGGGTGTGTGTCGCAGCAAGTTAATGCCAAGGGTCAGTTACAGCCGGTAGCTTATGCCTCCTGAAGGCTGCCCCAGGCAGAAAGGGATGGTAGAAAAGGAAGCGCTTGCATGTGTATATGCAGTAAAAAAAAATGCACCAGTACCTGTTTGGCAGGAAATTTGAGCTGGAGACAGATCACAAACACCTTACGTCCCTTTTGGCCGACAACAAGGCCATAAATGCAAATGCGTCGGCCCGCATACAGAGGTGGGCACTCACGTTAGCCGCCTATGACTATACAATTCGGCACAGACCGGGCACAGAAAACTGCGCCAATGCACTCAGCAGGCTCCCACTAGCCACCACCGAGGGGGCAACTGAGCATGCTGCTGAGATGGTCATGGCTGTTGAAGCTTTCGAAAGCGAAGGCTCACCTGTGACAGCCCGTCAGATCAAAGTCTGGACAAATAGAGATCCGCTACTGTCTTTAGTCAAAAAATGTGTCTTGAATGGGGACTGGGCAGCCACGTAAGGGGCATGCCCTGAGGAATTTAAACCATCTCACAGGCACAAGGGTGAACTCTCGATTCAGACTGATTGCCTACTGTGGGAAAACCGAGTAGTCATGCCCCAGATGGGCAGAGAGGCATTCATCCAAGAACTCCACAATGAGCACCCGGGCATTGTCATGATGAAGGCAATTGCCAGGTCACACGTTTGGTGGCCAGGGATAGATGCAGACCTGGAACTTTGTGTTCGCAGGTGCAACACGTGTGCCCAGCTGGGCAATGTGCCCAGCGAAGCCCCCCTTAGCCCCTGGTCCTGGGCCGCCAAGCCATGGTCTACCGGACGTCTTGATCAGTGACAATGGCCCGTGCTTTACAAGCATTGAATTCCAGTACTTCATAGCAGGAAATGGTATCAACCATGTCAGAACGGCACCGTTCAAGCTGGCCTCAAACGACCAGGCAGAACGAGCAGTGCAGATAATCAAACAGGGGATGCTCAGAATCCAAGGGGGTTCCCTACAAAGCCGCTTATCACGCCTCCTGTTGGCCAATAGATCCCGACCACATTCGCTCACAGGGGTTCCACCCACAGAGCTGCTAATGAAAAGGATGCTCAAAACCAGGTTATCCCTTATACACCTCACCATGAAAGACATTGTTGAGAGCAGGCGTCGGTCACAATGTGACTACCATGACGGGAATGTGAGGGCGCGATGTATTGATGTCAATGATCCTTCCTTTGTCCTCAACTATGCTGCAGGGCCCAAATGGCTCACAGGCACTGTGATTGCCAAAGAGGGGAATAGGATTCTGGTAGTTAAACTTACCAATGGACAAATCTGCCGCAAACATGTCGATTAAACAAAAAGGAGGTTCAGCCACCCTATAGAAGAAGCAGAGGAAGAACACGATGTAGAGTTCACTCCACCACAGGTGACCAAACACCGGATCCAAGTGGAGGAGAGCCCAGTCCCTGTGTGCAGTCCGGACAGGCCTGAGGCACCGCAAACTAAAAGTTAAATTAAAAAGTAGGACTTCAAAGGTAGTAATCTCTGCCACGTGCTAATCAGAGTAGAGGGAGCAGGATAGTTAGAATAAATACGTGGCTTGAGCAGTGGTGCAAGAGGGAGAGATTCAAATTCCTGGGACATTGGAACCAGTTCTGGGGGAAGTGGGACCTGTACAAAAGGGACGGTCTGCACTTGGGCAGGACTGGAACTGATGTCGTAGGGGTAACATTTGCTAATGCAGTTCGGGAGTGTTTAAACTAATATGGCAGGGGGATGGGAACCTATGCAGCAAGATAGGGCGAAGTAATATGGAGTCAGAAACAGATGGTAGAAAGGTAAAAAGCAAAAGTGGAAGGCCGAGTAAACAAAGGCAAGAAACAAAAAGGGCCACACTACATCATAATTCTAAAAGGACAAAGGGTGTTAAAAAAACAAGCCTGAAGGCTTTGTGTCTTAATGCAATGAGTATCCGTAATAAGGTGGATGAATTAACTGTGCAAATAGATGTTAACGAATATGATGTGATTGGGATTATGGAGACGTGGCTCCAGGATGATCAGGGCTGGGAACTCAACATTCAGGGGTATTCAATATTCAGGAAGGATAGAATAAAAGGAAAAGGAGGTGGGGTAGCATTGCTGGTTAAAGAGGAGATTAATGCAATAGTTAGGAAGGACATTAGCTTGGAGGATGTGGAATCTATATGGGTAGAGCTGCAGAACACCAAAGGGCAAAGAACGTTAGTGGGAGTTGTGTACAGACCTCCAAACAGCAGTAGTGATGTTGGGGAGGGCATCAAACAGGAAATTAGGGATGCATGCAATAAAGGTGCAGCAGTTATCATGGGTGACTTTAATATGCATAGAGATTGGGCTAACCAAACTGGAAGCAATACGGTGGAGGAGGATTTCCTGGAGTGCATAAGGGATGGTTTTCTAGACCAATATGTCGAGGAACCAATTAGCGGGGAGGCCATCTTAGACTGGGTGTTGTGTAACGAGAGAGGATTAATTAGCAATCTCGTTGTGCGAGGCACCTTGGGGAAGAGTGACCATAATATGGTGGAATTCTGCATTAAGATGGAGAATGAAACAATTAATTCAGAGACCATGGTCCAGAACTTAAAGAAGGGTAACTTTGAAGGTATGAGGCGTGAATTGGCTAGGATAGATTGGCGAATGATACTTAAGGGGTTGACAGTGGATGGGCAATGGCAGACATTTAGAGACCGCATGGATGAACTACAACAATTGTACATCCCTGTCTGGCGTAAAAATAAAAAAGGGAAGATGGCTCAACCGTCGCTATCAAGGGAAATCAGGGATAGTATTAAAGCCAAGGAAGTGGTATACAAATTGGCCAGAAATAGCAGCGAACCTGGGGACTGGGAGAAATTTAGAACTCAGCAGAGGAGGACAAAGGGTTTGATTAGGGCAGGGAAAATGGAGTACGAGAAGAAGCTTGCAGGGAACATTATGACGGATTGCAAAAGTTTCTGTAGATATGTAAAGAGAAAAAGGTTAGTAAAGACAAACGTAGGTCCCGTGCAGTCAGAATCAGGGGAAGTCATAATAGGGAACAAAGAAATGGCAGACCAATTGAACAAGTACTTTGGTTCGGTATTCACTAAGGAGGACACAAACAACCTTCTGGATATAAAAGTGGTCAGAGGGTCTAGTAAGAAGGAGGAACTGAGGGAAATCCTTATTAGTTGGGAAATTGTGTTGGGGAAATTGATGGGATTGAAGGCCGATAAATCCCCAGGGCCTGATGGACTGCATCCCAGAGTACTTAAGGAGGTGGCCTTGGAAATAACGGTTGCATTGACAATCATTTTCCAACATTCCATAGATTCTGGATCAGTTCCTTTGGAGTGGAGGGGAGCCAATGTAACTCCACTTTTTAAAAAAGGAGGGAGAGAGAAAACAGGGAATTATAGACCGGTCAGCCTGACCTCAGTCGTGGGTAAAATGATGGAATCAATTATTAAGGATGTCATAGCAGTGCATTTGGAAAGAGGTGATATGATAGGTCCAAGTCAGCATGGATTTGTGAAAGGGAAATCATGCTTGACAAATCTTCTGGAATTTTTTGAGGATGTTTCCAGTAGAGTGGACAAGGGAGAACCAGTTGATGTGGTATATTTGGACTTTAAGAAGGCTTTCGACAAGGTCCCACACAAGAGATTAATGTGCAAAGTTAAAGCCCATGGGATTGGGGGTAGTGTGCTGACATGGATTGAGAACTGGTTGTCAGACAGGAAGCAAAGAGTAGGAGTAAATGGGTACTTTTCAGAATGGCAGGCAGTGACTAGTGGGGTACCGCAAGGTTCTGTGCTGGGGCCCCAGCTGTATACATTGTACATTAATGATTTGGACGAGGGGATTAAATGTAGTATCTCCAAATTTGCGGATGACACTAAGTTGGGTGGCAGTGTGAGCTGCGAGGAGGATGCTATGAGGCTGCAGAGTGATTTGGATAGGTTAGGTGAGTGGGAAAATGCATGGCAGATGAAGTGTAATGTGGATAAATGTGAGGTTATCCACTTTGGTGGTAAAAACAGAGAGACAGACTATTATCTGAATGGTGACAGATTAGGAAAAGGGGAGCTACAACGAGACCTGGGTGTCATGGTACATCAGTCATTGAAGGTTAGCATGCAGGTACAGCAGGTGGTTAAGAAAGCAAATGGCATGTTGGCCTTCATAGCGAGGGGATTTGAGTACAGGGGCATGGAGGTATTGCTACAGTTGTACAGGGCCTTGGTGAGGTCACACCTGGAGTATTGTGTACAGTTTTGGTCTCCTAACTTGAGGAAGGACGTTCTTGCTATTGAGGGAGTGCAGTGAAGGTTCACCAGACTGATTCACGGGATGGCGGGACTGACCTATCAAGAAAGACTGGATCAACTGGGCTTGTATTCACTGGAGTTCAGAAGAATGAGAGGGGATCTCATAGAAACGTTTAAAATTCTGACGGGTTTAGACAGGTTAGATGCAGGAAGAATGTTCCAAATGTTGGGGAAGTCCAGAACCAGGGGTCACAATCTAAGGATAAGGGATAAGCCATTTAGGACTGAGATGAGGAGAAACTTCTTCACCTAGAGAGTGGTGAACCTGTGGAATTCTCTACCACAGAAAGTTGTTGAGGCCAATTCACTAAATATATTCAAAAAGGAGTTAGATATAGTCCTTACTACTAGGGGGATCAAGGGGTATGGCGAGAAAGCAGGAATGGGGTACTGAGGTTGCATGTTCAGCCATGAACTCATTGAATGGTGGTGCAGGCTCAAAGGGCCGAATGGTCTACTCCTGCACCTATTTTCTATGTTTCTATGTTTCTAAACAGCAGACACTCAGGCCAGCGCCCAACAACCGGAGCCCCAACTCAGGCGCTATATAAGGGAGCGTAAACCACCGGAGAGACTTAACCTGTGATCTCAATAAGACTTTGGGGCGGAGGTGATGTCATGTATTCAACTGTCATTGTAATCCATGTAAAAACTGACCTAAGTTGTACACCGTGAGAACAGTGACCACTAGGTGGTGAACTTGTGGGAGACACTCCTAACCTGGACTTTCAGGTATAAAAGGGGAAGCTCCACCCACCTTCATCACTTCAGTGCTGGAATAAAGATTACTGGTCACAGAGTGACCTTCTCTCAAGTATGGGCCTCGTGCCGCAATTGTACTGTATAGTGAGGACATATCACCCCTCGGGTCCATAAACCTAGCTATCTAAATGTCAGCATGATATCAATGTCTACATCACTGAAGCAGTTCAAGTCGGGCCCACAGGAGTTTCCAAATTTGGGCCATGGCCTGAAAGTCCCCATAATTTTAATGTTCTAAAGTAGACCAATTATCACTGATTCATTTACTTTGAAGTTGAGCTTACCAACTGCACTCCCATACAGCAATGCAGTGTGCATCTTTTGCACCCCCCTACTGCCACCTGCAAACTCCTTCTTCTATTGCGACCATTGAGAGCTGAACAACGGTAATATCTGAACACTGATGTTCCAGTTTGATTTGCATTCATTATTTATTTCCCCTCAATCCAGAAGTCTTGAGTCAGGTTTCCAACAAAGAAGTTCCTGCCATTATTACAAATAATCAGCAGATGCTATTCCTATCCCACCACTACAGTGCTACTTTAGTACAGTCAGTACCAAAACATGACTTTACATTTCCTGTTCTGAGGCAAGTTTCCAAGCCATTTCTTTCCTTAATAGGAAAATTCATTCAATCTATTATTCACAGCAATAGAGAGACAAATCGGTAGATGCAACTTAGCAATTGTCCCATTATGTAATTGTCTATGGTGAGAAATTAGTTTTAGCCAGCAACGTTGCCGGTATCACTGGCAACTGAAGTTAATGGCTGCTAAAAATGGCCGTAAAGCTAATGGAGCAAAATTGATCTAGGGGGATGGAGATTGTTGGCACAGCGCTTACCTGCCATGCAACGCCATCGTGATAGTGTTACTGGAGGCATCCGAGGTGAAGTTTGCGTGCAGCAGTAGCATTGTAGCTTCCCACAGCCTCTGGAAGTGAGGGTGTGGAGCTCGCAAGGAATTGTGATTGGATAATTAAAGAGGCAATGCACACTGAAGCAATACAAAATAAAATGAAGTGAAACAATGCAGTTTTCAGCCCTTTTTGCCTTTAAAAAAAATATTAACATTAAAAAGAAGTCCCAAGTGTGAATATTCTGCTCTTAAAGCTGAATTCCCTTCCTGACCTCAACAAATGGGAAAAATGCCTAAGCACAAAGACAAATGACTCAGCAAGCCAGGGAAGGGTCACCCAAGGTCTCACATGAAGAACTCTAGCTTTGTGCAGGGGTCAACACTTCAAGACAGGTCCTCTACCCTCAAGGGCCAGGAGGCCCTCCAGAAAGAACAATGTGGGGATACATCACCAAGGCCATCACTGCCAGCAGGATCACCTCCACCACCTGGCTCCAGTGCCCAAAGGACCTTGATGAGCTCAGACCACTGGTCACGGTGAATGCATCTTCAAAAGCCAATTCCTACCAATTGCACCACTGGCCTCATACACTGCTCAATGCATGACCTCCACCACCAAACACTCAACTACCAACAATCTGCACCAATCACGAGGCACATCTCCCATTCCTGTCCTCACTTCACCCCTTTGGAGGAAACGCTACTGGCCATTCTTGGCAAGGCTATGGTTGAGCCCTTGGCCAGCTGTGGGACTAAAAATATACAAGATGCTGATATCCTCATGTGTTATCCTCCTGTGGCATGCACCTCTTGCTTTCCTGCCCTCCCATCAGCACAACTCCACAGTTGTGCCTTCCTCATTTCACACACCCAAGAAATGCAGCCTGCGCAGCCAATGGGCAACAAAAAGAGGGAGACGAGAATGAAGAAGAACAAGAAGAAGAAGGTTGATTTGACACCCCCAGCTCCTCAAGATCAACCAGCAAACACTTCTGCAGTGTCCTCCATGAAAGTCGGCAGCCTTCCACCATCCATGCTGCAGCCACTGGGGTAGCACTGTGTGATATCAGTAGGATTGGTGAAGGCACATGCAAGATAGTCACTAAGGGAATGCACAAGGGTGATTAGTTGATATGTTAATGTCACATTGGATAGGTAGATGTATAAAGTTGGATTGGAAAGTTTGCTTTGTGGTGACTTTTATTTCAGCATCATGGACAAAGAGAACTCTGTGATGGTCAGTAACAGTGGGAAGGTAAGGTGCGGGACAAATGTGGAAAGGTTGAATTGGGGTTGTGTTCACTGGTACCACAGATGGATGATTCCATCCCGGCCATGAAGGGACTGTCTGGGATGAATCCTTCCATCTGCTTTCTCCTCTTCTGTTTCCTCCTCTTCTGTTTCCTCCTCTTCTGTGTCTTCCTCTACCATCTGCGAGAGGATACTGTAAATCTGAAATGACAGGTAAAATGCTGGAAACACTCAGCTGGTCAGGCAACATCTTGACCTGAGACGGGAAATCTGTTTTTCTCCACAGATGTTGCCTGACCTGTTGAGTATTTGCAGCATATTCTGTCTTCTCAAAGGCCTTCATTTACCATTCGAGCCCTTAAAAAATCTATTGCAGCAAGCCACCACTTCAATACAATAATAAAACAACAGTTGAAAAGTTTAATCCAAACTTATCTGTTGATGCGTGTGTCCCTTAAAGAAGTGCAGACATCACCACTGTCATGCAACTGTCATTGCTTGCACACCAGTTTAACCGACATGCTTAAGACCCAGCAGTGAATTCAGCTCTAGGATCGAAGTTCACGCTTGTGATGTATAGTCGGTGTTGCATGCCAATTTACGTCACAACGAGGCCATTTTGTCCAGTGTGGCAGTGCCGTTACTGGCAGCGCAAAGTTAAGCATGAAAATGGCGGCCACATGGGAACCACCAACATCTGGCAAAAGCGTGGCATCTGCCGTTTTAGCGGCATTTAATGGCACTACGGAGTGGTGCTAGGGCCATGAATTTCTAGCCCCATTTTCCAATAGCCTTCAGGGCTTCTACCCATCTGAGGCACATTCAACATTTGCATAAAAATAAAAAAGAGAACTATCATTTATAGAATCTTACCACATACTTAGGATGCCCAAGGTGCTACACAGTCAATGAATTACTTTTTGAGGTGTAATCATTGTTTTTATGTAAACATAAAAGGCAGCTAATTTGCACACAGCAAGGTCCCTCAAATATCAAATAAGATGAACCACTAGTTTATCTATTTTGGTGTTGTTGGTTGAGGGATTAACATTGGTCAGAACCACAAGGGAAATTTCCTGTTCTGCTTCAAATAATGCCATGGTTTCTTTTCCGCCTCATTGAACAGGCAGACAGAACTTTGATTTAGTGCCTCTTCTGAAAGATGTTGGGGTCTAAACTCGATAAAGCCCGAAAACAGGCACAGGAATCTGCCCGTGCCTGTTGAACATAATGCAGACAGCATGCAAAATCCATGCTGCCTATTAATTAACATGATTGAAACACTGAGCCCAGAGCTGAATGCTCTGTTGGTTGGTGCAACATCATCATGTGAAGTGTGATCACTATTTAAAGGTTGCCTGCAAAGTGAAGCACTGTCTGCACTTCTTAAAGGGGAGGTGGTTTCAGAATGAAGCCCTCATTCTTAGTGGAGCGAAGAAAAGGGGAAGGTACCAATAGCAGAACAGGACAGAGAAAGGGCAGCTCAGTTCTCAGACACAGAACTGGAGGTATTGGTGCAAGGAGTCAATTGGAGGAGACAGGTGCTCTACCCACAGGGAGCCAGGAGGCCCACCAGATTGACTGTACGAAGGCAGCAGAAACAAATTGCTGAAGCGAACAGTGACACCAGTCTTTCCCCCAGGACCTGGATCCAGTGCCGGAAGAAGTTAAATGACCTCACTCGAGTGGTCAAGGTCAGTGAATGCATCTTCAAATGCCATATCCCACCAACTGCACCATTAGCTTCACATATTGTCCAATGTACCACACCCCAACACATACCTAACAACAATCTCTAGCAATTACGGGGCCGAAATTCACCGTCCCCGAATGGACAGCTTCTGTGGAGTTTGGGCGGGCGACCGTTAAAATCGATGGGTCGCCGTGGTCTGATAATTTTTCCTCCATGAGCCACATTCAGCTCGGGGGGATTTGAGCGGTGTGCACTTCCGCCAGAAATGGCGCAGTGAAGCCACTATAAAGGAGACATTCCAGCAGAGAGCTTTGCAGCATGCAGGCCGCTGAAAAGCCACCAGGACCGGGACTTTCAGCTTCAAAAAGCTAAGCCTTTTCTCAGTGGTGCCCCCCCCAAGGTATTCGAACAGGACACCGCTGGAGTGTTGCCGCGATTGGGGCCCCTTTGGTAGGGAAATCGTTTTACTAATTTTAGTATTTTTATTGAAGATTACAGCATCCACTGTATTTATCTTTTAATAGTTTTATTAATTGTTTTGGCTCCATTCAACCTGCTGAGTGCTGCTCAGAGGTTTGCACATACCTTTGTACAACTTTCAGATCTGACTCTTTAGTGGAGTCCTGTGCTGCTTGGCAGTGTACACCCTGAGGATGGGAGGAGTGTTTGGAGGGCGACACCTGTTACACCTGCTCAGAAGCAGGGCAGCATGCAGGAGAAGACGTCGCTGTCAGCACCGTGCAGAGGGGCAGTGAGCAGGGAGGCAGCAGCCATGATTCATTCATTCTGCGTCAGTGTGCCCACCATCTTCACTGGCCCAAATCAGGATTGTGGTTGGCTGCTTGGGGACCAGTGATATCCCCTGTCCACTTGGCTGCTCACTCCTCTGCGGAAGTCCAAAACAGGAGCATGCATACAATGATGCTCATTGTGCCACCAGATGCATCATCGAGCAATGCATAGGCATCCTTAATCAGAGATATAGGTGCCTGGACCACTCTGGTGGGACCTTGCATTACTCTCCTCAATGGGTCTCCATAATCGTCATGGTTTGCTGCATGCTGCCCAAACTGGCCATCGTGAGGGGACAGCCGCTGGAGGTCAAACTAGTAGTATCACCTGATGAGGAGGAGGTGCAGGAGGAGGAGGAGGTGCAGGAGGAGGAAGAGGAGGAGGAGGTGCAGCAGGAAGAGGAGGAGGATCCCCGTCGCCCCAGAGCTAGGAAGCATCGACCCTTTGCTACCCTGGAAGGGCCGGGTGCAGATTGGCCAGCACCCTCCTGGGAGGGTGCGTCTTCACATATATGGAGGTGCCTGACATCTCCCCTGCAATCTCCATCCATGCATTATGTACTGGCAGTCTACCAGGTCTCCCCTCCCCACATCAGGAAACAGTATTCTTCTTCTGTCCTCCACACCATCCATCAGTGTCTCCAGCTCCATATCAGTGAACCTGTTGGCTCTCCTTGCATCTCTTACACCAGCCATCCTTCCAAACTCCTTCCCCTCTCAGGGCCTTGTTGCAAACCCTGCCCTTTAAAAAGGCCAGGGAGCAGCTGGCTCATTAGAAACCCTTACCTGCATGCTGAATTTCTCAGTGGTGATAACGCTCAAATTAAAACAGCCACACCACTGAAAAATCCACTTTGGAAGGATTAATTAGTGCTGGAACCCATTTGTTCACTTTTGGAGCTGAATATGCGGTGGCACAACCACGAAAACATTTTGGCGCTAATGGCCACAAAAAGGCGGAGGGAGCACCAGCTTTCCAGCGGTACTGAATTTCTGGCCCCACAACTCATACCTCACAATCATAGCTTCACCTCACCCTCACACACTCAACACTGTTACAAGCCTCACACACACATCTCACACCATGCACACAATTCAACCATGACAGGCACGTCAACCAAACACATTGCAACCACACTCACTGACACACTTTCCTCTCTCTTGCAGGCAATGGTGGTGTATAACGCCAGCCAGCAGGAACTAACAGGTGGAGGGCAAGCAGGCAGAACCTGACCCAGCAGGAGAAGACAGTTCTGGATATCATTAGGGGAGCTGTCACTGAGGCTGTGGTGTTCGGCAAGACTGAAAGCATTGATGATGATGGTATGCTCATACCTAATACTCCTTCTTACATCCCACATCCTCCTCATCCCACAATCTCTTCTCACTTACAAGCTGTTGACGGTGTAAGCATGCACATCTTGCTTTCCCTCCTTCCGCTCACCACAACCCTACCCTTGTGCCTTTCTGATTTCAGTTACCCAAGAACTCCAACCAGCCCGGCCTGTGCAAAAAGAATTAGAGAAGGAGAGTGATAGAGAAGAAAAAGCAGCTCATTCGGTCTGACACTCCCAGGCACCAGCTCAGAAAATGGTACTGCGCGAACTTTAGAGGGCAGTATAGAGGCGGGATCTGCATGTGGCAAGGCACCAGACACAAATGGGCTGCAGCCAGGCTAGGGAGCAAGGATAGCGCAGGTGCCAGTTCCCCAGAAGGCAAGGTCACACACGAGTTCTGCTGCACAGGACTCAGATGAGGACTTCGATGTGGTGACCTTCAGAAGAAGGGTGATGGGAAAGCACACAGAAAAGCTTGGTGCAATGGGAGGCCTTCCAGAGAGCCTGTTGTCACTGTAAAGGAACATGGCGGAGTCCAGGTCCAACCTTTCACGTGGCTTTGCGCAGAGCTTGGAGCCCATGATTTCCAGGATGGAAATGATGGGCAACTCCCTTAGTGCACCTGTGTGCCCAACCACGATGCTGGATGTGATGGGCAATATCTTAGCTTCCATTGCAACACAGGTGAAGTGGCCCAACATCTGAGTGCTGCAGTGGAAGCTCAGACCTCTGCCATGCAAGCTCAGACTGCTCTCTTGCAGACTCAGACTGCTGCCATTATGGCTGTGTTTACAAGTGTGGATAGGGCCTTGCAGGATCTCGCAGCAGTCCAGCAATCTGTCCCACAATAGATCACTAGGATTGCTGAAGCGCCACTCCAGGGGAGTGGCAGTGGCACCATGGAGCTCAAACCTGCTGTCCTCTCTAAGGATGGCAGCATTTGTACTTCCACCACTGCCACTCCAACAGTGCCCTTGCTGTTGCCTGTCAGCCAGCCAGCCGAGACTGCTGCCTCCCATGCTGAGGTGGTGCAGTCTTCTGGACAACAGCTGCTCAAGCTCGTCCTGCAAGGCCTTCTGCAGTGTCCCCTGTGGAAAGTCAGCAGTCTTCCATCAGCCATGCTGCAGCAACTGCAGTAGCACTTCTTTAGGAGCACTAGGATAGGCAAGGCACATGAAAGACAGACACTAAGGTAATTCTTAAGGGTGATTAGTTGATTTGTTATGTAGTTTTGGAACGAATAATTTATAAATTATATTTGGAATTTTTGTTTTGTGGTGGCTCTCATTTCAGCATTGTGGCCAAGAGGATGCTGCAATGTTCCATGACAAAGGGATGATAAAGTGGGGAAGTGTTGACCCACGTGGATCTGGGGTTTTATTCAGAGGAACCGGAGTTTGATGACGCACTGACAGACAGGCTGTCCCGAGCAGGGATTTTCAGGCTGCCTCCTCCCTTCATTCTCCTCCTCCTCCTCCTGGGGTGGTCGCGGAACCTCATAGTAACATAGTAAATAGTGCAGGAGTAGGCCATTTGGACCTTCGAGCCTGCACCGCCATTCAATGAGTTCATGGCTGAATATGCAACTTCAGTACCCCATTCAGTACCCCATGATGGCAAAGTTGTTGAGCATGCAGCAGACCACCACGAAATGGGACACCCAAACAAGTGTATGCTGGAGAGCTCCTCCCGAGCAGTAAGGGAGTGGAACCGTTGCTTGAGTACCTTGATGGTGTTCAATGAGGTTCCTCATGGCAGCATGGCTGTCATTCTTTGATTGCTAGCCATGAGTGGTGGGGTTCCCAGGAGTGTCATCTGCCAGGTATAGAGTGGATAGCCTTTGTCGCCAAGCAGCCACCTTCAGGTTTGATGTAGTGGCTGGCAGATTGCTGTCACAGCGGATTGGCACAGGGTGAAGGCATCATGACTGCTGTCAGGATAGTGGGCATTCACCATCACGATGCGCTGGCTATGCTCACTCAACAACTGCACATTAAATGAGTGGTAGCCTTTGCAGTTACAGAACATCTCAGGATTGGTATAGGGTGCCCGCAAAGCCGCATGTGCAGTTGATGGCGCTCTGCATCATTAGGAAGACAGATATCCTGGCAAAGCCACGTGCACTCTTTTTCTGCATCTCTCTGTTTACAGACAAGACAATGACTTCCCTTCTCCTAGAGTACAGAGTCTCTGCGACCTCCCATTGCAGCGATGGATGACGAACTGTGAAATGTTTGGTATGTAATTTGTTTCAGCCTGGAAGGATCCGTTGGTGAAAAATTCAGGGCCACGGTAACCTTGGGGGCTACTAGCAGAGCTGTCATCACCCTGCTCTGAGGCTGCAGGTCTGGTTCCAAGAGGTGGCAGAGTTCTGAAACTACCTCGTTGTGAAACGGAGCCTCCGAATGCACTGCTCCTGGCATAGGTGCAGGTAGGAGAAGTGCTCTCTGAAGACCTTAGGTGGGTAAGGCCATCGGCTGAAAGCCCTCCTCCCGACCCTCTTCCAACTACGAGCAGCTTGTCTTGTTTGCTGTCTCTGCTCCATCTCCATGTTAGGCTGTTGCGCAAGGAAAACCCTCCTGACTGGGAGCAAATGGTGTGCTTCGCAGCCTTCCAGTAGCAATCAACACCTTTCCAATGTTCAGCAACACATAAGAACATAAAAACATAAGAATTAGGAGCATGAGTAGACTATTGGTTTCTCAAGCCTGCTCCGCCATTCAGTAAGATCATGGCTGATCTTCTACCTCAACTCCACTTTCCTGCACTATCCCCATATCCCTTGCTTTCCTTATTATCCAAAAATCTATCGATCTCCATCTTGAATATAATCAATGACTGAGTCTCCACAGCCCTCTGGGGTGGAGAATTCCAAGAATTCACCACCCTCTGAGTGAAAACATTTCTCCTCATCTCAGTCCTAAAAATGGCCAACCCCTTAATCTGAGTACTCCCTGAACACTTTAACAACTTTTTTAACGTTTTCCAACAAGCCAGTATTCATATAAACTGCAAGAATCTGCACAAGGAAAAGAATCAACTTCCTACAACTTGTATATATCTCTTTAAATCACGCTAGTGGGGGGGGCCCTCATGTAGCTGAAAGCACGTTCAGCTGTGTGTGTTTAGGAGAGAGCATTGAATGGAGCGGCGATGTCCAAAATGGCAGATTATACCTATCAGGAAAGGATGAACAGGGTGGGTTTCTTTTTTCTTGAAAAGAGAAGGCTGAGCAGTGACCTAATAGAGGTCTTTAAAATTATCAATGTTTTTCATAGAGTAGACAGAGAGAGAGAGAGTTTCCACTTGTGGAGAAGAGCAAAGCTAGAGGCCATCAATATAAGATAGTCTCCAAGAAATCAAACAGGTAATTCAGACAAAACTTCTTTCCAGAGAGTGGTGAGAATGTGGAACTCGCTAATAGTATAGATGCAATTAAGGAAGGCTAAATAAGCATATGAGAGAGAAGAGAATAGAGGGTTATGCTGATAGAGTTAGATGAGGAAAGATGGGAGGAGACTCGAATGGAGCATAAATGCAGACATGGACTGGTTGTGCTGAATGGACTGTTTCTGTGCTGTACTTCCTATGTAATCCTATGTCCATGAGGGCCCCGCCAAAGACTGCTCCACCTGCACTTGTGCAGTGGCAGACTTTGCCATGGGAGAGGAGGCAGCATGTCGGCTACTGACTGAGGTGGGGGTGAGGTGTGGCGGGGGGTGGGGGGGGGAGTTGGGGGCAACAGGTGAGAAGTGGGAGTTCCCACTTCCATGTCCCCTTTCACCATCATCCCTCTCATGGACCAGCCAGACTCTTCCATTCTCTCTGCAATCATGGACAATGTGCATGGAGGGCCTGCCAGTACATTGCAGATTTTCTGCTGCCCTTCAATGGTTATGCTTTTCATCTTTGGCTCCCAGGGTACAACATCTGTATCCAACTGAGCAGAGCTTGGAGAAGGCTGTGCCCTCTGACACAGGCTCTCCACTGCTGTCCCTGCCACCACTGTCTGTTCGTGCTCTCTTGTGAACTGTGAGTCAACAAGTGAAATTCTGACTATCTTCCTAACTCGACCCACCAAAATGCAAATATCTGAGCTGGTGCATGGTAAGCATGAGTCCTGTGATGATGCACCTTCAAAAGAAATCAGCTCTGTTAAGTTCAGAATAACTCCATGAGACTGTGTTGTAAGCTCAAACCATTGTAACCTTGGTCTCTTTAAAATAACTCCAAAGTGAGGCAGCAGCGTGGTGGACTGCCTTTTATACATGCTTGCACCAGGGTACACAGGTGACCCATAGGTCTCCCAGAGGTGTGCCCTCTAGTGGCAAGTGTTACACACAGGTGAGGTTCACATACATAACATCACTTCCCTCTAAGTACAAGTTATTTACAGGTTAAGGTGATCTGGTGGTCTGCGTTCCCTAGTCGATTGCCTGAGTTGACATCCTGGCATGGGTGAGTTGGTCAGATCATCGCTGCATGGCAGCTCGGCTGGTCTGATCGGGCTGTCGGGCGAGGTGGGTTCATTCTCGTGATTGACAGCGAGGTCAATTGCTGGTTGGATGTGTGTTGGTGGATCATAGATGGTAGGGTCTTTTTCAAACTGTTCTTGATAGTCCGTGAATTGCAGTTTGGTCTGATCCAGGTGCTTCCTGCACGTTTGCCCATTCAACAATTTCACAACAAACACTCTTTTCCCCTCCTTGGCTAAGACAGTGCCAGCAATCCACTTGGGACCGTGACCGTACTTTTGAATAAACACTGGATCATCGACTTCAATGTCACGTGAGGCCGCCGCGCGATCATGGTACACGTTATGCCTGTGCCGCCGGGTTTCTAAGTGATCATTGATATCTGGGTGGACTAAGGAGAGTCTGGTTTTGAGCATTCTCTTCATTAACAATTCTGCAGGAGGAACCCCGGTAAGCGAATGGGGGCACGTCCGATAGCTGAGCAGGACTTTGAATAACCAGGTCTGCAAAAAGCCATCCGTTATACGTCTCAAGCTTTGCTTGATTGTTTGGATTGCCCGTTCCGCTTGGCCGTCAGATGCTGGCTTAATGGGGCAGACCTGACATGCTTGAAGCCATTGCAGGTCAGGAACTCATTGAATTCCGAGCTGGTGAAACATGGTCCATTGTCACTGACAAGGATGTCGGGCAAACCATGGGTGGCGAATATAGCCCTGAGCCTTTCAATGGTGGCAGTGGACGTACATGATGACATTATTATACATTCAATCCATTTTAGTAAACGTCCACTGCGACTAGAAACATCTTCCCTAGAAAGGGGCCAATGAAATCTATGTGGACTCTGGACTACAGTATGGAGGGCCATGACCACTAGCACAGGGGGACCTCCCTGGGTACGTTGCTCAGCTGTGAGCAAGTGTCGCATTGGTGTACGCATGACTCTAATTCGGAGTCAATGCCCAGCCACAAGACGTGCGATCTGGCGATAGCCTTCATCATAACTATGCCTGGTGGGTACTGTGTAGGTCATGTATAAATGTTTCCCTGCCCTTTTTGGGCAAAATCACGCAATTCCCCCATAGAAGGCAATCTGACTGGACTGACAGTTCATCCTTGCGTCGGTAAAAAGGCATAATTTCATCTTGCATTTCCCCGGGAACCCCCGACCAGCTCCCATTGAGGATGCATCTTTTTACTAGTGATAACAGGGGGTCTTGGCTGGTCCAGGTCCTGATCTGGCGAGCCGTGATGGGTGCTCCCTCGTGCTCAAAAGCATCCATTACCAGAAGCAAGTCTGCGGGTTGCGCCATTTCCACCCCGGTGGTGGGCAGTGGCAACCGACTGAGGGCATCAGCACAGTTCTCTGTGTCTGGTGTGTGGCAGATTACATAGTCATACGCAGATAATGTTAGTGCCCATCTTTGGATGCGGGACGAAGCATTGGTGTTGATACCTTTGCTTTCTGAGAGCAGTGAAATAAACGGTTTGTGGTCGGTTTTGAGCTCGAACCGGAGGCCAAATAGATAGTGCATTTTCTTAACCCCGTATACACAAGCCAACGCTTTTTTCTCAACCATACTATAGGCTCTTTCAGCTTTTGATAAACTTCTGGATGCACATGCAACCGGTTGCAGTTTGCCTGACACATTTGCTTGCTGTAACACACAACCAACCCCATACGACGACACATTACATGCTAGTACTAAACGTTTACATGGGTCATACAATACAAGTAATTTGTTAGAGCATAGCAGGTTTCTGGCCTTGTTAAAGGTTGTTGCTTGAGATTTACCCCAAACCCAGTCATCACCCTTGCATAGCAACAAATGCAAGGGTTCCAGAAAAGTGCTCAACCCCGGTAGAAAGTTACCAAAGTAGTTGAGGAGTCCCAGGAACGAACGCAGCTCCGTCACATTCTGTGGTCTGGGTGCATTCTTGATGGCCTCCATCTTGGAGTCCGTGGGTCTGGTGCCGTTGTGCCGCAATCTTTCTCCCCAGAAATTCGACCTCTGGCGCCAGGAAAACATACTTGGAGCATTTCAGCCTGAGTCCCACTTTGACCAGTCGTTTTAAAACCTCTTCCAGGTTGTGCAAGTGTTCGGTGGTGTTGCGACCAGTGATCAAGATGTCATCCTGGAACACCACTGTGCATGGAACCGATTTCAGCAGACTCTCCATGTTCCTCTGGAAGTTACCTTGTAGTCCCTGCAGATTATGACCATCCCATCGCTCTTTAGTACCGGCACGATTGGACTGGCCCACTTGTTGAACTCGACTGGTTATATGATACCCTCGCGTTGAAGTCTGTCCAGCTCGATTTCAACTTTCTCTCACATCATATGTGGGACTGCTCAGGCCTTGTTATGAATGGGCCATGCCCCAGGAACAAGATAGATCTTACTTTAGTGCCTGTGAAGTTGCCGATGCCTGGCTTAAATAATGGCAGGAATTTGTTTAGCACCTGGGCGTACGCCGAGAACAGTACTTTGATGTCGTCTCAGTTCCACTGGATCTTGCCTAGCCAGCTCTTGCCGAACAGCATTGGGCCATCGCCTGGTACAATCCATAGTGGTAAAACATGCACCCTTCCGTCATACGATACTTTATCTGCCGCACTGCCGATAACAGATATGAGTTCTTTGGTGTAAGTGCACAGTGTAGTGTGAATCGGGCTCAGTTTTGACCTCTGTGCCTTGTTACTCCACAGTTTCTCAAAAGCCTTCTGGCTCGTAATCGATTGACTCACCCCCGTGTCCAATTCCATGGAGACTGGAATGCCGCTAAGTTTGACTTTTAACATTATCGGAGGGCTTTTGGTGGTGAAGGTGTATACTCCATACACTTCCTCCTCATCCTCCGGTTGAGTTGCCTCTCCTGCTCGTTCAGCGTGATTCGCGTAGGATTGGTCGCTCTCTGCTGACTTTGCCACGTGGTAAGTCCGAGGTCGCTTGCACATTCGCTGGAGGTGCCCCATTGTTCCACAGCCCTTGCACACATAGTGCTTGAATGGACATTGATGGGCTCTGTGACTGCCCCCGCAGCGCCAGCATGGTGTTAATGGGTTAACATTAGCATTCCCCAGCGGCCTCTGAGTCACCCTGGGCCTGGCCTCTGCGGTCGTGTGGGCCCGACCATATACAGTCCTGCCTGCTGAAGGCATTATTTTAAGCACAGTACTTGTCGATGAGCTTCGATTCTGTGAAGATATCTGTTTTGTGTTGTCGCTCGTGGATGTGAAAGCTTGGGCTATCGTGATGGCCTTGCTCAGACCTAGGGATTCGGCAGACAGCAGTTTGTGAAGGATGACCTCGTGGCCAATTCCAAGCACGAAAAAGTCCCGCAACATTTCCCCCAAGGATCCTGCAAAGTCGCAATGCCCCGAAAGGCGTCTTAGGTCGGTGACAAAACTCGCCACATTCTAGCCCTCGGAGCGACGGTGCATGTAAAAGCAGTACCTGGCCATCAGGATGCTCTCCTTTGTCTTGAGGTGTTCCTTAACCAGCATACACAGCTCTGCATAAGATTTGTCCATTAGTTTGACTGGTGCCAGCAAATTTTTAAGGAGGCCATATACTGATGACCCACATACTGTGAGGAGAATCGCCCTGCGCTTGATCTGTGTTTCAGCCGTGTCTAATTCGTTGGCCACAAAGTAGTGGTCGAGGCGCTCAAAGAAAGCTTCCCAATGATCACCCTCAACAAATCTCTCAAGAATACCAATGGCAGCCATCTCCACATGAAAGTTTGTGATCTGTAACTCATCGCCAGTTGTTAAGTTCAGAATAACTCCACGAGACTTTGTTGTAAGCTCAAACCATTGTGACCTTGGTCTCTTTAATATAACTCCAAAATGAGGCAGCAGCGTGATGGACTGCCTTTTATACCTGCTTACATCAAGGTACACAGGTGATCCATAGGTCTCCCACAGGTGTGCCCTCTAGTGGCAAGTCTTACACACAGGTGAGGTTCACATACATAACAAGCTCCTCTGAGGATTCATTATCGAGGTGCTCCACCGACTACTGCTGTACATGTGGCAGAGCGAAAAGATTTGATTTAGTACTGGGAAGGTAAGAATGTTGCTGCTTAGCATTATAAAGATGGTTATATTTCACTTATTGCTGAAATTAAGTCAACATGATTGAGTATTGTATGACATGTGAGTCGCTTATATATAATTCCGTTACTAGGTAGATGTGAGGACCCCATCTTCCCATCTCTGATGGTCAGGGATGCCGAAACACCATTAATCTCCATCACCTCCTCCTCTGCAGCTATCAACTGCACCATCTGTGGAGGACCGCCTCCGATTCTGTACCTCTCCTTCATGTTCTGTGCTGTCATTTTCTGCAATGGGGGAAGAACAGACCTCTGACTGAATGTAATGGCATGTGCATTTATTTTATTAGTTCCTTGGATCTGGGCATTGCTGGTAAGGCCAGCATTTATTGCCCATCCCTAACTTCCCTTGAGAAGGTGGTGATGAACTATCTTCTTGAACTGCTGCAGTCCGTGTCGTGAAGGTATTCCCATAGTACTGACAGGGAGGGAGTTCCAGGATTTTGACTCAGCGACTATGAGGGAATGGCAGTATATTTCCCAGTCAGGATGGTGCGTGGCTTGGAGGGGGAACTTGGAGGTGATGGTGTTCTCATGCACCTGCTGCCCTTGTCCTTCTAGGTGGTAGAGGTCACAGGTTTGGGAGGTGCTGTTGAAGAAGCCTTGGTGAGTTGCTGCAATGCACCTTGTAGATGGTACATACTGCATCCACGGTGCACTGGTGGTGAATGGAGTGACTGATTAAGGTGGTGGATGGGGTGCCAATCAAGTGGGCTGCTTTGTCCTGGATGGTGTCAAGCTTCTTGAGTGTTGTTGGAGCTGCACACATCCAGGCAAATGGAGAGTATTCCATCACACTCCTGACTTGTGCCTTGTAGATGGTGGAAAGGCTTTGAAGAGTCAGGAGGTGAGTCACTCGCCACAGAATATCCAGCCTCTGACCTGCTCTTGTAGCCACAGTATTTATGTGGCTGGTCCAGTTAAGTTTCTGGTCAATGGTGATCCCCAGGATGTTGAGGGATTTGGCTATGGTAATGCGTTGAATGTCAAGGAGCAGTGGTTAGACTCTCATTTGTTGGAGATAGTCATTGCCTGGCTCTTGTATGGTGTGAATTTTACTTGCCACTTATCAGCCCAAGCCTGAATGTTGTCCAAGTCTTGCTGTATGTGTGCTTCATTATCTAAGGGGAATGGAACTGAATACTGTGCAATCATCAACAAACATCCTCACTTCTGATCTTATGATAGAGGGAAGGTCATTGATGAAGCAGCTGATGATGGTTGGGCCTAGGACACTGAGGAACTCCTGCAGCAATGTCCTGGGGCTAAAATCTTTGGCTTCCAACAACCACAACCATATGCCTTTGTGCTGCGTATAACCCCAGTCAGTGGAGAATTTTCCCCTGATTCCCATTGACTTCAATTTTACTAGGGCTCCTTGATGCCAAACTCAGTCAAATGCTGTCTTGATGTCAAGGGCAGTCACTCTCACCTCACCTCTAGAATTCAGCTCTTTTGTCTATGTTTGGACCAAGGCTGTAATGACGTCTGGAGCCGAGTGGTCCTGGCGGAACCCAAACTGAGCATAGGTGAGCAGGTTATTGGTGAGTAAGTGTCGCTTGATAGCACTGTCAATGACACCTTCCATCACTTTGCTGATGATTGAGAATAGACTGATGGACTGGGACTTGACTGGATTGGAGTTGTTCTGCTTTTTGTGGACAGGACATATCTGTGCAATTTTCTACATTGTCGGGCAGATGCCAGTGTTGTACTGGAACAGCTTGGCTAGAGGTGCAGTTAGTTCTGGAGCACAAGTTTTCATGTGGCGTGAATGGAATTGGCTGAAGACTGGCTTCTGTGTTGGTAGGGACCTCAGGAGGAGACCAAGATGGATCATCCACTCGGCACTTCTGACTGAAGATGGTTGCAAAAGCTTCAGCCTTGTCTTTTGCGCTCGCATGCTGAACTCCACCATCATTGAAAATGGGAATGTTCAAGGAGCTTCCTCCTCTGTTAGTTGTGTAACTGTCCACCATCATGAGTGGATGTGGCAGGGCTGGAGAGCTTTCATCTGATCAGTTGATTGTGGGATCTGTTCGCTGTCTATAGCATGCTGCTTCTGCTGTTTAGCATACATTTTCTCCTGTGTTGCAGCTTCCCCAGGTTGGCACTTCATTTTTTGGTATGACTGTTGCTGCTCCTGTCGTGCTCTTCTACGCTCCTCATTGAACTAGGGTTGGTCCCCTGGCTTGATGGTAATGGTAGAGTGAGGGATATGCAATGATGTTACAGATTGTGGTGGAATGCAATTCTGCTGCTGCTGATGGCTGCCAGCGCCTCATCAATGCCCAGTTTTCAGCTGTTAGATCTGTTCTTAATCTATCCCATTTACCATGGTGGTAGTGTCACACAACATGTTGGAGGGTGTCCTCAGTGTGAAAATAAGACTTCATCTCCACCAATAGATACTTGCCTCATGTTGGTTCTCTCACCACCTGCTGCAGGCCCAGTCTGGCAGCTGTGTCCTTCAGTATCCGGCCAGCTCAGTCAGTAATGCTGCTACTGAGCCACTCTTGGTGATGGACATTGAAGTCCCCCACCCAGAGTATATTCTGTGCCTTTGCTACCCTCAGTGCTTCTTCCAAGTGGTGTTCAACATGGAGGGGAACTGATTCATCAGCTGAGGGAGGGCGGCAGGCGGTAATCAGGAGGAGGTTTCCTTGCCTATGCTTGACCTGAAGCCATGAGACTTCATGGGATCCGGAGTCAATGTTGAGTATTCCCAGGGCCACTCCGTTGTGATTGTATACAACTGTGCCACTACCCCTGGTGGGTCTGTCCTGCTGGTGGGATAGGAGTTAGGGATTGTGATGGAGTATCTGGGATATTTTCTGCAAGGTATGATTCTGTGAGTGTGACTATGTCAGGCTGTTGCTTGACTAGTCTGTGGGACAGTTCTACCAATTTTGGCACAAGTCCCCAGTTGTTAGTAAGAAGGACTTTAGAGTTGACTGGATTGGGTATGCCTTTGTCGTGTCTGAAGCCAGTGTTTAGTTCGATGCTGGGTGGTCCATCTGGTTTTATTGTTATTATTTTTGTAGCAGTTTGGTACAACTGAGTGGCTTGGTGGGCCATTTCAGCGGGCAGTTAAGAGTCAACCACATTACTGTATGTCTGGAGTCACAGAAGGATCAGACCAGTTAAGGATAGAAGATTTCCTTCCCGAACGGAAATTAGTGAACCAGATGGGTTTTTTATGACAATCTGGTAGTTTCACCCGATGGATGGAGTGCATTTGATAAGGGTGACTATCAGGGAGAGGCATCAAATTGCATAAAGATCAGTGTGAGTGGCAGTGGTGGATAGATGGGGATGTGAGGAAGTGCATAGAAAGAGAAAGATGGGTGCACTTGCAAGGTAAGTGGGTGTGCGGAGTGATGTGATGGAGTAGATTTGACAAGGCAGAGTGAGGGTGGGTGATTTTCACAACAGGATGTAAGTCAATATGCAACTGTATTCATCTTTCCAACCCTAGTTTGGCCATTAAAGTGCTTCCTGCACTGAATCCACAAGCATGGCACAATGCTCCTGACCTCCTCAGCCACCTCGAGCCGCCTCTAGCCCTTTTCATTGCAGCAGCAGATTTCTTCCTCCTGCTGCTGAAGTGAATTATTGTTGGACATCGCGAAAGTTAAAATTTTAATTAACAAACTACTTTATATCTTAAAGCAACAGGCTTTCCTGGAAGTGTGGTAAAAGGACTGCATTGTCAGGCTTTCCAACATAAGCAGGTTGACATTGAAGTGTCTGAGGAGAAGGCATTGCTTGCTTTCTGAAATGTAAAATGCTTGCGTAAAGGACTAAGGGCTAGATTTTAAACTTTTGTGCTTATCGCCCAAAAATGGACGTTATTTCCGGCGTGGGCCATAAAAATGGGTTTTCAGATCGCCGGCTTCTTGCTCATTCTCAAAGCACCTAGTCTCTATTTTTGAAATTGGGCGTTACCACGAGCGATATGAAATGGGCGGTAGCGTTAAATCTCGCTGACCTTCTGCCATAAAGTGTCGCCGTCCTTAGCAACGGCATGGCAACGCTCGATTCCCGCGATTCAGGAAGTCAAGGGTCACCGTGACATGCGCAGAAGAGGAGACAGAGAGAGAGGGAGCTGAGAGGGACTGAAAGCGTGTGTGGCTGTGGTGTTGCTGCTTTGGGAGGAAAGAGGGAGACTTTAGAGCTCTACAGCAAATACGTAAACAGAAATTAGCTGTTACCAGCCACATATTTGCCTGAATTTGGCCTATAATGGAGGGAGAGGAGGAGGCACCACAGCATGCTGTGGAGACTGATGCTGGCGAGAGCAGTGAGGTTGGAGAGGAGCACATTGGAGGGTGCAAAAGAGCGAGGAGGTTCTCAGACGTGGCAAATGCCTCCCTCCTGCAGGAGGTCGAGTTACGCTGTGGTAATTTGACACAGGGAGGGTGTGGGAAGCCCACCCCAAATGCCTATCAGAAGATATGGACTGAGATAACAGAGGTGGTCTCGTCGGCGACTAACAAGGTGCGTGAGGGCAACCAATGCCGCAAACGATGAAATGACCTTGTGGGATCCGCAAAAGTAAGTATTACATTTATTTACATGTAATTATGTATTTATATAATTTGATTTGTAACAGTCATAAGTGACTATCAGCAGATGTAAGGTCTTTCACTTTTATCGGGAATGTTTTACTCAAAGCCTGCAGTCACGCTGTACGTCTTTAGGTAAACAATGATAATTTTCATAATAATCATGATTACATCTGTCCGTTATGTGTTGTATCAGTCTCTGTGACAATACCTAGCAATGGTATCATGCAATGATCTCATGCCATGTCGTCCTGTCACCTTTTACAGAAGAAGCTTTCAACGCTGAGGTCCATGCAGAGGCGAATGGGTGGGGGGTCACCAGTCCCCTGCGACATCACTGAGATGGAGGGACGGGTGCTCACACTCAGGGAGAAGCACACCCTGACAGCCACGGAAGCATCTGCAGACCCTGAAGTGATGTCATGTGAGTAATGTTTACACCATTGCGTGATGTAAAGTCAATAGGTGCCACCCACTCATATCCGAACAATCGTATAAGATATATGATTTCTAAAATTGTTATAGAAATAATGCTGGCCGAATGATAATCATTGCAATGCAAATGTGTTGATGGTCATGAAATGTGATGTCTGTGATGATTTTGAGAGCGGTGGTGCTTTTGTTGTGTATATGCTGTGTGTTGCACTGGACTCACCTTGTGAACCTAGCACCCCCTTACCCTCTAATAACCGCATTTGTGTTTTGCAGCTCAGCCAGCAGCGCAGCCCCAGGCAAGGCCACAGAGGCCAGAAGGTGGGGGCACGGGGCCCGACTCTCTGGACAATCCTACATCTGGTGCTGAGGAGCTCTGATTCTCGCCCGTCATTCAACTGGGTCTGTTCTCCACGGATGAGAGCGCCAACTTCGAGGAAACTGCATCGCCACGCTCCAGAAGCCATTCTACCCCATCTAGTGGTCCTCCTAGTCATTCCCGCCTCCACTCTGGAGGTACCGGCCCCAAGCATCTCTCCACAGAGCACCCCATTTGTCCCCAGGACTGCGCCGACCCTGCGGAGGCCTCGTGGATGCAGCAGGTCTGGTTCACGAGCGCCACATGAGAGCAGAGAGATGGTACAGTTGTGCAGGAGGACTGTAGGTAGTATGTCCTTATTTACAGTACAAATGCACATGAGGCCCATACTTGAGAGAAGGTCACTCTGTGACCAGTAACCTTTATTAGCCAGCACTGAAGTGCAGAAGGTGGGTGGAGCGTCCCCTTTTATACCTGAAAGTCCAGGTTAGGAGTGTCTCCCACAAGTTCACCAACTAGTGGTCAGTGTTCTCACGGTGTACAACTTAGGTCAGTTTATACATGGGTTACAATGACAGTTGAATACATGACATCACCTCCCCCATATGTCTTACTGCGATCACAGGTTAAGTCTCTCTGGTGGTTTACACTCCCTTGTAGAGCGCCTGAGTTGGGGCTCCGGTTGTTGGGCGCTGGCCTGAGTGTCTGCTGTTTGCGGTGTCTCAGGCCTGTCCGGACTGCCCACAGGGACTGCGCTTGCCTCCACTTGGTTCCAGTGTTCGGTCACCTGTGGTGGAGTGAACTCTACATCGTGTTCTTCCTCTGCTTCTTCTATTGGGTTGCTGAACCTCCTTTTTGTTTGATCCACGTGTTTGCGGCAGATTTGTCCATTGGTAAGTTTAACTACCAGAATCCTATTCCCCTCTTTGGCTATCACAGTGCCTGTGAGCCATTTAGGCCCTGCAGCGTAGTTGAGGACAAGACAGGGTCATTGACATCAATATATTGCGCCCTCGCATTCTCGTCATGGTAGTCACATTGTGACTGACGCCTGCTCTCAACAATTTCTTTCATGGTGTGGTGTATAAGGGATAACCTGGTTTTGAGCATTCTTTTCATTAGCAGCTCTGTGGGTGGAACCCCTGTGAGCTTGTGTGGTCGGGATCTATTGGCCAACAGGAGGCGCGAAAAGCGGTTTTGTAGGGAACCCCCTTGGATTCTGAGCATCCCTCTTTGATTATCTGCACTGCTCGTTCTGCCTGGCCGTTTGAGGCTTGAACGGTGCCGTTCTGACATGGTTGATACCATTTCCTGCCATGAAATCCTGGAATTCAATGCTTGTAAAGCACGGGCCATTGTCGCTGGCCAAGACGTCCGGTAGACCATGGGTGCCGAACATTGCCCGTAGACTTCCTACCATGGGAGAGGATGTGCTTGAATTGAGAATGTCACACTTGATCCATTTAGAGTAGGCGTCTACTACAACCAAAAACATTTTTCCCATGAAAGGACCTGCGTAGACCACATGGATGCGTGACCATGGCTTGGTGGGCCAGGACCAGGGGCTAAGGGGGTCTTCCCTGAGCGTATTGCCTAGCTGGGCACACGTGTTACACCTGACAACACAAAGTTCCAGGTCTGCATCTATCCCTGGCCAGCATACGTGTGACCTGGCAATTGCCTTCATCATGACAATGCACGAGTGCTCATTGTGGAGTTCTCGGATGAACGCCTCTCTGCCCATCTGGGGCATGACTACTCGGTTTCCCCATAGTAGGCAATCGGCCTGAATCGAGAGTTCATCCTTGCGCCTGTGAAATGGTTTAAATTCCTCAGGGCATGCCCCGTACGTGGCTGCCCAGTCCCCATTCAGGACACATTTCTTGACTAAAGACAGTAGCGGGTCTCTATTGTCCAGACTTTGATCTGACGGGCCGTCACGGGTGAGCCTCGCTTTCGAAAGCTTCAACAGCCATGACCATCTCAGCAGCATGCTCGGTTGCCCCCTCAGTGGTGGCTAGTGGGAGCCTGCTGAGTGCATCGGCACAGTTTTCAGTGCCCGGTCTGTGCGGCTAACGTGAGTGCCCACCTCTGTATGCGGGCCGACGCATTTGCATTTATGGCCTTGTTGTCGGCCAAAAGGGATGTTAGGGGTTTGTGATCTGTCTGCAGCTCAAATTTCCTGCCAAACAGGTACTGGTGCATTTTTTTTACTGCATATACACATGCAAGCACTTCCTTTTCTCCCATCCCGTAGCCCCTTTCTGCCTGAGACAGACTTCTTGAGGCATAAACTACCATCTGTAACTGACCCTTGGCATTAACCTGCTGCGAAACACACCCGACCCCATAGGACGACACATCGCACGTTAAAACAAGTTTCTTACATGGGTCATATAGCGTTAACAGATTGGTTGAGCATAACAGTTTGCATGCTCCATCAAAAGCCCTTCCTGGCTGTCCTCCCAGACCCATTCACGACCTTTGCGTAGGAGCACGTATAGCGGCTCTAATAGCGTGCTCAGTTTGGGAAGAAAGTTACCAAAATAGTTCAGGAGCTCCAGAAATGAATGCAGCTCCGTCGTGTTACGGGTCTGGGTGCTCTCTGGATCGCTTCTGTTTTGGACGCAGTCGATCTGATCCCGTCTGCTGCTACCCTCATCCCCAGGAATTCTACCTCTGGAGCTAGGAAGACGCACTTCGCCTTTTTCAGTCGCAGACCAACCCGGTCCAGTCTGCGTAGCACCTCCTCCAGGTTGTGGAGGTGTTCTTCAGCATCGCAACCCGTGATGAGGATATCGTCTTGAAAAACCACCATCTTTGGAATCGACTTGAGGAGGTTTTCCATGTTTCGTTGAAAGATCGCGGCAGCCGAGCGAATCACGAACGGACATCTGTTGTACTCAAACAACCCCTTGTGTGTCATGATGGTGGTCAGCTTCTTCGACTCACTCGCCAGCTCCTGGGTCATGTAAGCTGAGGTCAGGTCTAATTTTGAAAAAAGTTTGCCACCGGATAGCATCGCAAAGAGGTCCTCTGCTCTCGGTAGCAGGTACTGGTCTTGGAGTGACACCTGATTGATGGTGGTCTTGTAATCACTACATATCCTGACCGACCCATCCACCTTGAGTACCGAAAGGCGGTCCAATTCACCTTCTATCTTTTCCCGCATCACGTACGGCACCGCTCTGGCCTTGTGGTGTACTGGCCTGGTATCCGGGTTTATGTGAATCACTACCTTGGTCTCGATGAAAGTGCCAATGCCGGGTTGAAATAGTGAGTCAAATTTGTCCAGGACCTGTGAGCATGACATTCGCTCCACAGAAGAAATTGCATTGACATCGCCCCATTTCCAGTTCATGACAGTAAGCCAACTCCTCTCCAGCAGTGCGGGACCATCCCCCGGAACAATCCAGAGTGGCAACCTGTTCTCCGAATCTTTGTGGGTCACGACTACCGTGGCGCTGCCTAGCACCGGAATGATCTCCTTTGTATATGTCCGTAGCTGTGCGTCAATCGGCAATAATTTTGGCCTCCTGGCCTTGGACGCCCACAACTTGTCAAACTGTTTGATACTCATCAGGGACTGGCTGGCCCCCGTGTCTAGCTCCATTGATACTGGGATGCCATTGAGGAGCACTTTCATCATTATCAATTTCGCCCTGGTGTATGAACTGTATATGTGCTCCACATGAACTCGCTGAACTTCAGCTTCCAGCGATTTCCCCCAGTGTCCATTTGGCCTCATAGGGCTTACATCGGGCCCGTCCTCCTCGTACATCAACCTGGCTGCACGTTTCCTGCACATACGCTCCATGTGACCGCTGACGTTGCAGTTGCTGCAGGTATATTGCTGAAAACTGCAAGCTCTGGCTGGGTGTTTGCCTCCATACCTCCAACATGAGCTGTTGCTGGAAACAAAAGGTCCATTACCAGTCGATTGTCTCTGACTGTCTCTGTAACTGTCCTTAAGCGCACCATTGACAGGTGATGATGGCCCCATTACTGGCCGCATTGTCCCTTGCGATGGCATGAATCGCTGTTCAGCTAGCCATTGTCTCTGTTGAATTCCCCCTTTGGGTTTAAATACATGCTCGGGCATGTCCGATTGCCCTTGTCTGCCTGGAGAACTGTGTGCCGCTTTAACAATGTTGACTCCCTGTCCATTTGCTGCATTTAAACCAAGATTTTTGTCAAACATCATTCTGGTCTCTTCCTCCCCTGAGATAAATGTCTGGGCCATCAAAGCTGCCGCTACCAGGGTCAAGTCTTTGGTCTCAATCAGTTTCCTGAAAACACCAGCGTGCCCGATGCCCTCAATAATAAAGTCTCACAGCATCTCCACTCTGCACACATCTGGGAACTTACATAGGCTCACCAGTCGCCAGAGATCTGCCACGAAGTCTGGAACGCGTTGCCCTTCTCGCCATTGGTGCGTGTAAAACTGGTGTCTCGCCATGTGCATGCTGCTCGCTGGTTTAAAGTGTTCCCCGATCAACTTACTGAGCTCTTCAAAAGTCTTGTCCACTGGCTTCTCTGGCGCTAGAAGGTCCTTCATCAGGGAGTACGTCCTGGGTTCACAAACGGTCAGGAGATGAGCACTGCTTTTGTCGGCCAAATCCTGTCCCAGCCATTCCTTAGTGACGCAACTTTGCTGTAGTCTCTCAATAAAATCGTCTCAATCATCACAACACAGTACCTCTCATCTGTGCTGCTAGTTGCCATGCTCGCGTGGTTTAAATCCCAGTTTCTCGTCGCCAATAATATGTCCTTACTATACAGTACAAATACACACGAGTCCCATACTTGAGAGAGGGTCACTCTGTGACCTTTATTAGCCAGAACTGAAGTGCAGAAGGTAGATGGAGCTTCCCCTTTTATACCTGAAAGTACAGGTTAGGAGTCTCTCCCACACGTTCACCACCTAGTGGTCAGTGTTCTCACGGTATACAACTTAGGTCAGTTTATACATCGGTTACAATGACAGTTGAATACATGACAGTAGGCATTGGTGACCAGCTCATCGAAGCATTGGGGACCATATCCCGACAGCTGGCCACCACGACTGAGTACATTCCACGGATGGCGGAGGCCCTGGATGCGATAGCCAGGAACACTGCTGGCACAGAACTCCCAGTTGTCCCAGAGCGTGACACCCCACCCCTAGGTTCCGCGCCACCACTGTGAATGACAGATGGGAGCAAGGACCAAGATCCTGCTTCTGCATCAGAGAATGTTGCCCCCTCGGCACCCCCCGCTCCCCAACCTGTGCATCCACCACCTCTGCCTTCATCCCCCCCAATGAAGCACCACCTGAGGAGCTCCTCAGCCAGGCGCCATGGAGTGAGGAGGGGAAGGGGAAGAGGTGGGGAGAAGCAGCGGAGGGGGAGAAGGAAAGTGAGGTGTATGTCCGCAGGTGATGACTGTGTTATATCTCCATCTGGGTGTATGTAATTTGTTGTAATTTATGGGGGGAGGGGACCACGCTCCTGCTTTGCCTTTGTATTCTGTGTTGCTGGACATGTTGAACATTTGATTGATGTCAGTGGTAGAAAAAGTGGGGTGTGGGTGGGGGTTGGGTGTTATTGCCTGTGATACTTATGATTTCAGACCAATGTTGGTGTAAACATTTTTTTATTGAACATAACCTTGTTGTGCATTGTCTCAGATAGCTGGACCATTACACTCTGTTGATTTCTTAACATGAAAAACTTAAATAAAACTTAACTGCAATCAACGTAAACTTTAACTGGCACCAAGGTGATGGGCACCATTGATGTCTGAGCTGCACACACACAGCAGTGTGTCAGCGTTGTCACTCACAGCAACGTTCTTTCAGGTAAATCGTTCAGATATCAGCTCCTCACGTCAGAGTCTTGCAGCTATGTAGCCACCACAGGCCCTTTCCTGCGATCTGGAGGGGGTCGTGGGCATGGTTGCATAGCCAGCCTGATTGTCTAGCCCTAGGTCAGCATCCAGCCCCTCGTCGTCCTCTTCCTCCCTCTCCCGAGATGGAGCATTAGTCCCTTCTGTAAATTCTTGTCCCTTCCTGATAGCCAGATTGTGCAGCAAGGAGCACACGACCACAAATTTACCTACTTGCTCAGGGTTGTATTGTAGATCCCCTCCTGAGTGGTCCAAACATCTGAAGCGCTGCTTAAGCACAATTATTATTTTCTGGAACACATTGCGTGTGTCTCTATGATTTTGGTTGTAGCGCTTTTCAGCCTCGGTGTGGGTGTCACGCAAGGGGGTCATCAGCCAGGGGGCTAGGCAATATCGGTTATCACCAAGCATCCAGCATGGTCCTTGTGGCTGACTCTTAAAGATGTCAGAGACAGCGCTCTCACGCAGGATGTGAGCCTCATCAAACGTGTCCGGACATTTGGCATTCGCTGCCATGATGATCTGGTTGTGGTCAACAACTAGTTGGACCTTCAGGAAGTGAAATCCTTTTCTGTTGCGAAAACGTTCCGGGTCCTGAGAAGGTGGCCGCATGGCGATGTGAGTGTACTGTATAGCTCCCTGCACCCTGGAAAACGTAGCAATAAGAACATAAGAAATAGGAACAGAAGTAGACCATATGGCCCCTCGAGCCTGCTCCGCCATTCAATAAGATCATGGCTGATCTGATCATGGACTCAGCTCCACTTCCCTGTCCGCTCCCCATAACCCCTTATCCCCTTATCGTTTAAGAAACTGTCTATTTCTGTTTTAAATTTATTCAATATCCCAGCTTCCACTGCTCTCTGAGGCAGCGAATTCCACAGATTTACAACTCTCTGAGAGAAGAAATTTCTCCTCATCTCTGTTTTAAATGGGCGGCCCCTTATTCTAAGATCATGCCCTCTAGTTCTAATCTCCCCCATCAGTGGAAACGTCCTCTCTGCATCCACTTTGTCAAGCCCTCTCATAATCTTAAAGGTTTCGATAAGATCACCTCTCATTCTTCTGAATTCCAATGAGTAGAGGCCCAATCTATTCAACCTTTCCTCATGTCAACCCCCTCATCCCCGGAATCAACCTCGTGAACCTTCTCTGAACTACCTCCAAAGCAAGTATATCCTTTTGTTAAATATGGAATCCAAAACTGCATGCAGTATTCCAGGTGTGGCCTCACCAATACCCTATATAGCTGTAGCAAGACTTTCCTGCTTTTATACTCCATCCCCTTTGCAATAAAGGCCAAGATTCTATTGGTCTTCCTGATCACTTGCTGTACCTGCATACTAACCTTTTGTGTTTCATGCACAAGTACCCCAAGGTCCCGCTGCACTGCAGCACTTTGCAATCTTTCTCCATTTAAATAATAACTTGCTCTTTGATTTTTCTGCCAAAATGCATGACCCCACACTTTCCAACATTATACCCCATCTGCCAAATCTACCAATGTGGTAGAATGCTCCAGCCCTCGCAGTCTGAGCCTCCGTGGTCATGGGGAAGCTGATAAAGTCCATCCTTCTCGCGTACAGGGCCTCCGTGGCATATCTAATGCAGTGATGGGTTGCATGGTGCGACAGAGGACAAATTTCGACTGCAGAGGCCCAAAAGGAACCGGACGCGTAGAAAGACAGTGCCGCGGTGACCTTGACCTCGACCGACACTGATGTCCTGATGGCAGGCACATATGTGGCCTGATGATCTCGCATATTTCATTGATCACCACCTTGTGGAAGCGCAGTCTCCGAAGGCAGGTGTGGTCGGAGATGTTGAGGTAAGACCTCTTTTCCCTGTACGTGCGGGGTGTCTGGCCCTCCTGCTCATTCTTGCATGTCTTAAATTGGGGACATAATGATGTGCAGCACACATTGAGCCATCTGCACGCTGCAGCATCTCATATTAATTGATGCAGGCTGAGAAATGGCTAGCCCCATTGCAATGAAAGTATAATAGCGATTGATCAGAAGCAATAATTTCATCACTAAAATACACTTACAGTGAACCCCCAATAGTCCAGCGTCTGAAAATATGTCTGCTGAGATGGTCACTTCACCTGAGAAGAACTCCAGAGTCAATGCAAGCTCCCCCGAAGTTGAAGCAGCCTTTTGAATGAAACGACCTGCGATTTAAAAATTCGCAGCCACACCGCTGGCTTTAGTTCAGAACAGTTCCACTTTTTCTGGGCGTTTTTTTGGCGAGCGATATTGTGGGCGATATGTGTGCGAGGTGGTGAGTGACAGTGTTGCGATCTCCTGGGCGTTAGTTTTGCCGAATGTGGTCTTTACAGCAAAAAAAAATGGACGGGTTGTATTATAGAATCTCGGCGTTAATTCCGTGCAGAAAGTAACGCTGGGCGATATTATGGGCATTGATTTCGCCCATTCTGATGATTCCACCCCAAAAAAGTGGGCAGGCGGTATTATTTTTTCCCGGTGTTAATGCTCGCCGATAAGTTTCTGAAAAATGCCTGTCAGTTTCCATTTTGTGGCTAAATGGGTGATATATGGCCGTTATACGTCATTTCAGCGGTAAAATGGATGTTAAGTGGGCGTTAAGCATGCAAAAAATGTGGAAAGTTTAGCCCATAGTGTTAGTGATGTCATCACCTATGAATGGTGAATGTTTAGTTTTAGGGTAATAAACATGGGAAGCAGGTATCCATTAGATACAGATAACAATTGGCCAAAGACGCTATAAAATGTTACATCAGGACGTCTTGTTTAACGGAAATGGTGCTGAGGTAAACAATGGCAAACTATTTACATAGAAGGTCTGTTTCCAGAGGATTTGGGAAATAGATACGTTATTTTGACATTTTCTTTTTTGCAGTCAAAATCTGGTGTATAAAGGAGCATAGTTTTCAACAGTTTGTCAGAGAGTACTGGAAAGATACAGAAACCGAATATTCACTCTCTGAATGCAGTTAAGACTGATCACCTTTAGAGTGTATCAATAAAGTTTGTTCTGTATACTGCACTACAAAGCCTCGTGCTTACTCGAAACATGTTGTTGTGAAGAGAGGCAAAAGGAGGTTGCTTGACAAGTATATCTCTGCTACTCCTCACTGCACCCAGCAGTATATTAATGAAGGCATAATTAAAGCTTGGTGCAGCCTTGCCATTCTGAATCTATCACAACACTTCTTCAAATTGCTGCAACTCCAAATTCCATCCTTGGAATGATCCTTTAAATGGTTGAGGTGAACTTGCATTGTGCAGATCTGCACCAAGCCCACTGCCGCACACTGGAGACACCAAACCCAGAAGTGAACTTATAATGAGGTGACCCAGTTGAACTAGCACATTTCGACGTGTCGGGTTTCGCACCCGACATCATTCCCCCCATCCCACCCCCCACTCCACACACACCTCTTAGTTATTATCGGGCCCTTGATTTTGGCAATCTTTGAACC
Source organism: Pristiophorus japonicus (assembly GCF_044704955.1). NCBI lineage: Eukaryota > Metazoa > Chordata > Chondrichthyes > Pristiophoridae > Pristiophorus > Pristiophorus japonicus. The sequence continues at coordinate 90,905,474 of NC_091981.1, forward strand.
CTCGAAGCAGGAACTGGTGGAGTAGGCTGCAGGGAAATTAGAGAAGAGGGTCCAGTGCAATTATTCTCAGATTTGCACAGGTCCTATTATTCTGAAAAGGAAATTTCTTCCAAAAATAAATATATTTTTTAAAGGATCTATCTGGCCACCTCCTTTTCTGAGGCTTACCTCAAGTCCTCACATCCAGACTGGTATGACTCCTGGCCTCCTGTATGACTCCTGGCCTCTTGTGTGTAAATAATCCTGGTAACTGAAATGGAGCAAGGGTCAGGGGGCATCACAGAGGCACATGGAAATCCTGGACCACCCAGGTACGCATCCAAATTTCGGCAGAGGGGAGAACCATTGGAGGAGGTAGAATGCTTCGGCAATCATGTTCTAAAACATTTAAAGACTCAATGAGCGCCTATATAGTTTGAAATTGGCGACATACAGGATGGTTTGAGAAGGATGGGCAAGTATCAAACAAATAATAATTAGAATACTAGACAGTTACTTACTGAGTTATAAGGCAGTTAGTCAATCAAACAATTCTAACGACATCGTAAACTAAAGCAAAGTACAAGCCATTTATGGATATGACCAAGCTCCCACTGGTGATATTTGAACTAAATGCTTAAATACAGTCATATATTATTCTGTTATTTTAATGGATAAAGGAATTGTAAACAAATAAATGTCTTGTGAAAGGATTCATTCCTTGCCCCGATCGGCCACAGTAACTTTGGCAGAAGATCAGCAGAAACCTAATTCCTGCATTTACCTGGAGTTTCCAGCGAAGTTACAGTGGCCAATAGGGAGAACTTCAAACTAAATTCCTGTCATAAGAATTCTTCTACTAATATCAGCAGCAGTAATTTATGGGCTATTATCTTACAGCATGTTTTAATTTTTAAAGTGTATTTGCTACTTTCCTTGACAATTAAGTCAGTCCACTGAGCGTGGTAGCAGTGACTCCAATGAGTAAAAATGTCAGAAACAATAACAACAACAACTGTGTCCAATTCTGGGCACTGCACTTTAGGAAGGATGTGAAGGCCTTAAAGAGTCGGCAGAAAAGATTTACAAGAATGGTTCCAGGGATGAGGGCCTTCAGTTATGTGGATAGACTAGAGAAGCTAGAGTTGTTCTCCTTACAGCAGTGAAGATTGAGAGATATGATAGAGGTGTTCAGAATCATGAGGGGTCTAGACAGAGTAGATAGAGAGAAACTGTTCCCATTGGCGGACGGGTCGAGAACTAGAGGACACAGATTTAAGGTGATTGGCAGAAGAACCAAAGGTGACATAAGAAAAAACTTTTTTACGCAGCGAGATCTGGAATGCACTGCCTGAAAGGGTGGTGGAGGCAGATTCAATTATGGCTTTCAAAAGGGAATTCTCCTATGGGGAAAGGGTGGGGGTGTGTGATGAGCTGAAGTGTTCTTAGACAGCCCACATGAGCTCGAAGAGCTGAATGGCCTCCTTCTGTGCTGTAACCATTCTATTATGGCTCCTCTACATTATATAGCGCCTTTAACTTAGTCAAACATCTCAAGGCGCTCCACAGGTGTATTATAAGACAAAACCTTTGACACCAAGCCGCATAAGGAGAAATTAGGGCATGTGACCAAAAATCTGGTCAAAGAGGTAGGTTTTAAGGAGCATCATAAAGGAGGAAAGAGGAAGAGAGGCAGAGATGTTCATGGAGAGAATTCCAGAGCTTAGGGCCTAGGCAAGTGAAGGCACGGCCATCAACGGTTGAGTGATTATAATCAGGGATGCTCAAGAGGGCAGAATTAGAGGAGCGCAGACATCTCGCGGGTGGGGGGGAAGTTCTGAGGCTGGAAGCGATACAGAGATAGGAAGGGGCGAGGCAATGGAGGGATTTGAAAACAATTATGAGAATTTTGAAATCGAGGCGTTGCTTAACCGGGAGCCAATGTAGGTCAGCGAGCAAAGGTTGAATGGGACTTGGTACGAGTTAGGACATGGCTAGCCGAGCTTTGGATGACCTCAAGTTTACATGGTGTAGAACATGGGAGGCCAGCCAGGAGTAGGTTGGAATAGTCAAGTTTAGAGGTAACAAAGGCATGGATGTGGGTTTTAACAGAGGATGAACTGAGGCAGGGGCAGAGATCGACAATGTTACGGAGGTGGAAATAGGCGGTCTTAGTTATACCGCGGATATGTGGTCGAAAGCTCAGTTCAGGGTCAAATATGACATCAAGGTTGCAAACAGTGTGGTTTAGCCTCAGACAGATTAACGTTAGGGAGAGGAATGGAGTCAGTTGCTTGGCAACGGAGTTTGTGGCGGGGACCAAAATAATGGCTTCGATCTTCCCAATATTTAATTGGAGAAAATTTCTACTCATGCAGAATATAATGTCGGACAAGCAGTCTGACAATTTAGAGACTGTGGAGGGGTCAAGAGAAGTGATGGTGAGGTAGAGCTGGATGTCATCAGCGTACATGTGAAAACTGATGCTGTGTTTTCAGATTATGTCGCCAAGGAGCGGCATGTAGATTAGAAATAGAACGGGGCCAGAGGTAATAATGTGGAAGCAGGAAGAGAAGCCGTTGCAGGTGATTCTTAGGCTACAATTAGATAGATAAGAATGGAACGCAGCCCCATGCAGCTGGACGATGGTGGAGAGGATTTGGAGGAGGTTGGAGCAGTTAACCATGTCAAAGGCTGCAGACAAGTCGAGAAGGATGAGGAGAGATAGTTTACCTTGGTGACAGTCATATAGGATGTCATTTGTGACATTGATGAGAGCAATTTCGGTACTGTGGCGGGGCGGAAACCAGATTGGAGGGATTTAAACATGGAGTTGCGGGAAAGATGGGTACAGATTTGGGAGGCGACAACACGTTCAAGGACGTTGGAGAGGAAAGGAAGGTCGGAGATGGAATGATAGTTTGCAAGGGCAGAGGAGTCAAGGGTTGTTTTTTTGAAGGAAGGAGTGATGACGGCAGATTTGAGGGGGACAGTACCTGAGGAGAGAGAACCGTTAACAATGTCAGCTACCATGGGAGCCAGAAAAGAAGGCTGGGGGTCAGCAGTTCGGTGGGAATAGGGATGAAGGAGCAGGAAGTTGGTCTCATGGACAAGATGAGCGTGGAGAGGTCATGAGGGGAGATCAAAGAGAAACTGGAGAAAGATGTGAGTTCAGGGCTAGGACAGGGGAAACCTTAGAGGAAGTTGACCTGCTGGGCTAGCGGAAGGAGGGGAAGAGACAGAGTGGGTGTGGCAGAATGGATGGTCTCAATCTTAGAGACAAAGAATTCCATGAGCTCCTCACACTTGTTGTCAGTGGAGAGGGTGAAGGAGACAGGAGAGAGGGGTTTAAGTAGTAGAGAATAGAAGCCGGGGGTTATCTTTCTATTCCAGAATGATTCTAGAATAGTGATCAATTTTGGCAGATGAGAGTAGGATCCGATAATGCTATTTGTAGTCCAGCCACATCCGGCGGTGAAAGGCTAAACCAGTTGTCCGCCATATCCTTTCAAGTCTGTGTCCCTTGGACTTAAAGGAGCAAAGATGAGGGATGTACCAGGGGAACAGCCAGGGTGAGAGCGAGTAATTGTTTTAATAGGAACTAGGGCATCAAAGGTGTGGTGAAGGTAAGGTTGAGCAGATCGGTAGCTGCAGAAATGTCATGGTGAATGGAAGGCCATATTCTGTACAGTTGAGATTTTGTAAGTGTAGTTGTAAGAGAGTTTTGTCCAGGGGCGGGCACAGAAGGACGAATGTTTGGGGGGGAGAGGGGGTCCAGTGTGAAGGGGGATAGGGGTGGAGAGCTTTACGAGGAAGTGGTCAGAGATGGCCTTATCTGTGATTGACACCGTGGAAGTAAACATAAAAACATAGAAACATAGAAAATAGGTGCAGGAGTAGGCCATTCGGCTCTTCAAGCCTGCACCATGATAAGATCATGGTTGATCATTCACCTCAGTACCCCTTTCCTGCTTTCGCTCCATACCTCTTGATCCCGTTAGCCGTAAGGGCCATATCCAACTCCTTCTTGAATATATCTAACGAACTGGCATCAACAACTCTCTGCAGAAGAGAATTCCACAGGTTAACAACTCTCTGAGTGAAGAAGTTTCTCCTCGTCTCAGTCCTAAATGGCTTACCCCTTATCCTTAGACATTGACCCCTGGTTCTGGACCCTCCCAACATCTGGGAACATTCTTCCTGCATCTAACCTGTCCAGTCCCATCAGAATTTTATATGTTTCTATGAGATCTCCTCTCATTCTTCTAAACTCCAGTGAATACAGACCCAGTCAATCCAGTCTCTCCTCATATGTCAGTCGTGCCATCCCGGGAATCAGTCTGGTGAATCTTCGCAATCACCGGGAATCAGTCTGGTGAACTCCCTCAATAGCAAGAACGTCCTTCCTCAGACTAGGAAACCAAAACTGAACACAGTATTCCAGGTGAGACCTCACCAAGGCCCTGTACAGCTGCAGCAAGACCTCCTTGCACCTATACTCAAATCCCCTAGCTATGAAAGCCAACATGCCATTTGCCTTCTTCACTGCCTGCTGCACCTGCTTGCCAACCTTCAATGACTGATGTACCATGACACCCAGGTCTCGTTGCACCTCCCCTTTTACTGATCTGCCACCATTCAGATAATACTCTGCCTTTGTGGTTTTGCCACCAAAGTGGATAACCTCACATTTATCCACATTATACTGCATCTGCCATGCATTTGCCCACTCACTTAACCTGTCCAGTCATCCTGCAGCCTCTTAACATCCTCCTCACAGCTGACACCGCCACCCAGCTTAGTGTCATCTGCAAATTTGGAGCTATTACTCTCAATTCCTTCATCTAAATCATTGATGTATATTGTAAATAGCTGGGGTCCCAGCATTGAGCCCTACGGCACCCCACTAGTCATTGCCTGCCATTCTGAAAAGGACCCGTTTATCCCGGCTCTCTGCTTCCTGTCTGCCAACCAGTTCTCTATCCACGTCAATATATTACCCCCAATATGATGTGCTTTAATTTTGCACAATAATCTCTTGTGTGGGACCTTGTCAAAAGCCTTTTGAAAGTCCAAATACACCACATCCACTCGTTCTCCCTTGTCCACTCTATTAGTTACATCTTCAAAAAATTCTAGAAGATTTGACAAGCATGATTTCCTTTTCATAAATCCATGCTGACTTGGACCGATCCTGTCACTGCTTTCCAAATGCGCTGCTATTTCATCTTTAATAATTGATTCCAACATTTTCTCCACTACTGATGTCAGGCTAACCGGTCTATAATTCCCCATTTTCTCTTTCCCTCCTTTTTTAAAAAGTGCCGTGATATTAGCTACCCTCCAGTCCCTAGGAACTGATCCAGAGTCAATAGACTGTTGGAAAATGATCACCAATGCATCCACTATTTCTTGGGCCACTTCCTTAAGTACTCTGGGATGCAGACTATCAGGCCCTGGGGATTTATAGGCCTTCAATCCCATCAATTTCCCTAACACAATTTCCTGAGGGAGTAGTGTGTAATGAGAGATGGCAAGGTTGAGAGGGTGGCCATGAGTATGGGTTGGGGAGTTTACATGGAGGGAGAGATTAAGGGAGGATAGGAGGCTAATGAACTCAGAGGAGAGAGTATGATGAATTAAGATGGAGGTTGAAATCACTGAGGATGAGAAGGTGCTCAGTGCAGAGTCTAAGGGTGGAAAGCAGTGAAGATATCTTGATAATAACATGGTTATGGTACTTGGGTAGGTGAAGATAATAATGACTTTGGAACTGAAATACAGTAGACATGTGACTGGTGCTATAATCATGTCTGTTGTTTTTCTCTAGCAGAACACAGAATAATGTACTCACATTAATGTGGTTTTATTTTCATACAAAATATGAAAAGTCTACCTTGCTTTAATTTTATTCCAGAACACTAAGGCACAGAAAACGGATTGATGTCTTTGTTTATATTTACCTCGTAGTCACTCTGCTTACTTTAAATGGCTACAAGTGTGATGTTGAACTATTCATTTAAGTTTATGGGCTAATTAGTTTAATTTTACATTACCATTCTATCCATTTTAAATTGTAATGAAAACCTAGAAATTAACTTGTGCAATATTAATCTACCAACACACTCTTATAAAATTACTTTCATCTGCTTATTACTATATAAGGTGTTTAACAATTGCGTTAAAAAAATACACAGTGTAATTCTTAGGTGTATACATATTAACATAGTTCAAAGTAAGGATTCTATATTGCTTTTTTAGACTCTTTGAACACTTTCCTTTTCGAAACTTATATAATTTTACAGAATGTTTGTCTCTTTTACTAATTGCAGGAATCAGGGCATGACATTGAGCATGTTCAGCTTTCATTCCTATTCATACCTCCTTAGTAGAACATTTGTTTTACATTAGCGATCTTGATTAATAATATAAATGAAATTTTATGCATGCATCTGGGAAATGTAAAACCTTTCTCCTTTAAAATTTTTTTACTCTTTCCAAATGATTTCATCAGTTCCGAACAAATTCATTAGGTTCGGAAAGACTTTATGCATAATTTATAACATTGGGCTTTAAAAGCTTCTGAAAGCTGAAGAATTTATTTAAATAAAATCTTATAAAATACTACATTGTTGGTGACAAATGATAACTCAATTTTATTATCAGCCAAGAACTAAGTTTTTTTTTTCAAATGTTATTTATTTTCCTGACAAATGTAGTTTGTTTATTCTGAAACTGCAATCATAATTGTGCGTGTGTGTGTGTCTGTGATGATTTACATTTCATGCAGATAAACTGTATTGAAACTCTTTCTACACGAACTGTCTGATTAACAAGTTAACAGTGACCCCTGGTGGAATAATTGAAGTACTGTCCTTTCTTGTTAGTTTATTATTTCTGGTACAGGTACTGCAAAATATAAGTCACATTGGAGATGCATTAAAAGATTTGTGTTCCTGAAAATTTGAATCAGTCCTACGTTTATGTACAAACCCAATAATAATAAGGAATCATATGCACCTTGTTATCCATCCCCAAGCATCTGTTAACTGCTTATTCCTGAAAGATGACGGGTGTTATCTCATGCAGAGTATACCAGACTGATAAACAGATGTATTATAATCAAAGACAATTATGATGCCCAAAGTAAAAAATTGATGATTTACTCTTGTGCAAATTGTGCGTGTGTATGTTGGTGTCTGTACGTTGGTGTTAGAAGTGAGCGTCAATTTTGAAATGATATCATTTAAGAACATAAAAGCGTAAGAAATAGGAGCAAGAGTATTCAGCCCTTCAAGCCTGCTCTGCCATCAAAAAGATCAAGTCTGATCTTCTACCCCATCTCCACCTTCACGCACTATCCCCATGTCCCTTGATTCCCATATCCCTTAGTATTCAAAAAACTAACGATCTCTGTCTTGAATATACTCAATGACTGTGCAACCACAGCTCTCTGGGCTAGAGTATTCCAAAGATTCACAACCCTTTGAATTAAGAAATTTTTCCTTATCTCAGTCCTAAATAGCCGACCCATTATTCTAGAGACTGACCCCTAGTTCTAGACTCTGCGGCCAGGTGAAACATCCTCCCTGCATCTACCCTGTCAAGCCATTTAAGAATTTTATATGTTTCAATGAAATCACCGTTCATTCATCCAAACTCTACGGAATATCGGCCTTGGCTACTCAATTTCTCCTCATAGGACAATCCCCTCAACTCAGGGATCAGTCCACTGAAACTTTGTTGCACTCCCTCTAAGGCAAGTATATCCTTTCTTAGGTAAGGAGAACAAAACTGTACACAATACCAGGTATAGTCTCACCAAGACCCTATATAATTGTAATAAGACTTTTACTCTTTTGCACCAATCCCTTTTAATAAAGGCTAACATACCATTTGCTTTCCTGTAACCTCCTCCAACCCTACAACCAATGTTCCCAGTAATTGTTTTTGGGTTCGTGGTCCCAAGCCAGCATGCCAACTGCGCGAGAGGTCCAGAGAACATTGCCTACAATCCTCCAAGGTCTCTGTGCTCTTCCAGTTCTGGCCTCTTGCACATCTCCGATGTTAATCGCTCTACCGTTGAAGGCCGTGCCTTCAGCTGTTTGACCCAAAGCTCTGGAACTCCCTCCCTAAACCTCTCCGCCTCTCTACCTCTCTCCTCCTTTAATATGTTCCTTAAAAGCTATCTCCAAACACAGCATGTAGCTGTTTCTTAAATGATTCTTGGGGTTTTATCTCCACTGCCATGCTTGAAAGTCCATTCCACATGATAATCATTCTTTAGGACTCATTCCCAGTGTGACTCAAGCAGTGAAGAGTGGTCCTCACAAGGAGTGCCAGTCAGGAAATTGCTGGCGCACAGGTGATAATTTTATGTCCATTTATTTTAATGCACACAAAATCATGAGCTGTCAGCCTGTGATTTGCTGAGGGGCACTCCCTGCACGTGCTATTCCTCGCCGGGAGTGTCTGACCGAGGAATCAGTCCTTTCGTGTGAAGAAGAACATTTTAAAAGTCAAAGAATAAGGAGAAGGCAGTAGAGCACTGGGGGAAATGAAAACCGAGCATGATAGGAAGGGACAGAATGTATAAACATAAAATTTAATCAGAAAGTGGGGTCAAAGCAGGAAAAAATGGTAATAAAACAAATTTAAAAGCTCTTTATTTGAATGCATGCAGCATTCGTAACAAAATAGATGAGTTGATGGCACAAATAGATACAAATGGGTATGTTCTGATAGCCATTACATAGATGTAGTTGCAAGGTGACCAAGGCTGGGAACTAAATAATCAAGGGTATTTGACAATTCGGAAGGACAGACAGAAAGGAAAAGAAGGTGGGGTAGCTCTGTTAATAAAGGTTGAGATCAGTGCATTCGTGGGAAACGATATTGGCTCAGAATATCAAGATGTTGAATCAGTTTGGGTAGAGATAAGGAATAATAAGGGGAAAATTCACTGGTGGGTGTAGTCTATAGGCCCCTAACAGTAGCTACACTGTTGGACGGAGTATAAATCAAAAAATAATGGAGACTTGTAAAAAAAGAACGGCAATAATCATGGGCGATTTTAACCTTCATATTGATTGGACAAAGCAAATTGGCCAGGGTAGCCTTGAGGAAGAGTTCATAGAGTGTATCCAGGATCGTTTCCTTGAACTACATTGCAGAACCAACCAAGGAGCAGGCTATATTAGGTCTGGTACTGTGTAATGAGTAAGGATTAATAAAGAATCTCCTAGTAAAGGATCTGCTAGGAATGAGTGACCATAACATGGTTGAATTTCAAATTCAGTTGGAGGGTGAGAAAGTTGGATCTCAAACCAGTGTCCTAAGCTTAAATAAAGGAGACTACAAAGTTATGAAGGCAGAGTTGACTAAAGTGGGCTGGAAAAATAGATTAAAGTGTGAGACAGTTGATGAGCAGTGGCAGACATTTAAGGAGATATTTCATAACTCGCAACAAAAATATATCCCAATGAGAAGGAAAGACTGGAAGAGAAGAATACAATCTGTGGCTAAGTAAGCAAATAAGGGATGGTATCAAATTGAAAACAAGGGCATACAATGTGGCCAAGACTAGTGGGAGGCCAAAGGATTGTGAACTTTTAAAAGCCAGCAAAGAACGACTAAAAAAATAATAAAGAGAGGGAAGATAGATTATGAAAGTAAACTAGCATGAAATATAAAAACAGATAGTGAGAGTTTCTACAGGTACATAAAAAGGAAAAGAATGGCTAAAGTAAATGTTGGTCCCCTGGAGGATGAGACTGGGGAAATAATAATGAGGAACAGGGAAATGGCAGAGACTTTGAACAAATATTTTGTATCAGTCTTTGCGATAGAAGACAATAAAACATCCCAATAGTGGATAATCAAGGGGCTATAGCTAGGGAGGAAATTAATACAATCACTATCACTAAAGAAGTAGTATTCAGTAAAATAATGGGACTAAAGGTGGACAAGTCCCCTGCACCTGATGGCTTACATCCTAGGGTCCTAAAAGACATAGCTGCAGAGATAGTGGATGCCTTGGTTGTAATCTACCAAAATTCCCTGGATTCTGGGGAGGTCCCAACAGATTGGAAAACTGCAAATGTATCACTCCTATTTAAAAAAGGAGGCAGACAGAAAGCAGGAAACCATAGACCGGTTAGCCTAATATCTGTTGTTGGTAAAATGCTGGAGTCCATTATTGAAGAAGCTGTAGCAGGACATTTGGAAAAGCAGACTTCAGTCAAGCAGAGTCAGCATGGTTTTATGTAAGGGAAATTGTGTTTGACAAATCTGCTGGAGTTCTTTGAGGATGTAACGAGCAGGATAGATAAAGGGGAACCAGTGGATGTGATGTATTTGGATTTCCAGAAGGCTTTCGATAAGGTGCCACATGAGAGGTTACTGCACAAGATAAAAGTTCATGGGGTTGGGGGTAATATATTAGCATGGATAGAGGATTGGCTAACTGACAGAAAACAGAGAGTTGGGATAAACGGGTCATTTTCCGTTTGGCAAACAGTAACTAGTGGGGTGCCGCAAGGATCGGTGCTGGCGCCTCAATTATTTACAATCTATGACTTGGATGAAGGGAACGAGTGTATTGTAGCCAAGTTTGCTGATGATACAAAAATGGATGGGAAAGCAAATTGAAGAGTACACAAAAAATCTGCAAAGGGATATAGACAGGCTAACTGAGTGGGCAAAAAATTGGCAGATGGAGTACAATGTGGGAAAATGTGAGTTTATCTACTTTGGCAAAAAAAGTAGAAAAGCAAATTATAATTTAAATGGAGAAAAATTACAAAGTGCTGCAGTGCAGAGGGAGCTGGGGGTCCTTGTGCATGAAACACAAAAAGTTAGCATGCAGGTACAGCAAGTAATCAAGAAGGTAAATGGAATGTTGGCCTTTATTGCAAGGGGGAATGAGTATAAAAGCAGAGAAGTCCTGCTACAACTGTATAGGGTATTGGTGAGGCCACACCTAGAGTATTGCATACAGTTTTGGTTTCCGTATTTAAGGAAGGATATACTTGCATTGGAGACTGTTCAGAGAAGGTTCACTAGGTTGATTCCGGAGATGAGGGGGTTGACTTATGAAGATAGGTTGAGTACCCTGTACTTATTGAAGTTCAGAAGAATGACAGGTGATCTTATTGAAACATATAAGATAATGAGGGGGCTCGACAAAGTGGATGCAGAGAGGATGTTTCCACTCATAGGGGAAACTCAAACTAGGGGACATAGTCTTAGAATAAGGGGCCGCCCATTTAAAACTGAGATGAGGAGGCTGGGTCATTGTATATATTTAAGGCGGAGATAGACAGATTTTTGTGCGATAAGGGAATAAAGGGTTATGGGAAACGGACATGGAAGTGGAGCTGAGTCTATGGTCAGATCAGCCATAATCTTATTGAATGGCAGAACAGGCTCAAGGGGCCAAATGGCCTACACCTGCTCCTATTTCTTATGTTCTTATAAGAACTTTCCGAAATCAGTTCTAAATTTGCCTTTTGCTAGTGTGTACTTGACCTGTCTAACTCCGCCTTAAATATATTCAATGACCCAGCATCCACAGCTCTCTAGGGCAGAGAATTCCACAGATTTGCAACCTTCTGAGAGAAGAAATTCCTCCTTATCTCATTTTTAAATTGGCAGCCCCTTATTCTGAGACTATGTCCCCTAGTTTTAGTTTCCCGATGAGTGGAAATATCCTCTCTGCATCCACCTTGTCGGGAAACACCAAAGTGGTGAAGCTGTTTTTTTAATTAAGAGAAATAAAGAAAACTAAAAGAACATTGTTAATGAAAATTATTTATGCTGTTTAGGCAATCACTTGAATTTATGTTGAATACATGTTGAATTATTGCTGGATACGATCATGTTAAAAGAAAGGTTGCATTTTACCAGACTGGAGATACTTTTCTCATACAGAAGTCATACCCAGCAATGACCTTTGCTCTGATCCATTGATTGTGCCAGCACTTAACTTCTCTAAGCCTGCCACTTTTCATTTTTAACTTGCAGGTAGTCCTACATTGTAGCAATTTAAGGTTGGTCTCATTATAAGGTACACCTGGCGCTGCTCCTAGCATGCTATTTTACACTCCCCATTAAACCAGGGTTTGTCTCCCAGCTCGATAGTGATGGAGGACTGAGGGACATGTCAGATTGTAGTGGTATGCAGTTGTGCTGCAGATGATGGTCCACAGTACCTCATGGATACTCAGTTTTGGCTGCACAGCACAATGGAGGATCTGCTAATTGTGAAGACAAGACTTTTCTTAGGCTGGACCCCTGAAGAAAAAGTTATTTTTTCAAAATTTATTTCAATTACAAGGGGGTCTCCTCAGGGCACTTTAAGGTTTCATCCAGGGAGGGGGGAGTGAGGGGCCGGGGGGTGGGAGGGTGGTGAAGAACATTTCCCCAGGACTGGCAACTTCCTCCACAATTTGCAGCTCAGGAAAGGCAGGTTGCCACTTAACATATATTAATCAATCAATTAGAGCGATATTGACCTGGATTTTTCAGTTTAACTTTGGATCCACGGGTTGTGCGGTCTTCCCGGAATCACCAATGAAAGCAAGGTGAGTGTGCAGCGGCAATTGAGGGGCTGAAGCAATATCAGGGAAAACTGCCAATAAATACTCAGTACTCACAGTTGCTTTCTTACCTGTTTACAGTACTTGTGCTGAGAAGTTTGACTTCGGAGGTTTGGAGGTCTGATCTAGCAGATCAAGATGGGTGCCTCTTACGCTGCTTTAGATTGTACCTCAGATGAGGACCAAAATGAACAGCAGCAGCACCAGCAGCAGCCTGCTGGTCACAGATCCGTAGTTCCACAGGAGCGAGGGGAGCAGCAGAGAGTTGCAGCTCGCAGGAGACCATACCCGGCACACAGGGTACATAGGCAGAGGATAAGCTTCCTCGATATGTCTGAACACCAGTGTCACAGGAGTCTCAGGATGTCATCAGGTGGTTGCAGACATTTTCAACCTGCTGGAACAAAGCCTGCTTCCAGCTGAACTTGCTGGTCATGCTTTACCCGTGGCTGTCAAAGCTCTTCAGTACGCACTAGCCAGGGTTTCCAGAATGGTTGTGGTGTGCTGCACTCTGCACAACATTGCGCAGCAGTGAGGTTTGGAGCTGCAACAGGACCAAGGCGTAGAACCTCTTTGGAAGATTCGGAGGAGGAGGAGGAAGATGAAGAGGAGGAAGGTGATGAAGGCAATGTACCACATTGCTGCCTGGGATGACTTGATTATTGCAAGGTTCAATTACGTTCCACCAGTGCACCCATCTCATAATGTCATGCAAAAGCCACTTTTGCCACACTTCCCACCCCTTACAATGCCACTAACATAAAGCAGTTCTGCAAACAACCAAGCATCCCTTTCACATTGATTGCTGTCAATTCAGGACTTCCCATTCATCATCAAATAACTAAAATCATCATCATCATCATCCTCATAGGCAGTCCCTCGAAATGAGGATGACTAGCTTCCACGCCAAAAAGGGATGAGTTCACAGGTATGACAATGAAGGACCTAATATTGCAGATCCCAAACTACATCGTGAAGGGTGGAAGATGCCTGCGCGTGGATTTTTTTAACGTGTGGTGGCCGTTGCACACCAGCCACCACATGGGCTTGACAGAGCTAGGTCTTGGTCCAGTGGCAAGGATTACCCAAGACAACTGGAGACCAGCTCTGCTGCACAGACAGAGCGTGCACACATATCGCAGTGTGGGCTGGCCTGTGCTGCCCCTGGACCCTCGCTTCTTCTGGACCCCAGATTCACGCCTCTCTTGGGCTCCGGTCACTTCCCTCTGCGGACTCTTGGGCTGGCGTTCGGCGGCCCGGTCTGGAAATTGGCATGGTCCCGTCCTGCAAGACCATCAGCAGGCCGGGGCCATTGGAGGGAGCAGTGTGCAGTGGCCCAGCCCAGAAATCGGCACTGTCCCGGCCTGCAAGACCATCAACAGACCGGGGCCATTGGAGAGAGCAGAGTGCGCCGGCATACCACTGCAGGGAGAGCGTGTGCTGCTGCAGGAGGGCAACGGCTATGAAGCCAGGTCGCTGATTGCAGTGCGGGCAGGCACAGCAGGAGGGGCGAAGGAATGGTAAGAGTTCGTAGAAGGAATAACTAAAATAGCCACTTGCCAACAAGCAACCAAGAGTGGGCAACAAAGGAAAGTGGTGCTACACAATAATATTTATGTGCATCAAATGAAGAAATGACACTTAACAGTACAAAATGTGTAAGACACTCATTTGAATATCATTTGTGCAACTACAAATCTTTAGTCTTCCTTCTGCATTGCTTCTGCATGGTGTAATCCCTGTGGCTTCAGCAGAGGCTGAGGCAGATTGCTTAAATCCCTGCTCTGACTGCTGAGATGCTTTTGGCTGTCGTCCTCTAGGTTTTGGAGCTTGTGAGGACCCTGCCAAGGACTGCCCCACCTGTTCCTGTGGAGTGGCAGACTCGGCCATCAGGACAAGAGGCAGAATGACAGGTACTGACTGAGGGAGGGGGAAAAGGGTGAGAAGTGGAAGCGCTTTGAATGGAGTTCTCACTTCAATGTTCTCTTTCGCGATCATCTCTCGCATGGCCCAGCCACACTTCCCTGTTTGCACTGTGCTGGGAAACACTTTTATACAGATCGGTGGGGCGCCAAAAGACCAAGGTTAGGTTATTGTTCATCCTATTTAAGATGGCATCCAGAGTGTGCAAGCCCTTGCTCAAGGCCTGCATGCACTCCTGTGATTGCCATGTTTGATGCTCCATGCAGTTAGCCACACTATCCATGGAAGAAAACATCTTCGCAATGGCCTACGACTGCATCCTACTCATGCTTGAGGTGGACTCCACTAATCTCTTTGCAATTGTGGAAAGTGTGCTTGGAACGCCTGTTAGTGCATCACACAGTCTCTGTTGCTGATCAATAACTATGCTCTCCATTGGCGGCCCCCGGGGTACACCATCTGTGTACAGCTGAGCAGAGCTTGGGGAGGGCTGTGCCCTCTGATGCAGACTCTCCACTGCTGTCCCTGTCTCCATCATCTGCTCTTGCTTACTTGTGAAGTGCGCGTCACCAGGTGAAAACCAACTATCTCTGTAATTGGTGCCACGAAGTGTGAGTATCTGAGCTGGTGCATGGTCTACAGGAGTCCTGTGATGGTGCACCCTCAGAGGGATTGAGCTCCTCTGAGGAATCCTCATCTCCTGCTGCATGTGTGGAAACTCTATGGGAGATAAAAGACATGAATGAGTACTGTCAAGGTAAGAATGTTTGAAGTTATCATTCTGCTCCTACTGCTGATCTCTTCTGCCACCTCCAATCACGTCTTCTTGGTTTCCCCAGTAGGCTTCTTCCTCCTGTTGCTAGAGAATAGTATTTTCCATATTACTTCTCAGCCCGCAGCAGCACATCCATTTAAGCGTCCATGAAGTGGGATGCAGCCTTTGACCATCTACCTTCCATTACAACACTTCTCTCTTGGGCCCAACGGCAACGGTGTCAACTTGCATGTTTGGATTGTCCTTTTAAATACATAAGTTGAGATCCCCTCATGCAGGTTGTCATCATGCCCGCTGAACTAATTGGATCGGAAACCCAGAAATTAAATGATAAAATATTAATTAAAAAGCCACTGACAGGCGTGTTTCACATATTTCTGGGTATTACATGTGCTATCCAGCCCCTTCACTTCCAGCGCATTTTCACATTAAAATCCAGCCTAGCCTGTCTCATGAACCCACAAATATAGTTGCTGAAGAATAGGATGGGTGTACCCGCTATCTTATCAAATGGAAGGCAAAAGGCTGTCCAGATTTTCTTTTCCCCTTTGTGCACTTTCTTTACACTTTACACACAGAGGACAATAAATCACATATATGTCTCACAATCTGTGTAATATTAAAATCTAAAAAATGAATATATCCAACAGGCGTTTTTTGATATTATGGCCTAGAAATTCGGGTGCACCCACTTCTGGGTGTGCATGGGGGGGGGCGGGGGGCGGCAGTGTACGAACCGGCTCTTGAATGGTGAGGTTTGAGGTGCCCCCGATATTGGACTTCAGGTTTGATTTTATGAAGCATGCGAGCCATGGAGAGTAAGAGGCAGCTCGCTCAACAAAGGGTTATTTAAGATCGATCTGTTGTGACAATAGCAGCAGTCCTCAGGTAAGTGAGGAGGGTGGGCGGGCAACCGGGTCGATGTGATCAGGGGTAGGGAGCGGCCATATTCTATTAATCTGGAGCTGGGAGGAGCACTCTTGCCCCTACCCGCTCTACATTCAGTATATATGGAGGGGTCTTACTGCCGGTTAGCTCTATGTAGTGCTGTGCGGCTTCAGCATGTGACGAATTAAACACTGGAGCTTTCAATAATTGAGAATGGGCCATGTAAGAAGTGCATAACCCTAATTTAAATACATTATTTCCACCTTTAAATGTCGACATGTGCACTTGATGATAGCATAACCATCTTATCCGCCGGATATATGCATGCCTCTTCTGCCCGTCATATTGGAGGCTTAGGAGGCCATTTGGCAGCTGAGAAACGGGCAATGCATGGCTGAATTTCTAGGGCTATATCTTGCTGTTTTACATGTTTTAAGGAAAGAAAGACTTGGATTTATTTAGCGCCATTCGCGACCACTGGATGTCTCAAAGCGCTTTACAGACAATGAAGTACTTTTTGAAGTGTAGTCACTGTTGTAATGTGGGAAATCACAACCATAGTTACAAAAGGATTGTAAGCTACATTTTGTAAATCTTTAAAATGATTAGAAATGGATGTTGATGCTCTTGCTTGATGTTGGGTTAGGAGCCACCAAGGTTACGATAACAAAGCTGCTGGAACTTGGCTTTGATTACAGCAGTCAATAACCTTGATCTGAGATCTGAAGAATCAACCTATTTTTGTCATGAGCAAAAGAAAAGAAAATGAGCAGTACTGGGCCCAGGAATTATTCCTTTGGAAGAAAGCATGAGGCGAGTGACTCAAAACTTGTTGATTTAATAACAAGGCTCGAACAAACCAGAAAGTTCAAAATTTGAATTGTGGCTTGAATCCTGCAAGACTCCATAAGATAATAGCCCTTATCCAAGGACCATTCAGCATCACATGGTAGAAGTGCTTTCACAGTGATGAGGGTCATAGGTTCTAGGCCCAGTGCTGCCTGCCACTCTGATCTGCAAACCCCAGTTAAATTTAGTTTTAGCAGCTCTCAACTGGACTATCAGCTGGAGTGCCTTATGACAGCAGATATTCAGAAATGTTAACTTTTTGGGAGAGTTGATTTTAGGGCAACTAAATGATGGGGAAAGATTCCTTTGGTTGCCACAAAAACATAGTCGTAAAATTTCCTGTGTTCACGTTTTTGAACAAAATCATATATGCTTTTTAGAAAGCTTTAATTTTGCTAGAAATAGAGAAACTCATCCCAATATATTTACAATGTTAATAGCACACAGTCGGATAGATTTTGACTTTGTCCAATAATGTAAAACGTGTGATAGCGAATTGACATAATTCCAATGTAGAAATAAAAATCGTGAGAGATGTAAAATGGACTGCCAAATTGCTATCGCCTGTTTAAACTATCACACAAAACAAAATTACCTCCTCGTGACCAAAGATCTCACATGGCCTTACTAGCTGTCTCAACTGAACAGATTAGTATTGAAGGCATTCACAGAGAAATCTATGGTCTGGATATGTCCACCATTCTGTCTAAAGGAGTTTTCATCACAATATACATCCATATCGAGAACACAGAATAAATTGCATATTTTTATTAAATCGCACATTTTGTGTTTATATATAAAAATGTGATTGGCATAATGTGCTATTTAATAGCATTATAAAGAGTAAAACTGTCCAGTTTTTGCAATAAGCTGGAAATATAAAGTTTTCATGGATATTTTCTATATAACTAGATACAACTGCCACACATAATGTGAAATCAATTTAGTTAGAACACAATTAGTTATATTTAACACAAGTTTCACAACCAGCATATTTTAACTTGCGTTGTTGTGTCATTACTTGAAAAATAGTTGCCTTTCCAGGCAAATTCTGGTCATAAATATTTGACATCCTACTCTGTAATGTGAAATTGGGATAGACATCCATTAAACATTACAGGAAGCACAAATGGCATAATAATGAAGACTTCATGAGCACTAGAATGTTTTAATAGATGTGCATCTTAATGATGAAACTTTGATTTTTTGCTGTAATGAACCTTGTTTTTGTGTTAGATTCAAGCCAAAGTTTTAATGCCATTAATGTTTGAGCATTTCTTAATGTAGATTGAATAAAATAGATTGATCATCATAACTTCTTATTTCTTAAATCATAGGAGATTGTGTTGTACAGGGAAGGCTCCTTAGATTCCCCACTCTCTGCTATGCAGCATGAGCCACTGAACACCTAACTGCTAACACTTTCATGTTATTTCTGCATCTGGTCACACTCAAGTACGCAGCTCAGGAATGCATGAAACAATGGGAGAGATATGCCTTTCTGCCTTTTAGACACCACATTAATTCAATAAAGTGAGGGATGGCAATGACGGCTGCAATTTCCATCAGCGATACCTTTATCATCCATTTGTGCAATGCTGATGATATGGTAATTTTTCTTTCCGAAAATGAACAGCATCTGTCAGAGTCCTTCAGTTGTCTGTCCAAATAAACTGTCAAACTTGGAATGAGAATAAATTGGCTTAAGACAAAAGCAATATGTTTACAGTGACAGCCTTTATCTGTGATCTGTCTGCAAATCGTAAGTAACACCATTGAATATTTTGAATAGTTCATCGATAATGGTGACAATCTCCACTTTAACATTACCGTGGAAGCAAACTGAAGACCTAGTCTTGCAGTACCCATCATATCCAGGCTTGAACAGTATCTGTGGTGGACTAGAATGGTTATCCTACAAACAAATGTTTGAATCTCTTGTGCTACCATACCATTGACAGTGCTGGAAACTTGAAGAGTTGAATTTCCTCGAAGCTCCTCTCACTCCATCGTTGTAACTTTGGCAGAAACCTCATAGACCTGTATATAGGGAGTTTCTGATGAACTGCTGCCAAAGTTGCTGCACTTTGAACTCTGTTAAGGGCCAAAAGCAACCTTCGATGTGCAGGCTTCAATTTTCCTCTTAGGGATGGCATTCAGGCAGTGCACAGACTAAAATGAGTTCTTAGAGACTGCCGTCCCAAATCTGCCACTAAAACACTGTGCCTGAATTATTTTACAAAAAAATAACAGTCTTGTTCTAGGTCTGGTCAGAGCCCAGAGTAAATTAGGTCACGGGACCATGGCTGAGCTCTCCAAACCAGAACCCTAAACTTCTGCCCCAAGTATTTACCACTACTATATGTAGTAAAGTCTTCTCTTAGGCAGTCCCTTGGAGTTGAGAATGATTTGCTTCCACACTAATATGAGTTCTCAGGTGATGGATGAGTCCAATGCAGGACCTACAGTCTCTGTCACAGGTGGGGCAGATGGTGGTTGAAGGATTGTGTGGGTGGTGTCCTTGGGTTGACATGTGTTCCTTCCACTGTTAAAGCTTGGCTTCCGCTTACTCCTGGCGAAGAGCCTCGAGGTGTTTGGTGCATTCCCGGATCCTTCTGCTCCACTTTGAGCAGACTTGGGCCAGGGGTTCCCAGGTGTCGGTGGGGATTTAGCACTTTTTCAAGGAGGCTTTGAGGGTGTCCTTGAAGCGTTTCCTCTACCCACCTGGGACTTGCCTGCCATGTCAGAGCTCCGAAGAGAGCGCTTGTTTTGGAGTCTAGTATCTGGCATGCGGACAATGTGGCCCATCCATCAGAGCTGATCAAGCGTGGTCAGTGCTTCGATGCTGGAGATGTTGGCCTGAATGAGAACAGTGACGTTGGTGCGCCTATCCTGCCAATGGATTTGCAGGATCTTACGGAGGTAGCATTGCCAGTGCTTCTCCAGTGCTTTGAGGTGCCTGATGTACATGTCTCTGAAGCATATAGGAGGGCAGGTATCACTACTGCTCTGTAGACCATGAGCTTGGTGCCGCGTTTGAGGTCCTGGTCTTCAAATACTTTCTTCCTCAGGCGACCGAAGGCTGCACTGGCACACTGAAGGTGGTGTTAGACTTCGTCATCGATGTCTGCCCTTGTTGACAGTAGGTTCCTGAGGTATGGAAAATAGTCTATATTGTCCAAGGCCTCGTCGTGGATTTTGATAATCGGGTGGCAGTACTGTGTGATGGGGGCAGGTTAGTAGAGAACCTTTGTCTTACGGATGTTTAGTATAAAGCCCATGCTCTCGTATGCTTCAGTGAAGGTGTTGATGATGGTTTGGAGTTCGACCTCGAAATGTGCACAGATGCAAGCGTCGTCTGCATACTGTAATTTAATGACAGAGGATGGGACATCCTTGGATCTGGACTGCAGGCGATGGTGGTTGAACAATTTCCCATTTGTTCTACACATTAGCTCCACTCCAGCGGGGAGCTTACTGAGGGTGAGATGGAGCATTGCAGCAAGGAAGATTGAGAAGAGCGTTGGTGCAATGACACAGCCTTGCTTGACCCTGGTCCATACGTGAATTGGGTCTGTGGTGGATCCATTGGTCAGGATCACGGCTTGCATGTCATCGTGAAGCAGGCAGAGGATGGTGACAAACTTTTGAGGGCAGCAAAATTTGAGGAGGACACTCCATAATCCCTCATGGTTGACAGTGTTGAAGGCCTACGTGAGGTCAAAGAAAGCCACGTACAGAGGTTGGTGCTGTTCCCTGCATTTCTCTTGAATTTGACGCGCGGTGAAGTTCATTTCCATTGTGCCCCTTGGTGGGCGGAATCCGCAATGCAAATCTGGGAGGAGCTATTCAGCCTCTGGAAAAAGGCGATTGAGGAGGATTCTTGCGATGATTTTCCCTGTGGCAGATAGCAGGGAAACTCTTCTGTAATTACCACAATCGGACTTGTCACCATTCTTGAAGATGGTCACAAATACGGCGCCTCTGAGATCCCCTGGCATGCTCTCCTCCTTCCATATAAGAGAAATGAGATCATGTGTTTGCGCCAAAAGTGCTTCTCCGCCATGTTTTAGTGTTTCAGCAGGGATGCCATCTGCTCCTGAGACCTTGTTGTTCTTCAGTTGTTGGATGGTCTTTTCCAACAGCCGGGCTAGGGTTGTGCTGAGGTGGCTGGTAGCTGGTGG
The DNA here is from genome assembly GCF_044704955.1 of Pristiophorus japonicus. Classification (NCBI taxonomy): domain Eukaryota; kingdom Metazoa; phylum Chordata; class Chondrichthyes; family Pristiophoridae; genus Pristiophorus; species Pristiophorus japonicus. The sequence goes on from NC_091981.1 coordinate 90,926,671, forward strand.
CTGGTAACATGCTTGGGATGGAGTTGAGGACACTCACATCGAAGACAGAGTCTCAGTTAAGGAGATCTTCGAAGTGTTCCTTCCAGTGAGCACTGACTGCCTCTCTGTCCTTGATGAGTACCTCTCCATTCTTGGCCCACAATGGGGTAGGGCCTTGGATGCTTGGGCTGTAGGTGGTCTTGACTGCACTAAAGAATCCACACATGTCGTGGTTATCGGCTAGTTGCTGGATCTCCTGCGCTTTCTCCACCCACTATCTGTTCTTTAGATTGCGAGTTTTATGTTGGACCTCGGACTTCAAATGTCTATAGAGCTGCTTTCTTGCTCTCGAGTTGTGTTGCTGTTTCCAGTTTAAGAATGCCTTGTGCTAGCGGCTTAGCTCCTGGATCTCCTGGACATTCTCATCGAACCAGTCTTGATATTTCCTGGTCACGTGATCAAGCATCTCGTCACAGGTGCTAATTATGGAGGCCTTGAGGACAGACCAGGTGCTGTGGATACTCTGCATCTCTGGATCACTGAGAGTCATCAGATTGGTTGTGAGGCACTGGCTAAATAGGACTTTCTTAGCAGCGTCTTTGAGTGCTCCAGCGTTGATTTTCCTGCAGCATCGTTTCTGTTGCCTTCGCTATTTTGGGACTACATTGACGGAGATGACAGAGCGGATTAGGCGGTGGTCCATCCAGCAGTCGTCAGCTCCTGTCATGTATACGTCCTTGCGGTCACTTACTTGGATGATGACGTAGTGTAGCAGATGCCACTACTTGGAGCGAGGGTGTTGCCGTGAGGTCCTATACTTGTCTCTCTGACTGAACAAGGTGTTGGTTAAGACAAAGCCATGTTCTCAGCATTTCGTCAGGAGGGGAGGGTACCATTGGAGTTGGTTTTCCCTACCCCTCTCTCTGCCGAACTCACCTTCCCAAAAGTCTGTGTCCTTTCCAACTCTGGCCTTTAAACATCAGGACCCTCATGGACAACTCCAACAGCGACAGACCGGAATGCCGTACTGCTATCGCTGCCTGGGAACTCAGGTGTTTTGACATACACATTGCCACCCTAAATAAGACTCGCCGAGCAGGGGATGGCCAGCTAAAGGAATAAGGTGGTGGTTACACCTTCTTCTGGAATGGTAAACCAGAAGAAGAACGCCACCTCCATGGGGTAGGCTTCATTCTAGAAAATGAGCTAGTTGGACGTCTCAGAGACTCCCCTTGCAAGCTAAATGAATGCCTCATGACCCTTCGGATCACCCTATCCCAGAATCAGTGCGCTACAGTTATCAGTGTGCATGCGCCACCACAGGAATTCTATTCCAGTCTTGAACAATCCCTGTCCTGAGTCCCAATGGGTGACAAGCTGATCCTCCTTGGCGACTTTAACGCCAGAGTTGGAAAGGACACAGTAGTAAGGTATCCCAAATATAAATACCCTATTGAGGAACACATTTTGCATGCTGTTACAAAAGGTTGGTGGTACTTTTCCTGCATTTAAATCTTTTTAGTAATTTTAGATGTTCCGCCTGCTCAAAGTATTACTTTGCATTGAGATCTTGGATTTCCCAATGGTAATGCCTTTAATCTTATGCCAGAAAATAAGGAAGATGAGGATATGTGAGAGGAATGATTGGAGGCTCTTAGAGTCGGAGATCACATAAGGCATCTGGTCCCTTACTGGTCATACCCACTAATCAAGGTTTAGGCATTCTGACTGTCAGTACCTCAGAAGGCTGTGCTTTTCTGTGAAGGTTATTGGGGAAATATGTCAACTACTGGTCTCTATGTTGATACAGTTGTAAGAAAGGTGGCATGATGCAGTTGATGATGAAATCACAGTAGTTAAGACAGTGGGCCTGAAATTCAGCACCGCTGGAAAGTTGGCGCCCCCCCCCACCTTTTTGGGGCCATTAGCACCGGAATTTTTTCGTGGCCACACCATATTCAGCTCCAGAAGTGAAAAAATGGGTTCCAGCACTAATGAACCCTTCCAAAGTGGATTTTTCAGTGATACGGCTGTCTTAATTTGAGCGTTATGACCACTGAGAAATTCAGCATGCAGGTAGGGGTTTCTAATGAGCCAACTGCTCCCTGGCCTTTTTAAAGGCCAAGGTTTGCAGCAAGGCCCTGTCGGGGGAAAGGAGTTTGGAAGGATGGCTGGTGTAAGAGGTGCAGGGAGAGCCAACAGGTTCACTGATATGGAGCTGGAGACACTGATGGATGGACACTGATGGACGGTGTGGAGGACAGAAGAAGAATACTGTTGCCTGACGTGGGGAGACCTGGCAGACCGCCAGTACATAATGCATGGAGGGAGATTGCAGGGGAGGTGTCAGACACCTCCATATATGTGACTAATGTACCCTCCCAGGAGGGTGCTGGCTAGTTTGCACCCGACCTTTCCAGGCTCAGAGGTGTTCCAGGGCATCCTAGAAGGGCAGCTGTAGATCACAGACAACAACCACAGCAGCCTTCCTGGGCCCATGATGCAGCCACAAGGATGACAGTTAGGCATTGTGTTAGGGTAGTCACTTGTAACAGGTGTTTTAGTGAGATGCACGGGTGTAAAAAATGATTACAGTATTATTTTAATGTTATTTATGTTCTGTTTTTGCAGTGATTTGGATAATTGGATAAATCTTTATTTTTGGCACATATATCTGGCCAGGTGTTTCATTTGGGAATAGGCAATTCTGCGTTAAGGCACTCATTGCAATGGCCATTGAAAGTGGGACCTGAAGGGTCATGTGTGGATCTCATTATCTGAAGCGAGCAGCTATGAGATGCAGCTGCACCTCCCTTCCAGTGTGGCGATGGGTTGAGGCCTCCTAGCTCTGGGGCAATGGGGATCCTCCGTCTCCTCCTGCACCTCCTCCTCCTCCTCCCCCTCCTCCTCCTCCTCCTCATGTAGTACTGCTGGCTCGACCTCCAGTGGCTGTCCCCTCATGATGGGCAGGTTATGCAGCATGCAGCAGAGCACGATGATTATGGAGACCCGTTGAGAAGAGTGAGAAAAGTACTGCAGGGCGCCACCAGAGCGGTCCAGGCACCGGAACCTCTGCTTAAGGATGCCTATGAACTGCTCGATGATGCACCTGGTGGCACAATGAGCATCATTGTATGCATGCTCTAGCGCTGTCCTGGGGTTCCGCAATGGAGTGAGCAGTCAAGTGGACAGGGGATATCCCTTGTTCCCAAACAGCCAACCGCAATCCTGATTCGGGCCGGTGAAGACGGCGAGCACGCTGGTCTGGCACAGAATGAATGAATCATGGCTGCTGCCCGGATACCTCACATCAACTGCCAGGATCCAACGCTGATGGTCACACACGAGCTGCACGTTCAGCGAGTGGAAGCCTTTGCGTTTGACAAAGATCTCGGGGTGATGATGTGGTGCCCTCAGCCCAACTTATGTGCAGTCAATGGTACCCTACATCCTCGAGAAGCCTTCCGTTCGGGCAAATCCGGCCTGCCGCTCCACCTGTTTGTCTCATGAGATTGGGAAGGAGTTGTACTGGACTCTTCTCCAATCCTGTGACCTGCCGGATGCACCGATATTCTGAGAATTGTGAGATGTTGCAATTGTCTGCAGTGGCTGACTGGAAAGACCCCGTCGCGTAAAAATTCAAGGCGATGGTGACCTTGGTCTCCACGGTTAGATGCAGGAAGAATGTTCCCGAAGTCCAGAAGCAGGGGTCACAGTCTAAGGATAAGGGGTAAGCCATTTAGGACCGAGATGAGGAGAAACTTCTTCACTCAGAGAGTTGGTAACCTGTGGAATTCTCTACCGCAGAGAGTTGTTGATGCTAGTTCGTTAGATATATTCAAGAGGGAGTTAGATATGGCCCTTATGGCTAAAGGGATCAAGGGGTATGGAGAGAAAGCAGGAAAGGAGTACTGAGGTGAATGATCAGCCATGATCTTACTAAATGGTGGTGCAGGCTTGAAGAGCCGAATGGCCTACTCCTGCACCTATTTTCTGTGTTTTTTATGTTTCTATGTCCTAAGCCTAGCTTGAGGCTGCAGATCTTCTAGCAGGACAGTGCCGAGCTCCTTGAGTACTTATTTCTGAAATCGTAGCCTTTGCAGGCATCACTGATCTGGAGGAAGGAGGTCTGTAGACCCTTTGAGGGTATGGCCTCCTTCCTCCATGTCTGCATTGGCCACCTCCCCTGGCAGCTGTCTACTGGCCTTCTCCCTGATCCTCCTCATTATTGGGCTCCTCTGGAGGCTCTTGCTGGAAAGGCTCTTCTCCCAGTATTTGGAGGGGGGGGGGGGGGAGTCAGCATCCCTCACCCTCCTCCTGATGCCATCTCCCTCCTGGCCACCCTCTCTAGCTGCAGGTCTGAGCACATCTGCACTCCCTTCTCTCTGTTGTGCAGTCATGGCTGCTGCCTCCTTTGCCCGCTGCCTCTCTGTACAGCGTCTTCTCCTGCGTGCCGCCCTGCTCCCAACCTCTGGGTGAACACTGCCAAGCAGGTCTCTGCAGCCCATAATAAGGCCTACAGGCCTCCACTAAAGAGTCATACCTGAAAGTTGTACATAAGTCTGTGATGCCCTCTGAGCAGCATTCAGCAGGCTTAATGGAGCCAAAACAAATAATAAAACTATTTACCTACCAAATGGCCCCGATCAAGGCAAAACTCCAGCGGTGTCGCGTTCGTGCACTGACTGGAAAACCTTGCGGGGGCACTGCCTGAAGAAACCCTCTGTTTTTGTTGCTGAAAATCGTGGGCGTGGCCATTTTCCAGTGGCCCGCCTGCTGCTGACCTCACTGTGGCACTATCTCCTTTAGCGCGGCTTCACCCCGCCAATTCGGGCGGAAGTGCGCACCGCTCAAATCCCCTCCTGAGACGAATATGGCTCGGGGAGGGAATAACATCTGATCACGGCGGCTGAACTATTTTTTCGATTGGCCGCCCAACTGCCGCAGTAGCTCTGTCCCTTCAGGGACGGTGAATTTCAGCCCCTGTGCTTCTGTTTGCTAATTCCTCAGTGGAAGTGCCAGGATAGCCATTGTCATGGCTGGTCTTTCTTTTCCTGAACAGCAGACATTATGGCTGGAATTTTCCTTACCTTGGCAGGTCCGGTGTCGCCTGTTTCCATGGTGGGTCCTGACCCCGCTGCTGGCTCCATCCTGCTGTAGAAAATAAACTTAAATTAATGAAGCCTATTAAGCCCACCCAGCACGTTAGATGGAGCGGGTCTGGTGACATAATTCGCAATGCATTTTAAGCTGGGATCCTTAAAGGAACATCGGCCACATTAAATTTTAAGTTTAATCTAACATAGTGGGTGTTGAATCTTTACTGCACAATAATATAATAAAATTTATATATGAGTTACATAGAAATATTTAAATAATATTATCATTAAGTAATTTGACTCCATCTACAAATAAGATCAAGAACATCAAAGGGATGGTGAATCTTTGGAATTCTCTATCCCAGAGGCCTGTGGAGGCTCAGTCTTTGAGTACATTTAAGACAGGGATCGATAGATTTTTGAATATTAAGGGAATCAAGGGATTTGGGGGCCGTGCTGGAAAATGGAGTTGAGGTAGAAGATCAGCCATGATCTTATTGAATGGCGGAACAGGCTCGAGGGGCCGAATGGCCTACTCCTGCTCCTAATTTTTATGTTCTTATGATCTTATAGTTAAAAAAGTACATTAATTGGGAAGTTATTGGTGCTTTGTCACAAATATATAGACTTTTGCATCAGTAACTGGTACAAATAAATTTGCCCAGAAATCCCAGCCTCCCTGGAGTTTCTACGAACCCGGGAAAGCATCAGAAAAGCCGGTTTTCAGTGCACAACGCGCATGCGCTGAAAACCGGCTTTTTCGATCTGTCAAGTTTCTGGCTTGACAGATCTCGCGCATATCGAGAGTGAGGACATTTACAAGGGCAAGATTGTGGGATTAACGTATATGTTGCCCAGCAAATGTCCTCAAAACTCTTGCGCCTGATAAAAGCAGGCGCATAGCCTACTTCTACAGGTATAAGAGTTTTAAAACACATAAAACCATTGTAAAATAAAAATTTTAAAACACATGTTATTGTTAAAAACCCTCCCCACTACGGTAAGTTTATTCTAAAGCAGAATTAAAAAACCTTTTTTAAAAAATCGGAAAAATATATATTTTTTAAATACATAAATAACTTTAATTTAAATTACTAAAAATATGTTGTGCATTTTTTCTATCTTTTATTATTGCATCTTAATGTTTTGGGGCTGTTTCTCATTCATAATAATGGGAACTCCAACTTACGGACTTCCTATGATTATAACTGAGAATATACTATACTTGATTGGCTGCCCAGAGCCATGTGACTCCAGTTCCAGCCTGTGCACTTCCCAATGTGAACGCACTCCGTTGCGCAAGAAGAGGAGATCTCAATTCCGGGATCTCTGGTGAATATTCGATCAAAAGTTAGGTGCACATCTTCTGTCCTATTTTTAGTCGAACACCCACGGGAAGAAGAAACCGGGATTTCTGGGTCAATATGTCTGTACATAGAGGTATGACATAAAATTATGCAAATTTTAAATGTGATTGTAAAAGGGTGGATTTATAATCTTATGCAAGTTCAGCGGAACTGTGGAATACCTGACCAACAGCATAAGTGTGTTTCTGGAATTTCTGCAGCTCTTCCGTTGAAATCAACAATGGAGAAATTCGAGAAACTCCACAGAAATTCACCCTAAAGTCTCAGACTGAAAATTAAATTAGTTACATTCAGGGACTGAAAGCAAATTGAACCAGTGGAATGAGTGATGAGAATGAAATTGTTATGGTTGATGATTTGATTTAATGTGTAATTGGACAAACATAGTATACTGTGAGAAAAACCTGACCAGAAACAGCCCAAAAATGTTTTTAAATGGTCTATGTCATTTTTTTTATAGTGCAAATCAATTCACTGCAATTGCTGTTGAGTTGGAAGGCAACAGCTGAGAATGGCCAGTGAAAAATGTATTTCCCTCACCAACCAGGATAGCGATTACATCTCTTCAGGAATTTCTGAATTAACATTTACCAGTAGCTTTTCAAGTAGAACAGAATCTCCATCAATTTGTTAGCTGATGTAATCAGCTTTTATTTTGGTTTGTTTTTCAAGCTGTCAAGTAATTAGCAGGAGCAGTGGTGACGGATCTCACGCCTCAGGTTGACGGACGTGGTTCCGAGTTGTGTGAATCCTGTGGCCATGTATGGAAATTTAAAAAGTAGGGGGAAAAAGGCTCTTAAGTGCCTTTAAAGTGCCTCATAATTATTTTAATTGGGTCCCCCACCGCTACAGGTTGGGTCAGCTCCATGATGACAGACGCGACTGTGGGAAAGGCGCGTGGGAGAGAGTTGACAATGGGTTCCCGACCTGCTGGCAAAAAATAACTTTCCCACCCCGACGTGCCACCAGTTGTGTCCACTACCACCACGGAAAATACTATGATGTTAAATACAGAGAAGCTGCACATACAGAGACATTGCCCCATTTGAAGAAACAGTTGCTAAGTGTAAGGGCATGACAATACTTTCAGAATGAACATAAAGCTGAAACTCCCTGTGATGTAAGGTTTCATCTTTAACTGACCTTCTTTTGTAAGCTCGCACTCTGCCACAGATTTTCCTGTTGCCTGTTCCTGTTGCCTGCCAACACCTTCACTGAGGCTTATGAAAGTATGGGCCTCACACTAAATATCCGTAAGACAAAGGTCCTCCACCAGCCTGTCCCCACCACACAGCACTACCCCCCAGTCATTGTAAAGGGGGTGGTCTCTATGAAAGGGTCAGGTTCCCTTCTGACCAACTTGAGCGGTTCAAATCGCTCCCACTCCCTTGGGTTCTAGACTCTGGATTTACTTGGGGGGTGTGACAAAAGTGCAAAGGACACTGGTTTGATGCAAAACAACTTTGGTTTTATTACAGTCAAGGTAATACAAGCTTATTACTCTAGTGAGAAAATACAAGGCCAAACTTACAATCACTCTAATAAAGGACAATACAAGGAAAGGTACAAGGTCAAATTTATCATCAGTCTAATAAAGAACCATACACTACATATTCAAAGGGGGTTATAGTAAAATTATACCTCCCACCTCCCAATACCTAATTCTAGCTAGGTTGGACTCCAGCAGGACAGGCAGGAACTATGCTTACCAATCCTTTTGACAGTTAACAGTAGAGCACAGTTTCGGGGTTCGCTGGATGTGGTAGGGTCTGCTTGCCATACCCCGAATGTCGGAGAAGACTTCTTGCTGCGCAATCTTCAGTTGTGTTGAGTCTGCTGATGCAGTAAGGTGCGTTTTGGATCTATGGGATAAGTACCAGCTTTTCTTCATTAGAAATAGGTTTCTACAGTCTTTTAGATAAGGTTTTACCCGAGGGTAGGTCAGGATTAGATTGTAGAGTGGAAACTTTTTGATTCTTTGTTTTTTTCCCATTGGAGTTTTGTTCGAGTTTGGTCGATCGCGGTGGTTTTTCCATTGATACCACGTTGACTGTGGTCGGTTGCTGCCACGATGGTGATGTTCTTCCTTCCTTCAGGACTTCAGGACTTCGGGGCTGGAGAAGTTAGTTTACACCTGTCGCGTTGGTTTCTCTCCTTGTCTTGATGAGGTAGTAGCAACCTTGTAGCTACTTAGCAACTTAACCTCTGTTGAAAACTGGGGCCAGTTATACGGTTTCAGTGTTTCTAATCTTGGCACCAAATCAGTTCAAAATCCTTTGTATAATTTTGGGGGGCTTGTTTCTTCTTTGTAATATTTTGGCAGGCTCGTTAAAAGTTGATAGGTTTTGGGTGAGTTGATGTTCGAAAACTGTTTCCTGATGGAAATATTAGTTTGGTAATTGCAATGTCCTTTTATGCTTGGTTTTCACATACAGGCTGGATTGGGCCTGTTTGTGATGAATATGCTGAAATGGTTTTCCAGACCCATGTTGATGGGTAGCTATCTCTGGGTGATTTTGTGATGTTAATGTCTCTTGTGGAGAAGTATTCTCGAATACTCATTCCTCCAGACAGGTTACCTTAGTCCTCACACCCAGGTAGCTTCACTTAATCAGACTGTCTCTTGCGAGTTCCTTAGGCCTTCCCACAGCCTTGAATTTGTCTTTTAAAATCCAAAATTCTATTAAAGTTCATAGTTTCTTCCATAAGAACTTTAGGGTTCCAAACTTTTCAGTAGATAGTCCCAAATTACATTTCCTTTCGAATGAGCCAAAACACAGGTGGCGTGGAGGGGGGGGGGGGGGGGTGCAGGGGGGTTTCTTGTGAATTTTGCATTTTCTTCATCATCAAGGTCCATGGCACAGCCCTGGACAGTGTAGACCACTTCCCATACCTCGGGAGCCTCTTATCAACAAGGGTAGACATTGACGACAACATTCAACACCACCTCCAGTGCGCCAGTACAGCATACGGCCACCTGAGGAAAAGAGTGTTCGAAGATCAGGCCCTCAAATCTGCCAACAAGCTCATGGTCTACAGGGCTGTAGTGATACCCGCCATCCTGTATGGCTCAGAGCCATGGATCATATACAGTAGACACCTCAAATCGCTGGAGAAATACCACCAACGATGTCTCCACAAGATCCTGCAAATCCCCTGGGAGGACAGATGCAGCAACATTAGCATCCTCGGCCAGGCCAACATCCCCAACATCGAAGCACTGACCACAATCGACTAGCTCCACTGGGCGGGCCACATTGTTTGCATGCCAGACACAAGACTCTCAAAGCAAATGCTGTACTTGAAACTACTTCATGGCAAACAAGCCAAAGGTGGGCAGAGGAAACATTTCAAGGACACCCTCAAAGCCTCCTTGATAAAACGTAACATTCCCACCGACACCTGGGAGTCCCTGGCCAAAGATTGCCCTAAGTGGAGGAAGTGCATCCAGGAGGTCGCTGAGCACCTCGAGTGTCATCACCGAGAGCGTGCAAAAACCAAGTGCAGCCAGCAGAAGGAGCGTGCGGCAAACCAGTTCCACCCACCCTTTTCTTCAATGGCTGTCTGTCCCACCTGTGACACAGACTGTAATACTCGTATTGGACTGTTCAGTCACCAGGAACTCATTTTTAGAGTGGAAGCAAGTCTTCCTTGATTCCAAGGGACTGCCTATGATATGATATCAGATTCATCATAGGCGGTCCCTCGAAACGAGGATGACTTGCTTCCACACCAAAAAAGAATGAGTTCACAGGTGTTTCAATGAAGGACCCGAACTACATCCTCAAGAGTAGAAGATGCCTGTGCGTAGATTGTTTTAACAAGTGGTGGCCGTAGCACACCAGCCACCACATGGGCTTGAAAGAGCTAGGTCTTGGTCCAGTTGCGAGGATTAACCAAGACGACAGGAGACCAGCTCTGCTGTTAGGATTGTTAGGATATAGAATGCACTACCAGAGACAGTAATGATAAGAGAATCACATGCCAGCTTTTAAAAGGAAAATTAATAAAATATTTAATTGATGTTTTAAAAAGTTATGTAGAAATTCATGAGAATATCCCTATGTGGTTAGCTTTCTCAGAGAATTTGTACTGTCACAATAGATTAAATGGCATCCTTTGTGCTGTCGCCTACACAGTGAAATTGAAATCAGTTCATAAGAATTTGAAACATCCATTTTTAGAATGTATTTCTTACACAATCAGATAAGCAAAAATAGTTTTGGATAAAACAGTCAGGACTGACTGGCAGTTCACCCAGTTAATGAGGCCTAAGGCCCAATATGCTTTGCCATTTTGACATCTGATAATGGGATGACAGGAATTCCTGCCGCTAAATCTTTTAAAATCTTCCTCGAACACTGAATGTAACTTTTCACTATTTAATGAATAGAAGCGTATGAATTATTGTTGACAAATGTTTAACAAGTTTATATGACATTAATTTTTCCATTATTTTATCAGAGTTGTTTACTCATTTAAAATATATTAAAAATAAGTAGGTTAATACCAACATTAAAATTGTTGTGTATGCAATAACTGTTAGACTGAGTAATGTTTAACTCCAAGAGGTATGACATTAGCTTTGCTTTGTTAAGGCCCAAAGTGACTAAACACAAAATGGCTGACCTTTTATACTCGGGCTGTACACACGTGCGGGCAGTCCAATGGCCTCCAACAGTGATGCCATCTAGTGGCTAGTAATTCCAAAAGTACATACATGACAATACCTCACTCTGAGATATTAACATAGTCTTTTACAAATTGAGACAGTCTGGTGTTTTACGCTCCTGGGTTGACCATCTCAGTTCAACTCCAGCCTTGGGTGAGTGTTCAGGGTCTGTTGTGACTGGTGGCTGGGTGGCTGACCTGGTGGGAGTGGCAATGGCCATGTCAGGGATTGAAAGTCCATTTTTAATGCACATGTCAGTGATTCAAGGCACCAGCGGTCGAATTCCTGGGAATGAAAATTGCTGCTGACGGCATCAGGCCCAGGAACGCGAAAACCAAGGCCATCAAGAATGCACCCAAGCCGCAGAATGTGATGGAGCTGCGTTCATTCCTGGGTCTACTCAACTATTTCGGTAACTTCCTACCTAAATTGAGCACCTTATCAGAACCACTGCACATGCTGCTAAGAAAAGGCAACAACTGGGTGTGAGGTGCAGCTCAAGACAGTGCTTTTGAGAAAGCCACTAATCTGCATTGCTCGAACAAGCTGCTGGTACATTATGACCCATGTAAAAGTTTAGTATTAACCTGTGATGCTTCGTCATATGGAATTGGTTGCGTACTCCAACAAGCTAATAAGTCGGGTAGGAATCAAAACAAGCTAGTAAATAAAATGTGGCACATGTGTATCTCATCCCAAATGTCCTGCTGAGTAAAATCACCATCTGCTCAGAATGTAATATTCACTGCAATGTCACCAACAATATTAACAGTTTGCAAGTAATTACTTCTACTTAGATCTGGTACTGTGTAATGAGACAGGATTAATACATTATCTCCTTGTAAAGGATCCTCTAGGAAAGAGTGATCATAGCATGGTTGATTTTTAAATTTAGTTGGAGGATTAGAAAGTTGGATCTCAAGCTTAACTAAAGGAGATTACAAAGGTATGAAGGCAGAGTTGGCTAAAGTGGACTGGGAAAATAGATTAGAGTGTAAGACGGTTGATGAGCAGTGGTGGTCATTTAAGGAGATAACTCTCAACAAAACTATATTCCAATGAGAAGGAAAGACTTTAAGAGAAGGCATAACCATCTGCTAAATAAGGAAATAAAGGATGGTATCAAATTGAAAACAATGGCATACAAAGTGGGACGCCAGAGGATTGGAAAACTTTTAATAACCAGCAAAGAGCGACTAAAGAAATAATAAAGAGAGGGAAGATAGATTATGAAAGTAAACTAGCAATAAATATAAAAACAGACAGTAAGAGTTTCTACCGATATATAAAAAGGAAGAGAGTGGCTAAATTAAATGTTGGTCTCTTAGAGGATGAGACTAGGGAAATAATAATGGGGAACAGGGAAGTAGCAGAGACTTTGAATAAATATTTTATATCGGTCTTCACGGTAGAAGACACTAAAAACATCCCAATAATGGATAATCAAGGGGCTGTAGGGAGGGAGAAACTTAACACAATCACTATCACTAAACAAGAAATACTCAGTAAAATAATGGAACTAAAGGTGGAGAAGACCCCTGGACCTGATGGCTTGAATCTTAGGGTCTTAAAAGAAGTGGCAGCAGAGATAATGGATGCATTGGTTGTAATCTACCAAAATTCCCTCGATTCTGAGGAGGTCCCAGCGGATTGGAAAACCGCAAATATAATGCCCCTATTTAAAAAAGGAGACAGACAGAAAGCAGGAAACTATATATCAGTTAGCCCAACATCTGTTGTTGGGAAAATGCTGGAGTCCATTAGTAAGGAAGCAGTTGCAGGACAATTGGAAAAGCATAATTCAGTCAAGCAGAGTCAGCATGGTTTTATGAAAGGAAAATCACCGTAGACAAATTTGCTGGAGTACTTTGAGGATGTAACGAGCAGGGTGGATAAGGGGGAACCAGTGGATGTGGTGTATTTGGATTTCCAGAAGGCATTCGATAAGGTGCCACATAAAAGGTTACTGCACAAGTTCATGGGGTTGGGGCTAATATATTAACATGGATAGGGGATTGGCTAACTAACAGAAAACAGAGTCTCGGGATAAATGGGATATTTTCCGTTTGGCAAACGTGACTAATGGGGTGCCATAGGGATCGGTGCTGGATTCTCAACTATTTACAATCTATATTAATGACTTGGATGAAGGGACCGAGTGTAATGTAGCCAAGTTTGCTGATGTTACAAAAATGGTTGGGAAAACAAGTTCTGAGGAGGACACAAAAAATCTGCAAAGGGATATTCATAGGCTAAATGAGTGGGCTAAAATTTGGCAGATGAGTATAATGTGGGAAAATGTGAGGTTATCCACTTTGTCAGAAAAAATAAAAAAGCAAATTATTACTTAAATGGAAAAAAATTACAAAATGCTGCAGTACAGAGCGACCTGGGGTTCCTTGTGCATGAAACACAATCAGTTAGTATGCAGGTACAGCAAGTAATCAGGAAGGCAAATGGAATGTTGGCCTTTATTGCAAGGGGGATGAAGTATAAAAGCAGAGAAGTCCTGCTACAACTGTACAGGGTATTGGTGAGGCCACACCTAAAGTACTGCGTACATTTTGGTCTCATTGCATTAGAGGCATTTCAGAGAAGGCTCACTAGGTTGATTCCTAAGATGAAGGGGTTGACTTATGAAGAAATATTGAGTAGGTTGGGCCTATACTCATTGGAATTCAGAAGAATGAGAGGTGATCTTATTGAAACATATAAGATAATGAGAGGGTTCGACAAGGTAGCTGCAGAGAGGATGTTTCCTCTCGTAGGGGTATCGAGAACTAGGGGGCCATAGTTTCAGAATAAGGGGTCGCCCATTTAATACTGAGATGAGAATAAATTTCTTCTCTGAGAGGATTGTAAATCTATGGAATTATCTGCCCCAGAAAGCTGTGGAGACTGGGTCATTGAATATATTTAAGGTGGAGATGGACAGATTTTTGAGCGATAAGGAAGTAAAGAGTTATGGGGAGCAGGCAGGAAAGTGGAGCTGAGCCCATGATCAGATCAGCCACAATCTTATTGAATGTTGGAGCAGGCTCGAGGGGCCAAATTGCCTACTCCTGCTCCTATTTTTTATATTCTTATGTTTATGTTCTTATGTTTGAGACTAAAATCTTTATTGCTCAGCATATGCTCACAGCGTAGTGCCAAAAATGAACTCTGTGTACACTGAAATGTAACTTCAAAGGTAGCAGTTTGCGAAGGGTCGTTAGATTCCTTGCAATATAATGAATGTGAGTTATGATCACGGCAAGTGATTTGGTGTGGTGCAATATCACACAGCAGATCCCATGAATTTCTATACATATCACAGTACCGTATCACAATATTACATAAAATGTACCAAATGCAGTTAAAATGGTTTCTGAGCAAAATTTAAGTGAACTAAAAGAAAATCACTTGCTACACAAGTAGGTATGACCGGAACCTCCTTGGCTTGGAACAGGTGTAGAATAGTTAAAACATACATGAAAAGAAATCAGACTTTTGACATGGTATTGTATAATGGCAAACAGTGAACCCTAACCCTAGACAAGGCACTGCATGGGCTTAGTTATTCAAGAACAACGCAGAGTGAAGCAGACTTTTCCTTCTTTATTTGAGGTTCTCCGAGTATGTCCTTTTAAAGCCCCTTTATAAGAGGTTACAAAATAATTCAGCTTATCTATGCAAATAACAATAAGAAAATCAGTTTAAAAGATTGAAGAAAAGTAGTTTCATTTGTATGTTTGGTACTAAATAAACATTTGAATTCATGTTATTTTGTAAAATTTACACATTCGATAAGCATATTCTGCATCAACAAACAGTTCTGCTACTCCTAATGTTGAAATTATTTCCACTACTCAAGCATCAGTGACTATTAATCTATACAAATTACTTGGCCACATATAATCAAATGTTAGATCAACAATTGAGCAAAATTGGACATTAACTGCTCAATAAAAAGGAAATGCTATATTTTTCAAAAAGCCCAAAAAGAACAAAAACAAATGTTCCTGCACAACTATCCTGCCAAGTATTCCATTTTAATATTAAGGAGTCAATTTTACAATTTAGCATTCCCTAAGCAGTGATAGAATCACATATCAGTAATTCAGGTATAGAGATCAATGTGTACAAATTACCATCAACATGATTTTCCATTCATTAAATTTAATCAATGGAAAATTGTGTAGACTGTAAGTCTTGCACACTCCACGCCTGAGTTCCAATCTGCACTTCCATCATGCAATGCTCTAAGCCTGGAGCACTAACTCCTGAAATGTACCCCCCCAATTTCATATTTAGATAATTCTTTTAACTCCAGATTCCTGATTTTTGGCTGCGGCCTATCATCAGGTATAAGTCAAGCAGGTCACCACTATCTGATGAGGACATGAGTGCAGACCTCAGGGGACGTATTTTAAAAGAAGGATCACTTCTGAGCATCAAAGTTTGCTGCAGCTATTGGAAATACCCAAGAGACATTTAATAGATAACGGGCTGGATTTTCCGCTAATTTGCGCCTTGGCGGGCGGAAAATGCTGTTTCTGGGCATCAAACAAGGCATCCAGGATTTAGCGCCCAGCACATGTTTTGCGGTGGCACAAAAACTTACCGCTCCACTCTCCGTTTTGACTGTCAGGATGACGTCAATCGTCGTGCAAGGCTACGCTAATGCCCCAGGTGGAACCTTTGGGCATAATGCCTGATTTTGAAGCCGCCCCAGGACCTGACCAAAAAAAACAGGTAGTCCCAGGGTGCAGCAGGTGCAACTGGCACCATATTTAAAGGGAGGCTGGAGAATCTTATATCCCATTTGTCAGTGACTGCCACAGTTGCGCACAGAATGCTGCGTGAGTGTGCATGTTTAAAGTGCCACTTTTATGTGAATTAACCCTTTGTATTCAAGGTTAGTAAGAGAGTTCAATGGGGCCAATGCATGTTCGGCAGCAAATCATGCTGGTTGCTATTAGCAGGCGGCTTCAAACTGGAAGAAGACTTATTGTCCATGGTTTGCAATGGAATGGAAGAGTGTGCAGACTTTTGGGAAGGAAGCCTTAGCCCCATGGGCTAACAGGGGACATCGCTCATCCCTACACATTTCTGATGGATTCGAAAGCTGCGCTTCAGAAAATACGTGCTGACAGAGATATGCCAACTCTTACATGCAGACATACAGGCTAGCAGCACCAACAGGACTGCGCTGAAGGTGATTGCGGCACTGGCATTTTATGCCTCCAGCTCCTTCCAGGCAGCAGAAGGAATATAAGCTGCATCTCGCAGCTTGCCACACATTGCTGCATTCGCCAGGTGATAAGGGAACTGTACGCACACCGAATGGACTTCATAAGGTTCTGAATGAGCAAGGTTAGCCAGAATGAGAGGGCTGTAGGGTTTGGACGATTTGCAGCCTTCCCCAAGGTTCAGGCTGCCATTGACTGTAAACACGTCACCTTGCAAGCACCAACACAGAATGCAGAGGACTTCCGAAACAAAGAGTTATACCACTCCCTAAACGTTCAACTGGTCTTCGACCTAATCTCAGCGCATCCTTGCAGTCAATGCCCTCCAAACAGGGAGCACACATGATGCTTTCATCTTGTGTGAGAGCAGTGTCTCACGCATGTTTCAGCAACAAAGACAAGGTCATAGAAACATAGAAAATAGGAGCCATAGTAGGCCATTCGGCCTTTGAGCCTGCACCGCCATGCAATATGATCATGGCTGATCCTCTATCTCAACACCATATTCCCGCTTTTTCCCTATACCCCTTGATGCCTTTTGTGTCTCGAAGTCTATCTATCTCCCTCTTAAATATATTCAGTGACTTGGCCTCCACAGCCTTCTGTGGTAGAAAATTCCACAGGTTCACCACCCTCTGAGTGAAAACATTTCTCCTCATCTTAGTCCAAAATTTCCTACCCTGTATCCTGAGACTGTAACCCCTTGTTCTCGACTTCCCAGCTGGGGAAACATCCTCCCCGCATCCAGTCTGTCCAACCCCATCAGAATTTTATATGTTTCAATGAGATCCGCTCTCATTCGTCTAAATTCTAGTGAATACAGGCCTAGTCGACCCAATCTCTCCTCATAAGACAGTCCTGCCATCCCAGGAATCAGTCTGGTGAACCTGCGTTGCACTCCCTCTATGGCAAGTATATCCTTTCTTAGGTAAGGAGACCAAAACCGCATACAATACTCCAGGTGTGGGTTCACCAAAGCCCTGTATAACTGTAATAAGACATCCTTGCTCCTGTTCTAAAATCCTCTTGCAATGAAGGCCAACATATCATTTTCCTTCCTAACTGCTTACTGCACCTGCATGTTTGCTTTCAATGACTGATGTATAAGGACACCCAGGTCCCTTTGTACATCGATATTTCCCAAGCCATCACCATTTAAATAATACTTTGTCTTTATGTTTTTCTTACCAAAGTGGATAACTTCACATTTATCTACGTTATACTGCATCTGCCATGTGTTTGCCTACCCACTCAACCTATCTAAATCGCCTTGCAGCATCTTTGCATCCTCCTCACAACTCACAATCCAATTACTTTTGTGTCGTCAGCAATCTTGGAAATATTACTTTTGGTTCCCTCCTCCAAATTATTTATAGATATTGTGACTAGCTGAGGCCCAAGCACTGATCCCTGTGGTACCCCACTAATCACTGTCCGCCACCCCAAAAAAGACCTGTTTATTTCTACTCTCTGTTTCCTGTCAGTTAACCAATTTTCAATCCATGCCAGTACATTACCCCCAAACCTATGTGCTTTAATTTTGTACACTAACCTCTTATATGGGACTTTATCAAAGGCCTTTTGAAAATCCAAATACACTACATCCACTGGTTCTCCCTTATCTATTCTATCAGTTACATCCTCAAAAAACTCCAGAAGGTTTGTCAAACATGATTTTCCTTTCATAAATCCATGTTGACTTTGTCTAATCCCGTTGATATTACCCAAGTGTACCGTTATCACATCCTTTATAATAGAATTTAGCATTTTCCCTACTACTGATGTTAGGCTAACCGGTCTGTATTTCCCTGTTTTCTCTCTCCCTCCTTTTTTAAATAGTGCAGTTATATTTGCCACCCTCCAATCTGCAGGAACTGTTCCATAATCTATAGAATTTTGGAAGATGACAACCAATGCATCTACTATTTCCATGGCTACCTCTTTTAGTACTCTGGGATGCAGATCATTAGGCCTTGGGGATTTATCGCCCTTCAAACCCATTTGTTTCTCCAGCACTATTTTCTTACTAATAATCATTTCCTTTAATTCCTCTTGCTCACTAGACTCTTGGTTCCCTAGCATTTCTGGTATCTTATTTGTGTCCTCTTCCATGAATACATAACCAAAGTATTTATTTAATTGTTCTGCTATTACCTTGTTCCCCATTATAAATTCTCCCATTTCTGTATGTAAAGGACCTACATTTGTCTTCACTAATCTTTTTCTTTTTACGTATGTGTAGAAACTTTTGCAGTCGGTTTTTATGTTCCGTGCAAGTTTACTCTCATACTCTATTTTTCCCTTCTTAATCAATCTCTTGATCCTTTTTTGCTGAATTCTAAACTGATCCCAATCCTCAGGCTTGCTACTTTTTCTGGCAACTTTGTATAACTCCTCTTTGGATCTAATACTATCCTTGATTTCTTTTGTTAGCCATGATTGGGCCACTTTTCCTTTTGTGTTTTTATGCCAGAAAGGAATGTATAACTGTTGCAATTCATACATTCGTTCCTTAAATGTTAGCCATTGCCTATCTACCATCATGCCTTTTAA
The DNA here is from genome assembly GCF_044704955.1 of Pristiophorus japonicus. NCBI lineage: Eukaryota > Metazoa > Chordata > Chondrichthyes > Pristiophoridae > Pristiophorus > Pristiophorus japonicus. The sequence goes on from NC_091981.1 coordinate 90,945,572, forward strand.
CGAATCCTCCCAATCTATCATAGCCAATTCATTCCTCATACCTTCGTAGTTTCCTTTGTTTAGATTTAGGACCCTAGTTTCGGATTGGACTACTTCACTTTCCATTTTAATAAAGAATTCAATCATGTTATGGTCACTCTTCCCTAAAGGACCCCGCACAACAAGACTGTTAATTAACCCCTTCTCATTACACAATACCCAATCTAGGATAGCCTGTTCCCCAGTAGGCTCCTCAACATATTGGTATAAAAAACCATCTCGTATACACTCTAGGAATTAATCTTCCACAGGATTATAACGAATTTGGTTTGGCCAGTCTATATGTAGATTAAAGTCACCTATGATTGCTGAAGTACCCTTGTTACATACATCTCTAATTTCCTGTTTGAGGCCATCCCCTCCATTACCACTACTGTTTGGAGACCTATAGACAACTCCCACCAATGTTTTCTACCCTTTGGTGCTCCTTAGCTCCACCCTGACTGATTCTACATTTTGATTTTCTGAGCCAATATCTTTTCTCACTATTGCTCTGATTTCATCCTTTACTAACAATGCCAGACCACCCCCTTTTCCTTTTTGCCTGCCCTTCCTAAATATCGAAAATCCTTGGATATTCAGTTTCCAACCCTGGACATGTTTCCGTAATTGCAACTATATCGTATCCGTTTACATCTATTTGCGCTGTTAATTCGTCTACCTTATTACGAATGCTTCGTGCATTCAGATACAGTGCTTTTAGATTTGTCTTTTTAACATTAGACATCTTAACATTATTTTTTACTACAGTCCTATTTGTCTTATCACTATTTTTTCTTACCTGGACCCTGTTTGTTAGTGCACTCTTTTGTTTGTAGGCTCTGTCCCTTCCTGACATAATCTGGTTATCTTTACCACAATCACTTACCCGCATTACTTCCTTTTCTTTTCACTTTAGCATTCTAGATTTCTCTCCACTGCGACCCCCGCCCCTCATTTACTTTGAAGCCCTGTCTACTTCCCTAGTTATTTGGTTCGCTAGAATTCTGGTCCCAGCATAGTTCAGGTGTAGTCCATCCCCACAGAACAGCTTTCTTTTTCCCGAGTATTGGTGCCAGTGCCCCACGAATCGAAACCCACTTCTCCGACAGCAACCTCTGAGCCACACATTCATCTCCCTGATTCTATTGACCCTATGCCAATTTGCTCGTGGCTCAGGTAATAATGCAGAGATTATTACCTTTGTGGTTCTGCTTTTCAATTTAATCCCTAGCTGTTCAAACTCTCTCAACAGAACCTCTTTCTTAGTCCTACCTATGTCATTGGTATCTAAGTGTACCACAACAGCTGGATCCTCCCCCTCCCACTCCAAGTTCTTCGCCAGCCTGGAGGAGATGTCCTTTACCCTGGCACCGGATAGGCAACACAGCATGCACTCGGCTGCAGAGAACGCTATCTATTCCCCTAACTATACTGTTCTCTACTACAATCACCTGCTTCTTTACTCCCCCCGCTTGAATGGCTTTCTGCACCATGGTGCCTTGGTCAGTCTGCTCATCTGCACACTTGTCCACAAGGGTTGCAAAAACCTCAAATCTATTAGACAAGTGCAGGGACTGAGGCTCCTCCAATACTACTTCCTGGATCACCTTACCTGCTTCACTCGCAGTCACACCCTCCTGTCCCTGACCACATGTCAATTCTAAAGTATTTAATCTCGAGGCTGTGGCTGCCTCCTGGAACAAAAGGTCCAGGTAACTTTCTCCCTCCTCTCTTGCAATATCTGGAGCTCAGACTCCAGCTCCTCAACTTGGAGACGAAGTTCGTCGAGCCACAGACACTTACCGCAGATGTAGTCGCCCTGGACCAAAATGTCCAGAAGCTCCCAGCTATTGCGGTAGCAACACATCTTCTGTTTTATTTAATTAATTAGTTTATCATTAATCGAGAATTTACCCTATATATTTAATTAAATTAGTTAAACAAATAAAAGTTAGTTTTTAGAATTTAGTTATATACTATATGTTAATTTAAAAGAAAATTAGCCCACAATCACTACAAATCACTTACCAGCCTTACCTGCGATGTCACACAGCAGAGTTCTCCCCACCCGGAGCCGTGCGATCTCCTGGGAGGGCCAAAAAAACAGATAAAAACCCAGGCCAATTGGATAAAAAATCTGGGAAAATTCCTCTCCGACCCAACCAAGCGATTGAAGCTAGTTCAGGAGATCACACTGGTCGTATGCTGTGGTCTGCTGCAGCTTTTATCCCCACTCTCAGGCCTCGGTCTGCTCCCGTTCAGGTACGCTGCCGCTTTGCGGAAAAAGTTAGGAAAAACAAGGCAAAGCAACACCTCCTGCCCCCACTTCACTGAACTCTCCCACTTACCAAACTCTGTTTTCCCACTCTGAGCTGCTGCACTCCGAGTCAGAGCTAGCTGATTGGGTACAAGCGATATGGCCTGGCCATCTGGCTTATGACCATCCCTCCGGAACCCTGCCACAGAAGCCGAGCAGTGCTATAAAGACAGCCATGCAACCACCCGCAACATCATTGAACAGACAATTGGCATGCCGAACCAATGCTTCCGATGCCTGGACTGCTCTGGAGGCAGCCTTCAATACTCCCCTCAGCAGGTCTCCGAGTTCATTGTGGTGTGCTGCATGCTACACAACTTAGCCATCAAAAGGGGACAGGCATTGCCAATGCAGATTGCAGGACCACCTCAGGAGGAGGAGGACGAGGAAGATGAGGAAGAGGAGACTACCGAGGAACCCATACACAACCACCACAACCATAGGGGAGACAGCATGGAAATGTAATTGCTGCAAGAACTCATCATTGACCAGTTTGCTTGAGTGGGGAATGGGAAGTATGAGCGTTGCCTTGCCACTTTATGTCATCATGCTGCCTATTCTACAACTGATTGTGCAAATGAGACACAAGACAGCAATGTCAAAGATCAAAGAACAATTGATAACCAACATTGAACACTCTCAATACCACCACCCCGCCACCCACCCACACACACAAAACCCAACATAATACAACACTTATGGACACATAACTGATCCCTGTAATCAACAGCATCTAAAGTAAAAAAACACTGCATCAAGCAGTACACAACATGTAAAGGAGAAAAGACTGCTTTCTGCAGTGCACAACATGTAAAGGAGAAAAAACTGTTTCCTGCAGTGCACAAAATTTCAATGTAAAAAGACTGCTTCTTGCAGTGCACATAATTTCAATGAAAGAATAACGGCTTCCTGCAGTGCACAAAATTTATCGGCACTGTTGTGTATCTGTAAAGCATGCAGTCCCATGTTCTGCCACCAGGGAGCTCATCCCCTGAAGTCCCAAGGGTTCCCAGCATCCCTTGGGAGCACTGTATATAAGCTGGCCCCTAAGGCCTGTTCTGCACTCTGGAGTGTCTTAATAAAGACTGAGGTCACTGTTACTTTAACCTCCCCTTTGTGCAGCCTCATCTGTGTGAGGAACACAATAACTGGCGACAAGAATATGAATCCAACACAAAGATGCAGCAAACTGTAGGCATCCTGGAGAAGTTCTCAGAAGGTGAGGACTGGGAAGCCGATGTCGAACAGCCAGACCAATACTTTGTAGCTAACGAGCTGGACGGAGAAGGGAGCGCTGCAAAAAGGAGAGCGGTCCTCCTCACAGTCTGCGGGGCACCGACCTACAGCCTCATGAAGAATCTTCTGGCTCCGGTGAAACCCACAGACGAGTCGTATGAGAAGCTGTGTACACTGGTTCTGGAGCATCTTAACCCGAGGGAGAGCGTGCTGATGACGTGCCAGCGATCTGAAGGTCAGGAAGTGGCGAGCTACATCGCCGGGCTAAGGCGACTTGCAGGTCAATGTGAGTTTGATGGCTATCTGGAGCAAATACTCCGAGACTTTTTTCTACTGGGCATTGGCCACGAGACCATCCTATGAAAACTTTTGACTGTAGAGACACCGACTCTCAGCAAGGCCATTGCGATAGCACAGGCCTTAATGTCCACCAGTGATAACACCAAACAAATCTCTCAGCACATAAGTGCTAGCAATGTTCATAAATTAACTGGAACTGTGTTTGCGAGCAGAAATGTACAGGGCAAAACCCACGAGTCTGCAACTGCCAGCAGGCCGCAGGTGACCAAGATGACTCAGAGTCCCCAACAAAGGATGAATGCAAGGCAATTCACACCTTGTTGGCATTGTGGAGGCTTCCATTCAGCCTATTCATGCTGCTTCAAAGGGTATGTTTGCAAGAACTGTGGAACAATGGGGCACCTCCAACGAGCTTGCCGATGAGCTGCAAGCTCTGCAAAACCTGCTAACCACCACGTGGCAGAGGAAGATCGGTCCATGGTGGATCAAAGCAATTTGAGCCTCAAAAGAGGAGGCAGATGCTGAAGTACACGGGGTGCACACATTTTTGACGAAATGTTCACCTATAATGCTAAACATAAAATTGAATGGCTAGTCCATAGCCATGGAACTGGACACTGGCGCTGGACAATCCATCATGAGTAAAAAGATGTTTGAGAGACTGTGGTGCAACAAGGCATTCAGGCCAGCCCTGAGCTCCATCCACACGAAACTGAGAACATGCAACAAAGAGCTTATCACTGTCCAGGGCAGCGCCATGGTCAAGGTCACCTACGAGGGCGCGGTGCATGAACTGCTACTCTGGATAGTCCCAGGCGATGGCCCCACACTTCTTGGAAGGAGCTGGCTGGGCAAAATCCACTGGAACTGGGATGACATCTGAGCGGATATCACATGTCGATGAGGCCTCATGTACCCAGATTCTGAACAAATTTCCTTCCCTTTTTGAGCCAGGCATTGGAAACTTTTCCGGGATGAAGGTGTAGCTCCATTTGGTTCCAGAGGCACGACCCATTCACCACAAGGCACGAGCGGTACCTCACATGATGAGGGAAAGAGTGGAAATCGAGCTGGAAAGGCTGCAACGCGAGTGCATCATCTCCCTCGTGGAATTCAGCGAGTGGGCCAGCCCGATTGTTCCAGTACTCAAAAGTGATGGCATGGTCAGGATTTGTGGCGATTATAATGTAACTATTAATCGTTCCTCGCTACAGGACCAATACCCGCTACCTAAGGCAGAAGACCTATTTGCGACGCTGGCAGAAGACAAGACGTTCACCAAGCTCGACCTGACTTCGGCCTACATGTCTTCGAAGGGCCTCACCTGCATCAACATGCACAAGGGACTGTTCATCTACAACAGATGCCCGTTTGGAATTCGGTCGGCTGCAGCGATCTTCCAGAGAAACATGGAGAGCCTACTCAATCGGTACCACACACGGTGGTCTTTCAGGACGACATATTGGTCACGGGTCAGGACACCTACAAAACCTGGAGGAGGTCCTCCAACGACTGGATCACGTAGGGCTGCAGCTGAAGAGGTCGAAATGTGTCTTCATGGAAACAGAAGTGGAGTTTTTGGGGAGAAAGATCGCGGCAGACGGCATTCGGCCCACAGACGCCAAGACAGAGGCTATCAGGAACGCACCCAGGCCACAGAACATCACGGAGCTGCGGTAGTTCCTGGGACTCCTCAACTATTTTGGTAACTTCTTACCGGGGTTAAGCACAATTTTAGAGCCCCTACATGTGTTATTACGCAAAGCTGAGAACTGGGTATGCGGAAAAAAACAAGTAATTGCATTTGAGAAAGCCAGAAACATTTTATTCTCCAACAAACTGCTTGTATTGTATAGCCCGTGTAAAAGACTTGTGCTAGCATGTGACATGTCATCGTAGGGAGTCAGGTGTGTATTACAACAAGCTAATGTTGCGGGGAAGTTGCAACCTGTCACCTATGCTTCCAGGAGCTTGTCTAAGGCCGAGAGGGCCTACAGCCTGATTGAGAAAGAGGCATTAGCGTGTGTGTCTGGGGTAAAGAAAATGCATCAGTACCTGTTTGGCCTCAAATTTGAGCTAGAAACCGATCACACACAAGCCCCTCACATCTCTGTTCGCTGAAAACAAGGGGATAAATACTAATGCCTTAGCCCGCATACAAAGGTGGGCACTCGCGCTATCAGCGTATAACTATACCATCCGCCACAGGCCAGGCACCGAGAACTGTGCGGATGCTCTTAGTCGGCTACCATTGCCCAGCACGGCGATGGAAATGGCGCAGCCTGCAAACTTGTTGATAAAGGCGCAGCCCGCAGACTCGTTGATGGGCATGGAAGTGTTTGAAAATGAAAAAACACTTGTCACGGCCCGCCAGATTAGGACTTGGACCAGCCTAGATCCTCTGCTGTCCCGAGTAAAAAAACTGTGTACTGCATGGGAGCTAGGCCAGCATCCCCATTGAAATGCAAGAGCCAATCAAGCCGTTCCAGCGGCGAAAGGACGAGCTGTCCATTCAGGCAGACTGCCTGTTGTCGGGTAACCGCGTAGTGCAACCAAAAAAGGGCAGGAAGACGTTCATCTCGGATCTCCACAGCACACACCCGGGTATAGTAATGATGAAAGCGATAGCCAGATCCCACGTGTGGTGGCCCGGTATCGACTCTTACTTAGAGTCCTGTGTACGGCAATGCAGCGTGTGTGCTCAGTTGAGCAACGCGCCCAGAGAGGCACCACTAAGTTTGTGGTCCTGGCCCTGCAGACCATGGTCGAGGATCCATGTTGGCTATGCGGGCCCGTTTCTCCGTAAAATGTTCCAGGTGATGTGGATGCTTTTTCAAAATGGATTGAATGTGAAATTATGTCGGGAAGCACTGCCACCGCCACCATTGAAAGCCTGAGTGTTTGCCACCCACGGCCTGTCTGACATAGTGGCCATTGACAATGGGCCATGTTTCACCAGTGCCGAATTTAAAGACTTCATGACCCGCAATGGGATCAAACATGTCACCTCGGCCCCGTTTAAACCAGCCTCCAATGGGCAGGCAGAGCGGGCAGTACAAACCATCAAACAGAGCCTTAAACGAGTCACAGAAGGCTCACTCCAAACCCGCCTGTCCCGAGTACTGCTCAGCTACCGCACAAGACCCCACTCGCTCACAAGGGTGCCCCCGGCTGAGCTACTCATGAAAGGGACACTTAAAACCAGACACTCGCTGGTTCACCCCAACCTGCATGATCAGGTAGAGAGCAGGCGGCAGCAGCAAAATTAAAACGATGGTCGTGTCACTGTGTCACGGGAAATTGATCTGAATGACCCTGTGTATGTGCTAAACTATGGACATGTCCCAAGTGGATCGCGGGCACGGTGATAGCTAAAGAAGGGAATAGGGTGTTTGTAGTCAAACTAGACAATGGACAAATTTGCAGAAAGCACCTGGACCAAACGAGGCTGCGGTTCAGACTGCCCTGAACAACCCACAGCAGACACCACCTTTTCCGAGCCCACAACACACACCCAAAGGATCAACGACACCACCCCGGACCAGGAAATCGAACCCATCACGCCCAACAGCCCAGCAAGGCCAGGCTCACCTAGCAGCCCTGCAGGGCCAACAACATGCCAGCCCAGCGAGGACACAGCCAACACACCAGAACAGACATTTGTACCGTGGCGGTCCACCAGGGAAAGAAAGGCTCCCGACCACCTCATCTTGTAAATAGTTTTCGATTTGACTTTGGTGGGGGCAGTGATGTTGATGTATCTGTAAAGCATGCACTCCCATGTTCCACCACCAAGGAGCTCATCCGCTGAAGTCCCAAGGGAACCCAGCATCCCTTGGGAGCACTGTATATAAGTCGGCCCCTAAGGCCTGTTCCTCATTCTGGAGTGTCTTACTAAAGACTGAGGTCACTGTTACTTTAACCTCCCTGTGTGCAACCTCATCTGTGTTCGGAACACAATCGGCACAATAAGAACATACGAATTTGGAACAGGAGTAGGCCATCTAGCCCCTCGAGCCTGCTCCGCCATTCAACAAGATCATGGCTGATCTGGCCGTGGACTCAGCTCCACTTACCCGCCCGCTCCCCATAACCCTTAATTCCCTTATTGGTTAAAAATCTATCTATCTGTGATTTGAATACATTCAATGAGCTAGCCTCAATTGCTTCCTTGGGCAGAGAATTCCACAGATTCACAACCCTCTGGGAGAAGAAATTCCTTCTCAACTCGGTTTTAAATTAGCTCCCCGTATTTTGAGGCTGTGCCCCTTAGTTCTAGTCTCACCGACCAGTGGAAACAACCTCTCTGCCTCTATCTTGTCTATCCCTTTCATTATTTTAAATGTTTCTATAAGATCAACCCTCATCCTTCTGAACTCCAACGAGTAAAGACCCAGTCTACTCAATCTATCATCATAAGGTAACCCTCTCAACTCTGGAATCAGCCTAGTGAATCGTCTCTGTACCCCCACCAAAGCTAGTATATCCTTCCTTAAGTAAGGTGACCAAAACTGCATGCAGTACTCCAGGTGCGGCCTCACCAATACCCTATACAGTTGCAGCAGGACCTCCCTGCTTTTGTACTCCATCCCTCTCGCAATGAAGGCCAACATTCCATTCGCCTTCCTGATTACCTGCTGCACCTGCAAACTAACTTTTTTGGATTCATGCACAAGGACCCCCAGGTCCCTCTGCACCGCAGCATGTTGTAATTTCTCCCCATTCATATAATATTCCCTTTTTTTGTTTTTTTTCCCAAGGTGGATGACCTCACACTTTCCGACATTGTATTCCATCTGCCAAACCTTAGCCCATTCGCTTAACCTATCTAAATCTCTACACAACCCGCTTTCCCACTAATCTTTGTGTCATCTGCAAATTTTGTTACACTACACTCTGTCCCCTCTTCCAGGTTATCTATGTATATTGTAAACAGTTGTGGTCCCAGCACCGATCCCTGTGGCACATCACTAACAACCGATTTCCAACCCGAAAAGGACCCATTTATCCCGACTCTCTGCTTTCTGTTAGCCAGCCAATTTTCTATCCATGCTAATACATTTCCTCTGACCCCGCGTACCTTTATCTTCTGCAGTAACCTTTTGTGTGGCACCTTATCGAATGCCTTTTGAAAATCTAAATACACCACATCCATCGGTACACCTCTATCCACCATGCTCGTTATATCCTCAAAGAATTCCAGTAAATTAGTTCAACATGATTTCCCCTTCATGAATCCATGCTGCGTCTGCTTGATTGCACTATTCCTATCTAGATGTCCCGCTATTTCTTCCTTAATGATAGTTTCAAGCATTTTCCCCACTACAGATGTTAAACTAACCGGCCTATAGTTACCTGCCTTTTGTCTGCCCCCTTTATTAAACAGAGACGTTACATTAGCTGCTTTCCAATCCGCTGGTACATCCCTAGAGTCCAGAGAATTTTGGTAGATTATAACAAATGCATCTGCTATAACTTCCGCCATCTCTTTTAATACCCTGGGATGCATTTCATCCGGACCAGGGGACTTGTCTACCTTAAATCCCATTAGCCTGTCCAGTACTAACCCCCTATTGATAGTGAATATCTCAAGGTCCTCCCTTCCCACCATCCCGTGACCAGCAATTTGTGGCATGGTTTTTGTGTCTTCCACTGTGAAGACCGAAGCAAAATAATTGTTTAAGGTCTCAGCCCATTTCCACATTTCCCATTATTAAATCTCCCTTCTCATCTTCTAAGGGACCAACATTTACTTTCGTCACTCTTTTCCATTTTATATATCGGTAAAAGCTTTTACTATCTGTTTTTATGTTTTGCGCAAGTTTACTTTCGTAATCTATCTTTCCTTTCTTTATTGCTTTCTCAGTCATACTTTGCTGTCGTTTAAAATTTTCCCCATCTTCTAGTTTCCCACTAACCTTGGCCACTTTATACGCATTGGTTTTTAATTTGATACTCTCCTTTATTTCCTTGGTTATCCACAGCTGGCTATCCCTTCTCTTACCACCCTTCTTTTTCACTGGAATATATTTTTGTTGAGCACTATGAAAGAGCTCCTTAAAAGTCCTCCACCGTTCCTCAAATTGTGCCACCGTTTAGTCTGTGTTTCCAATCTACTTTAGCCAACTCTGCCCTCATCCCTTTGTAGTTCCCTTTGTTTAAGCATAGTACACTCGTTTGAGACACTACTTCCTCACCCTCAATCTGTATTACAAATTCAACCATACTGTGATCACTCATTCCGAGAGGATCTTTTACTTGGAGATTGTTTATTATTCCTGTCTCATTACACAGGACCAGATCTAAGATAGCTTGCTCCCTTGTAGGTTCTGTAACATACTGTTCTAAGAAACAATCCCGTATGCATTCTATGAATTCCTCCTCAAGGCTACCCCGTGCGATTTGCTTTGGCCAATCGACATGTAGGTTAAAATCCCCCATGATTACTGCCGTTCCTTTTTCACATGCCTCCATTATTCCCTTGATTATTGCCCGCCCCACCCGTGAAGTTATTATTTTTGGGCCTATAAACTACATCCACCAGTGACTTTTTCCCCTGACTATCTCTAATCTCCACCCACAATGATTCAACATTTTGTTCATTGGAGCCAATATCGTCTCTCACAACTGCCCTGATATCATCCTTTATTAACAGAGCTACCCCACCTCCTTTCCCTTCTTGTCTATCTTTCCGAATTGTCAGATACCCCCGTGTGTTTAATTCTCAGTCTTGCCCCCCCTGCAACCACGTTTCTGTAATGGCCACCAAATCATACCCATTTGTAATGATTTGTGCCGTCAACTCATTTACTTTGATTTGTTGCCAGCAATTGTTGGGTCTTGGACAGCCATTATTGGGTCAAGGCCTACAGCAAAGCTGTTAGAGGTCTTCTGTGTTGGGGAGCAAGACAATGGAGACAGCGTCTGCAGACGCACTGGACCAGCTCTTGGCCTGGAAGGCCTGGCTTTTGACTGGAGTGCTTCTTGCTCGGCGTTACCTGTCACAGGTGGACAGGGTGTCAACCACCTGTGGTACAAAGTTGGCGAGTGATAGCATTCGGGTCCGGAATGCTGTCATCCTGAAGAATGACACCACCTCCCATTTCCATGGAGTCACACACTCCCTTGTTGGCCTGCTTTGACACTGTTACTTCCCTGTGGGACAGTGGGGAATGCAGAGAGTATGGAAGGAGACATAGACTGCATCATTAGCCCAAGCTCAAACATAAGCTTATTCCTGTGATGCGTCTGAGTCTGCGGCGTGATCAATGGCACATGCCACGCATTCTGGAACTCCATTATCGCTTCTAGAGGCCACCAGCCTCTGTGTGTGAGCAATGATGGCCTCGTTGGACTCATGACTCGCAACGACTATCTGCGACGCTGCCTCCGCAACAGTCGCAGTGAGCTTGTTGATGCTCACTGGGATCCATACCAATACATCAATAACGTCATGGTTCATAACTGCGCTTTCCCAGGAGATTTCTACCAGGTCCACTTCAATGTCTGTCTTTCCGTGAGCAGACCGATTTTGCCGACTCACCCTCTGGAGAACTAGCCTGCGGGATTCCACCCCGGTACTGAATTGCTGTATTACACTGGGACCTAGAGCCTCTGATTCCGCAAAGCCAGGGAAGTCCGCATCATCCCCAGAAGTACTTAATCCCGAGTGTGCAACTGGTGGGCTCGGATGCTCCGCCGGAGCAGTATCCTCCAGTGCCTCGTCGGTAGCCGCATAGCCTGAAGTGGAGGCCTCCCTCAAGGGATGGGACACCTCTGGTTGGTCATCTGGAAGCAGAAAACAGCAGATGAGCAGTTAGCTGCAGGGGAGGGGGCAGGGTGGCATGTGGAAGGTGGCATAGAACAGGTTAATTTCAAGGCCGCTACAACGCCATAATATCTCTCAATGCTGTGTATTCAGTCGCGCGATTCATTTACATACCCTCACTACCTGAAGGGGGCTCAGCATCACCCCGGCAACTGTCAGGCCTGGGACTCCTATGAGGGCAGAGACCCTCTCCTCAACGTCGGTCAGCGGAATTGTTTGACGCAGACCCCTGCCTAACCGCAGCTGCTGCCTCCTGTCGTGGGAGTGTTTTGATCACAAAGAGAAAAATAGGAAGGGTTCAAAAAGGGCCTCTCTGCTGTTGTGCCACATATGCCTACAACAGTATAATAGGTGATGCAACAGTGTGAATGTTGTAGAGATCGCCATTCAATATGTTTCGATCTTGCATGTGCTTTGTCAGTATGTATTACCTAGTTAGAGGCATCTACCATGGGGGATGTAAGTGATCTTTCAGAAAGTGATAGGAGCAGTTGGAGAGCATTGCGAGGGACCATGTTAATGATAGAAATTTTGTGCATCGATCATTAAAAGCCAATGGTTGACGATGTAGCATTCATTTTTGTTATGCATTGTGAAAGGCACCCCACTGAGTGTTGAGAGGGATCAGATACATGAAGCGCTTAACATAGTCTGTGATAGTAATGTTACAAGTAATGGAGGCATTCATAGATACAAATGGTACTCACCCTGACGAGTCTCGTGAGGTCGTTGAACTTTTTCCGGCACTGTGTGCCAGTCCTGGGCATAGTGTCTGCAGCAGACACCTCCTGTGCGATGTCCCTCCATATTCTCTTGAACACAGGAGGGAGTGGTCTGGCTCTTCCTGTAAGATGGAGTGGTAAGGCCCACATCCTCTCCAGCGCGCTAACTAAGGCCTCACAAGCCTCATGGCTGAAGCACCTGCACACTCCCTTCCCTCCTGCTCCTCCATCTCAGCAGAAGTGGCTGAAGTGGGCCGGTTTAAATGTGCATGCGTGCAGGAAGTTACCACACCCTGCATTTGCATTTGCGACCAGAAAAGAAAGCAAGGGGGTAAGAAAATCAACGCACATATGTAAACGCGTCTCTTTCAAACCTGAACGTTTCAGCTCCGACGCACAAAGTCAGTCATGCAACACTTGACTTAATGCCAATGATCCTACAGATGACTTTTTAGCCAAAAGTACACGATGAAGACGCAAACTATTTCCAGGCACATACCTTTGCACACCGCCGTGATTTACTCCTGAAATGCTGTAAGCCAAAAATCCAGCCCAACAGCTATTATGGAGGACTCCACTACTCACACAGTGTTGATGCACAGAATTAAAACATGACAGTCGACTATAGAGTGTATGGCAACACCGGGGACATGTGTAGCAGAGCCTCTGTTGCAGAGATCTTAGGGGTGTGTGATTTGCTGCAATGGAGGGCTTGGGCTCCATTGGCAACAGGCTCTCTGCTTTGGACAGACCCACCACCATCTCGGCACAACCACACCCTGGCACGAGGCAGAAAAGGCCATCTATCAGCTGAAGAATAACAAGGCAACAGGAACAGACGGAATTCCCGCCGAAGCACTAAAGCATGGTGGAAAAGCACTTTTGACACGAATACATGACCTCATTTCTCTTATCTGAAAGGAGGAGAGCATGCCAGGAGGTCTCAGGGATGCCGTAATCATGACCATCTTCATAAAAAGGGGAAAAGTCCGACCGCATTAACTACAGAGGAATCTCCCTGCTGTCGGCCACACAGAAAATCATTGCAAAAATCCTCAAGAAAAATGCAAGGAACAGCACCCACCCTTGTATATGGTCTTCTTTGACCTTACAATAGTCTTTGACACTGCCAACTGTAAGGGATTATGGAGCGTCCTCCTCCGTTTTGGATACCCTCAAAATTTGTCACCATCTTCCGTCTGCTCCACGATGAAATGCAAGCTGTGATCCTGACCAATGAATCCACCACAGACCCAATCTACTTCCGGACCGGGGTCAAGCAGGGCTGTGTCATCGCACCAACGCTCTTTTCGATCTTCCTTGCTGCAATGCTACATCTCATCCTTAGCAAGCTCCCCGTCTGAGTGGAGCTAAATTATAGAACTGATGGGAATCTGTTCAACCTCCGCCACCTCCAGGCCAGAGCTAAGGTCATCCCATCCTCTGACATTGAACTACAGTATGCAGATGACGCTTACGTCTGAGCACACACGGAGGCTGAATAACAAGCCATGGTCAACACCTTCCCCGAGGCATACGAGAGCATGGGCCTTACGCTAAACATCCGTAAGACAAAGGTCCTCTACCAACCTGATCTTACCACACAGCACTGCTTCCCGATTATCAAAATCCACGACGAGGCCTTGGACAATGTGGACCATTTTCCATACCTCGGGAGCCTACTGTCAGCAAGAGCAGTCATTGATGATGATGTCTGACATCACCTTCAGTGCACCAGCGCAGCCTTCAGTTGCCTGAGGAAGAGAGTGTTTGAAGACCAGGACTCAAACCCGGCACCAAGCTCATGGTCTACGGGGCTGTAGTGATACCCGCCCTCCTTATGGCTCAGAGACATGGACTATATACAGCAGACACCTCAAAGCGCTGGAGAAGTACCACCAGCGCTGCCTCTTCAAGACCCTGCAAATCCACTGGGAGGACAGACGCACCAATTTCAGTGTTCTCGCTCAAGCCAACATCCCTAGCATCGAAGCATTGACCACGCTCGATCAGCTCCGTTGGGTGGGCCACATCGTCCGCATGTCCGACACGAGATTCCCAAAGCAAGTGCTTTACGCGGAGCTTCGACACGGCTAGCAAGCCCCAGGTGGGCAGAAAAAACGCTTCAAGGACACCCTCAAAGCCTCCTTGACAAAGTGCAACATTTCCAAATTTCCACCGACTCCTGGGAATCCCTGGCTCAAGACCGCCCAAAATGGAGGAAGAGCATCCGGGAGGGCGCTGTGCACCTCAAGTCCCATCGCCGAGAACAAGCAGAAACCAAGTGCAGACAGCGGAAGGAGCATGCGTCAACCCAGGCTCCCCACCCACCCTTTCCTTCAACCACTGTCTGGCCCAACTGTGACAGAGACTGTGGGCCCAACCTTCCACGTTGACTTTTATTGGCGCAGTTGTAGAGGCACGTCCGATTTTTTAGTGGCCCAACTGCACCAAAAAAAGGTTCCAAGTTTCGCTGGCATAACCTTTCATTTTGGAGCGGCGCAGATGTCCTTAAGCTCTGTGGGTGGAGCTTAAAGACTGCGCTGAAAAATTGAGATTGCCAGAATAACAAGGGATAGACTGAAGGGCTGAAGCACAAATAAAGCATTTCCCTTTTGTAAAATAGATCACTAAGTGAGACTTGGTACAACAGACCGAAATCTCAATATATGAAACAATATGAAATTCCTTTATTCCTTTTTAGCATTTATAGTTTTTTTTTTCACCTCTTCAGTGCCGGTGCTGCTGCAATCCTGGGTCGAAAGGCCTCCACACTGGCCCGCACCTATCCCGGGCCGAACGGACCCCGTACCGGCTCCCACCGTGTCTTCAGCTCAGCTGAAACAATGGCACCTTCTCTCTGCCCAAAGTGGAGGAAGAGCATCCGGGAGGGCGCTGAGCACCTCGAATCCCATCACCGATAACAAGCAGAAACCAAGCGCAGACAGCGGAAGGAGCGTGCATCAACCCTTAAGTGTAGGGAAGGTTTTTCAGAGGGTGCAGTGCGTTGGCTCAGAAAAAAATCGTACCTGGCCGGAAATGCGCACCCGGCAGGTTCTGCCCCCAGTGACGTAAAAAAAAATCGGGAACTAAAAAAATCAGACGGACCTACTTTATAACGGTGCAGAAGCTTTGGTGAAACCTGCAGATTTTAGTCTGCTCTAAAAAAAGCAGCGTTGGCCAAAAAAGCGGTGCAGAATAGTGGCGCAAATTTTTGGCCACCGTTCTGTGCTGTTTTTCTGGTGCACGGAGCTTTTTTTTGGAGCTGACTAAAATCTGCGAGTTTCGCCAAAGTTTCTGCACTGTTGTAAAGTAGGTCCATCCAATTTTATTAGTTCTCGATTTTCTGACGTCACTGGGGCAGGAACCTGTTGGGTGTGCAACTTCTGGCCATTTAAGCGAGCTTGGCCAAGTATGATTTTTTTTTAAATGGTACACTGCACCCTCTGAAAAACCTTCCCTATACTTAAGGAAATCAGTGCAGAGAAGAGAAAATTGGCAGAGAGAAGACACCATTGTTTTAGCCGAGCTAAGACACAGCACCGATGGGGGTGGGGAGGGGAGGGGCCATTCTGCCCGGGATGACAACGGCACCAGGTGGGGGGTGCCTTTCGGCCAGCGATCCTGCCGGCCAGCACTCCGTGCCTCGAGCCCGGTGATCATCAGAGAGGGGAAAGGTTTCTACTCACTAAATGTCCAGCTGATCTGCGATGACATGCATCGCATCATGGCAGTTCATGCCAGGGAGCACCCATGATGCGTCCATCTTACGCAAGAGCGGTATATGTGCCATTTTTCAGCAGCAGCCAGAAGGGCAGAGCTGGCTGTTGGGGGACAAAGGTTACGGGCTCGCCGCCTGGCTCATGACCCCCCTACACAATACCCAGACAGAAGCCGAGCATCGGTACAACATGTCCCACATAACCACACGTAGCATCATTGAAAGGACAATTGGAATACTAAAGCAGTGTTTCCGATGCCTGGGCCATTCTGGAGGCTACCTGCAATACGTCAATTCACTGTCATGTGCTACATGATACACAATTTCGCGATCATGCGACAACAGGCACTGGACGTTGAAGAGCAACCTCAGGTGAGAGTGGATGAGGAGGACGATGAGCAAGCTGACTACGAGAAGGAGAAGGAGGAGGAGGAGGAGCAGCAGCAGCAGCAGGAGGAAGCCATGCCACCACCTCAACCCACAGGACCACAGCGAAGGAGGGGGCCCATAGTGCACCTGTAGTCATTGCAAGAGCCTTGTGTCAGCAGCCAATCCTTGAACGCTTTACTGCATGAAGGCTGAGCGACACGATTGATCATATTCACCATGTTGGTTGATTGTTTGTTGCGTTAATTTAAAGAATAATGTTCATGATTCTGGTTTAATTGAAAAAAGAATTACGTTTATTAAACATTAATACACTTGTACTTAACTTTAAAAATATTTTTTAACAAACTTTAAAATTTTCCATTAAGGTCACTTACAAACTTGCTTTTCAAGTTACATGACTTAAAAATGTTAAATGTTTCAATTAAAATCGGTTAAATAACAATACCATAAGAACAACACTAACAACAGCAACAACAACAGCAGCAAACAAACTTTAGCTACAGCTATCTCTACCCCCACCCCCCCCTTATTCTAAGAACGCCCGCTGCGCTTGCCCTTGCTGCCTTTACCCTTGGCCGGTGACACAGGGCTTCTCCCTCTGGATCCAAGCTGCTTTTTTCAAGCATCTCATGGACAGTGATGTTCTTGTTGGCGGATGTGGACAAACCTAAGAGACGGCATTGTGTGATACACTGTCGAGGCAGATTAGGGAGGGAATGTCGACAATCTGCCCCGACAGTGTATCACCTACCTCCGACATTCCCTCCCTAATCTGCCTCGACAGTGTATCACCTACCTCCGACATTCCCTCCCTAATCTACCCCCGACAGTGTATCACCTACCTCCGACATTCCCTCCCTAATCTGCCTCGACAGTGTATCACCTACCTCCGACATTCCCTCCCTAATCTGCCCCCGACAGTGTATCACCTACCTCCGACATTCCCTCCCTAATCTACCCCCGACAGTGTATCACCTACCTCCGACATTCCCTCCCTAATCTGCCCCGACAGTGTATCACCTACCTCCGACATTCCCTCCCTAATCTGCCTCGACAGTGTATCACCTACCTCCGACATTCCCTCCCTAATCTGCCTCGACAGTGTATCACCTACCTCCGACATTCCCTCCCTAATCTACCCCCGACAGTGTATCACCTACCTCCGACATTCCCTCCCTAATCTGCCTCGACAGTGTATCACCTACCTCCGACATTCCCTCCCTAATCTGCCCCCGACAGTGTATCACCTACCTCCGACATTCCCTCCCTAATCTACCCCCGACAGTGTATCACCTACCTCCGACATTCCCTCCCTAATCTGCCCCGACAGTGTATCACCTACCTCCGACATTCCCTCCCTAATCTGCCCCGACAGTGTATCACCTACCTCCGACATTCCCTCCCTAATCTGCCTCGACAGTGTATCACCTACCTCCGACATTCCCTCCCTAATCTGCCTCGACAGTGTATCACCTACCTCCGACATTCCCTCCCTAATCTGCCTCGACAGTGTATCACCTACCTCCGACAGTACCTCCCTAATCTGCCTCGACAGTGTATCACCTACCTCCGACATTCCCTCCCTAATCTGCCTCGACAGTGTATCACCTACCTCCGACATTCCCTCCCTAATCTAACCCCGACAGTGTATCACCTACCTCCGACAGTACCTCCCTAATCTGCCTCGACAGTGTATCACCTACCTCCGACATTCCCTCCCTAATCTGCCTCGACAGTGTATCACCTACCTCCGACATTCCCTCCCTAATCTACCCTCGACAGTGTATCACCTACTTCCGACATTCCCTCCCTAATCTGCCTCGACAGTGTATCACCTACCTCCGACATTCCCTCCCTAATCTGCCTCGACAGTGTATCACCTACCTCCGACAGTACCTCCCTCATCTGCCTCGACAGTGTATCACCTACCTCCGACATTCCCTCCCTAATCTGCCTCGACAGTGTATCACCTACCTCCGACAGTACCTCCCTAATCTGCCTCGACAGTGTATCACCTACCTCCGACATTCCCTCCCTAATCTACCCTCGACAGTGTATCACCTACTTCCGACATTCCCTCCCTAATCTGCCTCGACAGTGTATCACCTACCTCCGACATTCCCTCCCTAATCTGCCTCGACAGTGTATCACCTACCTCCGACATTCCCTCCCTAATCTGCCTCGACAGTGTATCACCTACCTCCGACATTCCCTCCCTAATCTACCCTCGACAGTGTATCACCTACTTCCGACATTCCCTCCCTAATCTGCCTCGACAGTGTATCACCTACCTCCGACATTCCCTCCCTAATCTGCCTCGACAGTGTATCACCTACCTCCGACATTCCCTCCCTAATCTAACCTCGACAGTGTATCACCTACCTCCGACATTCCCTCCCTAATCTGCCTCGACACTGTATCACCTACCTCCGACATTCCCTCCCTAATCTGCCTCGACAGTGTATCACCTACCTCCGACATTCCCTCCCTAATCTGCCTCGACAGTGTATCATCTACCTCCGACATTCCCTCCCTAATCTGCCCCCGACAGTGTATCACCTACCTCCGACATTCCCTCCCTAATCTGCCTCGACAGTGTATCACCAACCTCCGACATTCCCTCCCTAATCTGCCTCGACAGTGTATCACCTACCTCCGACATTCCCTCCCTAATCTGCCCCGACAGTGTATCACCTACCTCCGACATTCCCTCCCTAATCTGCCTCGACAGTGTATCATCTACCTCCGACATTCCCTCCCTAATCTGCCCCGACAGTGTATCACCTACCTCCGACAGTACCTCCCTAATCTGCCTCGACAGTGTATCACCTACCTCCGACAGTACCTCCCTAATCTGCCTCGACAGTGTATCACCTACCTCCGACAGTACCTCCCTAATCTGCCCCGACAGTGTATCACCTACCTCCGACATTCCCTCCCTAATCTGCCCCCGACAGTGTATCACCTACCTCCGACATTCCCTCCCTAATCTGCCCCCGACAGTGTATCATCTACCTCCGACATTCCCTCCCTAATCTACCCCCGACAGTGTATCACCTACCTCCCACATTCCCTCCCTAATCTGCCCGACAGTGTATCACCTACCTCCGACATTCCCTCCCTAATCTGCTCCATTTCTCCTGAGAGCGTCATTACTTCTGACGACAATCCCGCTATCTCATGACCCACCCCACCCATGGTGTCCAGGAGTGATTAGGTAAGCGCAATGCTCTCTCCACTCATTGCCATGAGCTGAATCATGTCTGTTGGACTCTTGAGCTCTCCTTCCCCTCCTTACCCTGGGTGTGGCTCACTACAACCCATTGGGACCTGCAACCTCGGACTGTGGGACACCATGAAATGTCCCCTCGCTCGTAGCAGTCCGGAAAAGGCTTGGAACATCTCTGTGCGGTACCACCTCCTCCAGATTCAGTGTCACAGTCTCATTATTGGGCCTTCCCACTCCCCCTGATCTGTCTGCTCATCCTCGTCCTGATCTTCCTGTGGAAGTTCTGCATTAAAGACTTCATCCTGGTCAGGCTCCTCCATGAATGAATGTTCTTCTATGGCAGGGGTGAAGAGATCGCAAAGTCTCTGTTTAAAGAATGCACTGAGTCGAGAATATTTCATGGACTTTATGGGATTTTTCTGAAGGTATTTTTCCCAGTGATGGGATCACCTTGTGCAGAGAGATCGCATGGCAGTTGGCTGCGACAAAAGAACTGTCAGTCATCCAGAATGTACGGGTTCGCCCGCCAGTCCTAGCTAAAGGAAGGGGGCCATATGCAAAAGCACTTCTCACCTCCATCTCCGAAGAGAAGCAGAACAATGAATCCACTAGCCTGGCCAGCCAAAGAGGAGCCAGGTTTTTTTTGGTTTTTCCCAACACAAAGACCGAGATATGTCCCAGACTCAGGGCCACTAGTCCAATAAACATATGTCTGATGGTCCATCACTGACTAAGCACCGGAGTGCTTAGAAATAAAAGGGTGTTAAAGATTGGTGGGAAAGATGGAGGTAGCAAGACTCCTATAAAGATAGACACTTTTCCACCATTTCGGTACCCACCCCCTTCTCCCTCTCGCTCTCGATGTAACAAGAAGTACCAGAGGAGGAAGCCGCAGTCCCACAGAAGAAGCCGCTGAGACAGAGAACCACATACCCCTCACATGGTACAGTCTCCAGGCAGTGACTTCCCACAGCTGAGCTGCGCGATCGAGACCGACTGGTGGTGAGCATGGTCGCGAGTGTCCCAAGCCGGTAACCAGATTTCCCAGGTGAGCTGGGTGAGGTGTAGGGCTCAGGGTTTTCTCAGAAGTGAAGGTTTTCGGGGCTATTCTGGGGAGGAAGCTTCATTTGGTTTAGCCAGGCGAAGGGCCTGCGACTGGGTAATTCGTTGGTAGGGGTGGAGTTCGAATCCACCATAGCAACAAGAGAATTACTGCATGTTACTGGTCCTCAGTGTTGTACTGTATGTACCGGTATGTTGTTTGTAACCTGGATCTTATTCTCCACAGAGACAGTGATTTTCATTTAGTAGTGCATGTTTTAGCAAGTGTATGTTAAGTGTACGACTAAATAAATATAAGTATGATTTTTCAACGAAGCATTCCTGTCCATGACTTATTCCATTTACACTCTGAATAAGAGTTTTCGTAAGGTGGGGGCGATTCAAACCGTCCATCTAGCAATTGGGCTAGGATCAAAACCGCTTACATCTCTTGGCAACCACGAAGAGACCTGGGTTAACGCAGTGTAAATCAGTCATGGACAGCGCTTCTGGCGAAAGATCCCAAATGGAGAAAGGGATTTCTTCATATGTATTGAAGAAGGTTAATACTAAGAAATGGGTGCTAGGCTTGTTATGTGCTGAGCGTCCAGTGGACACAGCGGCAGAATGGATGGAGGGCAAGGAACATAGACACAGTATTGAAAAGGCGAAATGGCTCATCTGTCTACAAAGACAAGTCCAACTCCTAGCTGAGCAAGTTGGTAAGTTCGAGGCAGAGCTCAGGGAGTCCGAGGCACAGTCAGACGCAAGGGCTGTAGTAGGGAGCAGGTTATGCACGGAGCTAAGGGATGAGAAGCTGCGAAGTATAAGCCAGGAAAAAACCTTCCGTGACCATAAGGAGTTCCTGCAATGCCAGGTAACTGAGGCAAAGGGGAACGAGAGGGTGGTTAGGGAGGAGAACGCTCACTTGTTGTGTGGGGAAAGGTGCTGGAAGAGCAGTTGAAGGATATTCAGGTGACATACAGAGTCACCAGCACTGGAGGGTTTGATGTGGGTAATCATGGTCCTTGCCAGGAACCAGGAGCTCGATCTAAGGCCAAAGGGATGAGGAAGATAAGGAAGACTGTGAGGCAGAGGAGGACGCTCGACCCATGTGCCCTGTCCGGCAACAGAAATACAGTGCACCCATAGGCGGTCAAGAGCAAGGACGACTGCAGAGTGACTTCGTGGTCCCGTATATGACCTCCCAGCTGCAGGCAATGGCTTCTAACCTGACCAGACTGACCAGCAAAGGAGACCCATTTTACGGATGTGGAGCAGGTGCGGGGGGGATCAATAATTGTAACAAAGCTGAGGCAGCCAAATTACTTTTGTTTTCCCTGGATAGTAGGTTGTACCAGTCGCTGTCAGCGTGTAGCAAGAGGGGCCAGGGTATGTTAGAGGGGATAAAGGATGACATCCTAGAGGCTATGGACCTCAATGGTGGAAGTCCCTTCTCCCGAGTGGAAAGGACACTGCAGTTAGCTGGGGAGGCACTGCAGGCTTTCGCGGACAGGCTTTGGCCCGGCTACTGGAGTGCCTGCACAGGGGTGCCCGACCGGGCGCAGCTGCAGGGGGAGCTTAGGGCTCATTGGCTGAGGACCCTGGTGGCGAACAGCCTGCCCAGGATCAAGGCCAAAGCAGAGGGGTGGTTCGATTCCAGGGATCCCCAGATCACAGAACAGGGGCTGATCCAGCAGTTAACTCTCTCTTTTAAGAATGGTAGGGGTGAGGATGACAAACCAAAGGGCAGAGTGCACAGTTAAAGCCTAGTGGAGGCAATGTTAGAACAGAGTGGTGCCAGGAAGGGGTTAGCTCATAGATAAAGCCGGGTTGTTTTGGCTGCGGGAGTAAAGGACACTGGAGAAAAGACTACCCTGTCCCTGACAAAGGGAGCAGGAAAGGGGATCCTCCAGCGCCAGTGCGGAAAGCCGAGGCTGTAGCGGGAAGCAGCACTGATCCACTCGCGGTATTAGTGGCTGCTCTCCGCACAGTCTTTCCGGCAGGGCAGGATAGGGTGGAGGTGGCAGCAGGCAGCATACTCCCATCCGCCCCAAACAATCCCGACCCATGACTAGGGGCTTCTCAGCCCGTTTACCTGTGCCCACTAAGTTATAATGCTTGGAAAAGACCGTGCATGAAGATGGGGGCAGAGAAGGTGCAAAGGACCTATCTGCTGGACATTGGAACTTCAAGCACTATTGTCTATCGAACGGGGTCCCATACCACTTAGTAGGGTTCACCGGGACCGAATGAACGGAGTCTTTCTTCATCCCGCTAGCCATCGATCTAGGTACACTCCATGTGGATTTCTGGAATCACTGTCTTTGGGGAGCAGTATGCACGGGAAAGTAGAAGGAGGTGGTAGTTATACCAGGGAAGCAAGGTAAGGGAAGCGTGTGTACGATGAAGCACAAGGGTAGTTATGACCTTGAACTTTTGGTCACTTCTACCCTGGCGGAATACAGAGCGGATGTGTGAGCCAACCTTGCGGCATTCGCTACACACAAGCACGACTGCGGGAGGGGAGCAGGGGCGGAGGTCAGAGTAGAAAGAGATCCCATGGCTCGACCACAGAAACTTTACTGTCATGTATGTAACCATTATGCAAAGGTACTCTTCATGTAACTGTAACCTTCATGCAACTCCTGTACACTGTACTTATACCCTAGAGATGCACACCCTGATCCAGGGGGTGAATTTGTGGGAGACACTCCTCACCTGGATTTCCAGGTATAAAATGGGAGGTCCCACCCAGGGTCAGCACTCCTTGGTCCTAGGAATAAAGGAAGGTCATGTAGTGACTGTATATGCAGTACATGCCTCGTGTGCGTTTGTAGTAAGATGCAGGGACACCACATTTGGCGACGAGAAATGGGAATCACCGAATCACGAGGATGGCCACCGGTAGCACAGAGGAACATTACTGTGTGGGCGAGGACTGGGATGACTTCATGGAGAGACTCCAGCAGAGCTTTGTCACGAAGGACTGGCTGGGAGTGGCAGCGGCTAACAAGCGGAGGGCGCATCTACTGACAAGCTGCGGACCACAGACGTATGCACTGATGAAAGACCTGCTCGCACCCCAAAAGCCAGCGGACAAATCATTTGAAGAGCTCAGCCAGCTGATCAGTGAGAATCTCAAGCCGGTGAGTAGCATACACATGGCCTGGCACCGGTTCTACACATACCGGTGTCGGGAGGACAAAACATCTCGGACTTCATTGCGGACCTGCGGCGCTTGGCCAGTCTCTGTAATTTCACAGACGCCTGCAGGGGGGAGATGTTAAGGGATTTCTTCATTGAGGGAGTAATCATGCCGGGATTTTCAGGAAGCTTATAGAGACCAAGGACTTGACTTTAGAAGGGGCGGCGTTGATAGCTCAGACCTTCATGGCAGGGGAAGAGGAGGCCAAGCTCATTTACGAGCACAGCCCTGGTCCATGGACCAGGGAGTTAACGCGGTGAACGCGGCTCGGGACACCGCAGTCAGGCAAGGGCATTTCGAAACTGGCCAGGCAGCAACAGACTCTAGGGTGGGCCCGCAACAGGGACAATGGAAAGGGGATCAGCAATTCACGTCATCACGAGGAACAATGCGTCCCGCGATGGAACCATTAACACCCACCATCAGATTATTTAGAAACAACCAAATGGGCAATCAGAGAGGAATGTTTGGTAACAGTCCTTTTGTTAACAACAATCTCAGCTCCTGCTGGAGGTGCGGGGGTAGACATACTGCGGAAAGCTGCAGGTTTCAGCAATATACCTGCAGGATTTGTAACGTCAGTGGACACTTGGCCAGGATGTGCAAAAAGGCTGTAGCGAGGCTAATCTGCGAGACAGAGGAACCAGACGAGGGGTCTGCAAGCAGGATGATGCCTGGGGAAAAGTCATGGATGCTGAAGTTCAGCGGGTTCATGTGGCTGACATCCACAGCTCATACACTAAAACGCCACCTATGATGATGAAAGTTTTATTGAATGGCATCCGGTGCACATGGAGCTGGATATAGGAGCTAGCCAGTCACTTATGAGCGCCCAACAATTTGAGAGACTATGGCCACACAGAGCTAGCAGGCCTAAACTGTAACGCATTGACACGCAGCTACGGACGCACACCAAAGAGAACATCCCAGTGCTTGGCAGTGTAAACTTGGTGGTAACACACAATGGTTCACAGAATCGGCTGCCACTCTGGATCATCCCGGGAAATGGCCCCGCGCTCTTGGGGAGGAGTTGGCTAGCCGAGATGAATTGGAAATGGGGGGATGTGCACGCCATTTCATCTGTGGAGCGAAGTTCATGCTCACAGGTACTACAGAAATTCGGGTCACTGTTTCAACCCGGTGTAGGAATGTTCAAGGGCACTAAAGTAATGATACACATCACTCTGGGCGCCAGACCAGTGTACCACAAAGCCAGAGCAGTGCCGTATGTGATGCGTGCGAAAATTGAAAGTGAATTAGACAGGCTGCTCAGAGAGGGCATAATTTCAGCCATTGAATTCAGCGATTGGGCAAGTCCCATCGTTCCTGTCCTTAAAGCAGATGGCTCGGTGGATTTGTGGCGACTACAAAGCCACCATCAACCGAGTGTCGCTGCAAGACCAATACCCGCTCCCGAGAGCAGACGACCTTTTTGCCACGCTGGAAGCTGTTCACGAAGCTTCGGCCTACATTACTCAAGAACTGGCTGAAGAATCCAAGCTTCTGACCACCATCACGATGCACAAGGGATTATTTATCTACAACAGGTGTCCATTTGGGATTCGTTTGGTGGCAGCGATCTTTCAGAGAAACATGGAAAGCTTCCTCAAATCCATTCCTGGAACGATCGTATTCCAAGACAACATCCTTATAACGGGTCGAGACACTGAGGAACACCTCCACAACCTGGAGGAGGTGCTACGCCGACTGGACCGGGTAGGCTTGCGGCTGAAAAAGGCCAATTGTGTGTTTTTGGCCCCAGAGGTCGAGTTTTTGGGCAGGAGAGTTGCGGCAGATGGGATCCGGCCCACTGAATCTAAAACGGAAGCGATCCGCCGGGAGCCCAGGCCCGGCATCACGTCGGAGTTGCGATCATTCTTGGGACTTTTGAACTATTTCGGGAACTTTCTGCCGAACTTAAGCACATTATTGGAGCCGTTACACATGCTCCTGCATAAAGGTTGTGAATGGCTTTGGGGGGACTGTCAAGAACGGGCTTTCAATAAGGCGAGGAACCTGCTGTGTTCGAACAAACTGTTGACTTTATGTGACCCTTGTAAAAAACTGGTTATAACATGCGGGGTTGGGTGTGTGTTGCAGCAGGGTAATGATGACGGCCAACTCCAACCGGTGGCTTATGCCTCCAGGTCACTCTCCCTGGCAGAGCGTGGATATGGCATGGTCGAAAAGGAAGCACTCGCTTGGGTTTACGGTGTGAAAAAGGTGCACCAGTAGATTTTCGGTAGACGGTTCAAGCTAGAAACGGACCACAAGCCGCTAACATCCCTATTGTCCGACAGCAAGGCTGTCAGTGCCAATGCATCAGCCCACATACAGCGATGGGCTCTCACGCTGGCTACGTATGTCTACACCATGCAGCACCGGCCAGGCAACGAGAATTGCGCTAACGCGCTCAGCAGGCTCCCACTGGCCACCACCGAGGGGGCGTCGGAGCAGAGCGCTGAGATGGTCATGGCCGTTGAGGCTTTTGACACCGCAGGCTCCCCCATCACAGCCCGCCAGATCAAACTCTGGACCAACAGAGACCCCCTCCTATCCATGATAAAGAAATGTGTTCTGACTGGGGATTGGGCGCCCGCACACAGGGCGTGCCCCGAGGAGATCAGACCATTTCAGAGACGGATGGATGAGCTCTCCATCCAAGCCGACTGCCTGCTATGGGGCAGCCGGGTAGTCATGCCCCAGAAAGGAAGGGAAGCATTCATCAGGGAACTCCACAGTGAGCACCCCGGCATCGTGCTAATGAAGGCCATTGCCCGGTCACATGTATGATGGCCGGGGATTGACTCAGACCTGGAACACTGGGTTCGCAGGTGCACGACATGTGCCCAGCTGGGCAATGCCCCCAGGGAGGCCCCACTCAGCCCATGGCCCTGGCCCACCAGGCCATGGTCACATATTCACGTAGACTATGCGGGCGATTCATGGGAAAAATATTCCTGATCATTGTCGATGCATACTCAAAATGGATCGAGTGCATCATCTTAAACTCGTGCACGACATCCATCACTGTGGAGAGTCTGCACACGGTTTTCGCGACCCACGGCTTGCTGGACATCCTGGTCAGCGACAATGGCCCGTGTTTCACCAGCCATGAATTCCAGCAGTTTATATCAGGCAATGGTATCAAACACGTCCGGACAGTGCCGTTCAAGCCGGCTTCCAATGGCCAGGTGGAACGCGCGGTCCAAGTCATAAAACAGGTATGCTACGCATCCAAGGACCCTCCCTTCAGTACCGCTTATCGCGCCTCCTGCTGGCCTACAGGTCCCGCCCGTACTCGCTCACGGGAGTCCCGCCAGCAGAACTCCTCATGAAACACACGCTTAAAACGCGGCTGTCCCTCATTCAGCCAGACCTAGCAGACATTGTTGAGGGCAAGCGCCAGTCCCAAACCGAGTTCCATGATCGAAACTCAAGGGGGAGGTGTATAGAAATTAATGACCCGGTATTTGTTCTTAACCATGCTTTGGGACCCAAGTGGCTTGAGGGCACAGTAATTGGCAAAGAAGGGAATAGGGTCATAGTGGTCCAACTAAACAATGGGCAGATATGCCGCAAACACTTGGACCAAGTAAAGAAAAGGTTCAGCATAGACACGGAGGAACCTGAAGAAGAGCATGAGATGTCACCCACACCACTGCCAGTGGACGAGCAACAAGGACAGTCCACAGTCCCTGCAGCCAGCCCGGACAGGCCGGAATCACCTCAGGTGACAGAGACGCATGCTAAGGCTCAGCCATCAGAGCCACAACTGCGGCGCTCCACGAGAGAGCGTCGACCACCTGAAAGACTTAACCTTTGACACAAAAAGACGTAAGGGGGGAGGTGATGTCATGTATGTAACCATCATGCAACGGTACTCTTCATGTAACTGTAACCTTCATGCAACTCCTGTACACTGTACTTATACCTTCGAAATGCACACCCTGATCCAGGGGGTGAACTTGTGGGAGACACTCCTCACCTGGGTTTCCAGGTATAAAAAGGGAGGTCCCACCCAGGGTCAGCACTCCTTGGTCCTGGGAATAAAGGAAGGTCATGGAGTGTACATGCCTCGTATAAATTTGTAGTAAGATGCAGGGACACCACAAGTACAACTTCCCCAGAGAGGCAGAGGTGGATTTAGAGACAGCGTTGGTATCACTGGTTGAGCAGGGTGTGTTGAGACCCATAACGACCCATGAGAACTCTCCAATTTGGCCGGTTAGGAAACCGGACAATTCATGGAGAGCCATTGTGGACTATCGGATTCTTAACAAGAATATCCCAGCCTGTGCCCCCACCATCGCAGCCATAGCCGACCTGATCGGGAGTATCCCAGCATCCGCAAAAACATTCACGGTGCTGGACATTTTGATTCTGGTCTATCCCTCTCAGAAGGAAGGACCAGTATAAGTTTGCATTCACTTTCAAGGGTCAGCAGTACACTTGGACCTGCCTTCCCCAAGGGTTTCATAACAGTCCTTCTATTTTCCACCAATGTATGGCCAACTGTTTAAAAGGGCTCAGCAGACCTCAGCAGCTTGTGCAGTACGTGGACGACCTGCTTTTGTTCTCTGACAAGGGGGAGGAGCATGGCCCACTGCTGGCTGAGCTGCTGAGCTGCTGTTAAAGGAAGCTGGGTTCAAGGTTAATCCCAGGAAAGCACAGATCGGCCAGCAGGAAGTAAAATTCCTCAGGCTGACCGTGCGTGCTGGGGAGAGGGCCATCAATGAGGCGAGGAGGAAGGCGGTATAGGAGTTAACTGCCCCGACCACGGTACTGGGGGTAAGATCCTTCCTGGGACTTACAGGATACTGCAGGGATTTCATAGAGGACTATGCGCTACAGCAGCCTCTCTACTCTGGCTCCTCCGAAGAGAGATCTGTAGACGGCACCGGCTTTAGGAGCGATTGATGGGGGAGAGGAGTTATTTTTGGAGGTAGCTGCCACAGGGGACAGTTTGAGCGCAGTGCTGCTCCAGGAGCGGCATGGCAAGCTGAGGCCCGTGGTGTACTCATCGAGAGTCCTCACAGATGTAGAGAGGGGGTACTCCAATTGTGAGAGGCACCTGCTTGCCAGACGTTGGGCCGTGAAGAGATCACAAAACCTCATGGGGGTGTCCCCGATAACTGGGAGGATAAAGGACGGCACGGTGAGCAGTGCACGCATTGCTCGCTGGACTTTATTGCTCTCGCAGATGAATTTGAGTGTGAAAAGCCTCTGTGAGCCCAAGCTCGCCGCAAATTTGATCTACCCAGGGGTGGCTTATAAATGTTCTGTTGAAGGAGTATGGGACGTAGACATAGGGTTTCGGACTGGGATCCATCCTTCGGGCTGCGAGATCTGTGTAGACGGGTCCAGTACAGTGGTGGCAGGGGAGCGACTCACTGGATGCGGGATTTTTGACCCAAAGGCAGGCATTGCCAAGGCCATTAAACTCCCGAGTACCATAAGCACCCAGCACGCTGAACTGTCGGTGATGGTGTATATGGTTAACCACCCCGAAGAGTTCCCTACACCCTACATGATTTGCTCAGACAGCATGTTCACTTGCAATTCGTGTACAGAATATTTAGCCATTTGGTCTCGTCGCGGGTTCACATCTGCAGACAGGAAACCCCTAGCAACCAAGCCATTGTTGCAACAGATCTTAACATCAATCGGAACCCAGGGGGATTTCTATATTCACAAAGTCAAGGCCCATTCTAAGACAGAACCCAATGCGGAAGGCAATCAGCAGGCTGACGTACTGGCCAAGGAAGGTGCTCAAACGGGCACGTTTTGGGATCCATATGGGTCGAGTCCGGTAGCAGCGATCAGAGACAGAGGTGGGACACAAGGGAGTGCAGGGGTAGCATTGGCCCCAGACCTAAAGATGGTCCAGGCACAGGATCCCGTCCTAAAGACTGTTCTGGAGACACTGGCTAAGAGAGATAACGTAGAGGGTCCATACAGAGTGGCAGGTATTACGGTAAAGGAAGGGATGGTTTTCAGAGGGGAACAGTGGGTAGTCCCCGCAGCAGCACCGGAGAGAATTCCTTCAGTTGGCCCACGAGGGTCCAGGAGCGGGGCACTCTGTGCCGGAGACCACCTAGCAATGGGTGGAACAGGCAGGGTGGTGGCCGCAACTGAGGGAGGACGTCTGCGACTTCTGCACAGATTGTTTGGTGTGTGCTGCAAACAACCCTGACCCCCAGAAAAGGAAGGGATCCATGGGACACACAAGGAGAGTGGGGGGACCATGGCAGTCCATACAGGTCGATTATATCGGGCCATTGCCCACCGCGCAGGGGGGTTACAAGTACTGCCTGGTCCTGGGAGATGTGCTCTCTAAATGGGTAGAAGCCTTCCCTTGCTGAACAGCCACAGCTTTGGGGACCGCAAGGATTCTAGTGAGAGAAGTGTTCTCTAGGTGGGGGCTACCACAGTATGAGGAGTCCGATCAGGGGAGTCACTTCACAGGGGCAGTCATGCAGGCGACTCTGAAGATGCTAGGTGTAGAGGGTAAATGGCACGTCGCCCACAACCCGCAGTCATCAGGGATTGTGGAGCGGATGAATAGGACCATCACGGAAAGGTTACGGAAGGAGACGGGAGACTCGCCTAGAAAATGGGTGGAGGTCTTGCCGTTAGTTCTGAAGGGGATCCGAGCCAGCCCGTCTAGAAGCACGGGGTATTCCCAGCATGAACTCGTGAATGGCAGGGTCGCCATGTATCGGCACTGGTTCTCACAGAAGGTCAGTTGAGAGAGGTGAACCGGGAAAGGTTTGTTAAGAATCTGTTTGAGCATCTCAAACAGATCCATTGGCAGGCTGCCAGTAACATGGGGAAGCAACATCGTAGAAATCATTTATTGCTTGAGCCCTAGAAGCACCACAAGTGGAAGGTCGGAGATCAAGTAATGGTCAGAAACTTCGCCAGGATAGGGACTTTTGGACCGCTATACATGGGACTGTACAGTATCGTGGATAAGGCAAGTCCGATGGTATATGCGGTCAAAATGCCCCGACGCACTAAGTAGTTCCATATCAATCTGCAAGCTTTTCAACCCAGGGGAAAGAGCTGACAAGAGGAGGAAACAGCAGAGAGTGGTGAGCTGCGCTACAGGTGTGGGTCTCCAGACCATAATCTGGGACTGTGAGGAGCCCACAGAGGGACCAGCCGTTCCGCCTGTGGGGGCAGGAGTGAGGAGGAGTACCAGGATCCCACGGCCCAGGGCGCTGTGGACGCCTCCTTACACACTGGTGAACAAAGGAAGCCGGAGTCGTAAGAGGCCCAGGGTCAAGGAGACCTAGTGTGGCCACCCGGAGATGGGTGGTGCTGTACATAACTTCTTTCTCTCCTGTCTGTTGCCTTAGCTTGTCTGTATAGTTTGTGATTTACATATTCTGGTTACCAAAGATAATCATGTGTAGCTGCGTCTGGAAAGGTGGTTCATCACCCCAAGGACAACGTTGCATTCTGTGTGTTTTTAGGGAACGCCTAAGAATAAGATGAATTCAGCCATAGTAATCCTGATCATCATGTTTGAAGCCAGCACGAGTCACAGGGGCGACACCAAGGAATCGGTTGTCTTCGGCTGCACTGGCGGAGACGGACCGACCATGACTACTGGAGGTGGCTCGAAGGATGGGACGAGCGTCTATCTCCACAAGGGAAGATGGCCAGGATGGCTGGGGTCGAATATCACCCGGTATTCCAGCCATGACAAATTCACCTATGGTGAAGCGTCCATCCCATGCCCGAGAATAGGAGTTACCACCTCCCGGATGAGGGTAATGGAGGGTAAGAGGGTGTGCCTTAGCTGTGGGGACAAATTCCACTGGGAAGGTGGTGGTGGCTCAGGAAACTGAGTGTGGACACAGGGGACCAGACAGCTGACTGGGAAAGACTAAGTAACAACACGCACTGGACGATCACAGGTTCTTAGGGAGGAGTGAATGTTTGTTGGGATAAGTGGTGGGAATCTGAGAAAGGGATTTATGTGTGTATGTGGGGGTCAGAAAAGATCTGTCCAACTGGTGTGTCGATCGCATTTAGCAGGTGATGGCAGGATGCCGGGGGTGGGATCGGTTGGGATCGGAGTGTGGATTCCTGTGTGATCCCAAATCCCCCGAACACCATCAGCGCCACAGAGCTCATCTCATACATCACAAAGCCCCCGCCCAGAGCCCCGACGGTACAGACGACTGTAGATAGGTGTCCCACCACCACCAGGTGTCCAGGAAACGGGTTGGTGTTAATCCCTACTGACAAAGTTTTGTTTCAGAATGTGCACTACTCCATGGCATCCGTGATCCTGAACCTGACTGAAGTCCACCTGCCTGTGTGGTGCCCGAAGAAGACGGAGAAGCTTTATGAAGCTCTGTTAAAAGTGATGTTTCAGGAATTTTATGAACTGGACTATGGAAATGTAGATAAAGAACGGCTTTATGATCTGAATGTTGAGAATAGTGTGGGGTCCGGGAGGCAGAGAAGAGGGACCTGGAACGATATAGCCACAGCGTTCAGTACAGGAACAGGTATTGTTAATAGTATGGATGATGTACAACTCCAGATGCAGATCACTGGGTTAAAAAAACAACTGCGTAAGATTCTAGGGGAAGAGAATACAGTGGTGGGTTCAGAGCTTCATGAAGACCAGGCAATGACCGTTCAGTTAAAGGAGGTCATTGTGGAGGTGGCGAGGCATGCTAAAACTGTTAATGATTTGACACAGGAGGATAGGAATGCCTCGGAGTAGGCAGCAACCTGGAGGACCTGAGGCAAGGTCGTGTCCCTTCATGGATAAGCAACAAGCATCTCGCCGCGCTGCACCCGTATAGCAATTCGCTGAGCCTGTGCCAGCTTTGTTTAGCCTCTGAAGCCTACCCTGTCCCTGTAGATTGCGGGTGGTCCAACCATACAGTGATAGGAATTGTAGTGAGGATGCTGGTAATGGGCAGGTCATCCCGGCCAGCACCGCACCGGTATACAGGGTTGAGAATATCGGGGTCATTCGTGGAGGAGTGCATGTTCATTTTAAAGTGGGAGCATGCTATGACGGGCACTGACCTCTCCGGATGCCAGAGCCGGGGTGCACACGTAATACTGTGTCCCCAGCACTTGACTGCTTTGGCTCGATCAGAATGTGGGTTTGCTTCTGCAGGCGCAGAACCTATCAAGGGCACCAGATCATGTACCTCCACAGGTAGCATACGTGGGGAGCGGGACATACTGTGTCACCACAAGTGCGCTCCACTACCGGTACAGCCAGGACATGTGGTGTCCGGTGAGTGACAGCAGTTTTTGTTTCAAACACAAGGCTGAGGTTCAAGTGGCACAAGAGTGAATTACTCCCATCCCCGAACCTTCGACCATTCATCTCACTGTGAACAACACCTTCACGTATCTCCAGTACTATGTGGAGCATTTCGGGTACCCAATCCCTTTTCTGCCAGAACACCTCACTGAGTTAATAAAAACCGTTGAGCTCTCCCAGAAACATTTTTAAACTTTAGAGCAAAAGACAGTAGAAGTGGGGGTGGAGATCAAGGGGACTGTCTCCTCAGCGTGATGGGACATCAGTCTGAGTATAGAGATTCCTCCCTGGATCCGTGTCTGTTTCCATGCATTAGTTATCATACAATTGTTGCTTGTCGGCTACTTGTTTTACACCAGCCGCAGGCGAGGGAGCCTGATGCTCCGAGCGCGGTGGCAAAGGGTGTCAGATCGACCCGGAGAGGTGTAATTGATTTATGTTGATGATGGTTTTCTCCCTGATAAAACTTGAAATGTACCAAAGTTCTGTAAACAAGTGTATTATATTCTGGTTATAGTTTTACACTCTGTATAGCGCGATGTGCGCTGTTGTGATTTTTGTAATGTGTTACCACCTGTCAATGCTGTACTGTGTGATGTGCGCCGTGACTTTTTGGTAACGTCTTGTGGATTAGTCCAAGCAGTTTGAATGTGTGAAGAAGCCGTTTTCACTGATGTTTTGACTCTGTCGAAGGGAACTGTGACACGCAGTAAGGGTACAGTTCTGGGGTTTTAAAACGTAAAATCAGGGGAGCAGCTTCACTTGTGGGAGACTTTGGCCTTTGCTCTCTGGTCGAGTGATGCTTTATGGAAAGAAAAAGCATCAAACGGGGGATTGAAGCGATCGCAAAGTCTCTGTTTAAAGAATGGACTCAGTCGAGAATATTTCATGGTGTTTATGGGATTTTTCTGAAGGTATTTTTCCCAGTGATGGGATCACCTTGTGCAGCGAGACCGCATGGCAGTTGGCTGTGACAAAAGAACTGTCAGTCACCAGAATGTACGGGTTCGCCCGCCAGTCCTAGCTAAAGGAAGGGGGCCATATGCAAAAGCACTTCTCACCTCCATCTCCGAAGAGAAGCAGAACAATGAACCCACTAGCCTGGCCAGCCAAAGAGGAGACAGGTTTTTTTTCCCAGCACAAAGACTGAGATATGTCCCAGACTCAGGGCCGTTAGTCCAATACACATGGGTCTGATGGCCAATCACTGACTAAGCACCGGAGTGCTTCGAAATAAAAGGGTGTTAAAGATTGGCGGGAAAGATAGGGGTAGCAAGACTCCTTTCAAGATAGACACTTTGCCACCATTTCGCTACCTCCTTCTCCCTCTCGCTCTTGACATAACAAGAAGTACCAGAGGAGGAAGTCGCAGTTCCGCAGAAGAAGCCACTGGGACATAGAACTGCATACCCCTCACAGGGTACAGCCTCCAGGCAGTGACTTCCCACAGCTGAGCTGAGCGATCGAGACCGACTGGTGGTGAGCATGGTCGCGAGTGTCCCAAGCCGGTAACCAGATTTCCCAGGCGAGCTGGGTGAGGTGTAAGGGCTCAGGGTTTTCTCAGAAGTGAAGCTTTTCGGGGCTATTCTGGGGAGAAAGCTTCGTTTGGTTTAGCCAGGCAAAGGGCCTGCGACTGGGTAATTCATTTGTAGGGGTGGAGTTCGAATCCACCATAGCAACAAGGGAATTACTGCATGTTACTGGTCCTCAGTTTTGTACTGTATGTATGTTGTTTGTAACCTGGATCTTATTCTCCACAGAGACAGTGATTTTCGTTTAGTAGTGCATGTTTTAGCAAGTGTATGTTAGACTAAATAAATAATACGATTTTTCACCGAAGCATTCCTGTCCGTGACTTACTCCATTTACACGCAGAATAATAATCCCTGGGTATAGAATTTTCGTAAGGTGGAGGCAATTCGAAACGTTCGTCTCGCAATTGGGCTAGGATCAGAATCGCTTACATCTCATTGTGCTTCCTCAGGGGTGGGTGCAACTTCTGCAAAATATACCAGAGCAGACGATCAGTTAGCAGCTGCGGGCAGGGTGGGGGGGCGGGTGGGGGCAGGGAGGCATGAGTAGGCTCACACAGTGCAGGCTCATTTGAAGGACCACGATGAATGAGGATTTACCCTCTCTATATAAGCTGGGCCCAACTTCTGCGCCGGTTGTTGACCTTCTAGAACCAGTACCAATCCTACCAGCAATCCTCGCTTCCAGGGGTGTTAGTGGGTGCACATTTGCCGAACTACCTCCAATTTTTGTTCGCTCTCTGTTTATGAGTGGCACCTACCTCTGCAAAGTTGAAACTTGAACTTTTTATGAGAAGGGGTCTGCTCTGGTGGCATACAAAATCGGCAAGTGGAAAATTGAGCCCAAGGATACTGGGGTGAATTTTCACTTTTGCCGGCCACCCGATTTTTCTTTCCATTGTAAATGAGTAAGGCTGCCCACAGCACTGTGGAAGTGGCAGAGTCTTGTCGCCGAGAGCATGCAGAAAACAGGCGCAGGCAGCAGAAGGAGCATGCGGCAAACCAGTCCCACCCACCCTTTCCTTCAACGACTGTCTGTCCCACCTGTGACAGAGACTGTTGTTCCCATATTGGATTTACAGTCACCTAAGAACTCACTTTTAGAGTGGAAGCAAGACTTCCTCAATTTCGAGGGACTGCCTATGATGATGGAAGTGGCAGAGCCTGCAGTTGTGAAAACCTAATCCACTGTTCAAAGATGTTAATAGTCACGTCAGTCTCAGGAACCACTCGCAGACACAACAGCCAGCTACTTTACATACGCCAGAGGGACAAATACAAGGCATCGTGGCAACATCCTCGCTCCAAACACTACCACCTGTTCGACTATGTCATCGTCCGAGCCAGGGATCGCAAGGATGTGCATATCACTCGCGCCGTAACAAGAGCTGATGACTGCTGGACGGACCACCGCCTAATCCGATCTATCATTGACATCAACACAGCCCCAAAGCGGAGGGGGCAGCAGAAGCAGTGCCGCAAAAGTCAATGCCGGGGCACTTAAATACCCAGCTAAGATAGCCCTATACGGTCAGCGCCTCACAGCTAACCTGGCATGCCTTGATGACCCCAAGACACAGAATGCCCAAAGCGCTTGGTCTGCCCTCCAGACCTTCATAACCAGTGCCTGCAAAGAGACGCTCGGTCACTCAACCAGGAAACACCAGGACTGGTTCGATGAGAATGATCAGGAGATCCAAGAGCTAATAGATCATAAGTGCAGGGCATTTCTGAGCCTTAAACTACAACCCAACTCAGGAGCAGCAATGCAGCATTACAGACGGCTTAAGGCTGAGGTCCAACAAAAACCCGGGACCTAAAGAACAGGTGGTGGATGGAGAAAGCACAGGAGATACAGCAGCTGGCCGACAGCCTTGATGTGCGAGGATTCTTCGTCGCAGTCAAGGCCACCTACGGCCCAAACACCCAAGGCCCCACCCCACTACTGGCCAAGAACGGGGAAACACTCATCAAAGACACCGAGGCAGTCAGGGCCCGCTGGAAGGAGCACTTCGAAGATCTCTTCAACCGAGACTCTGCCTTTGACTCGAGTGTTCCTGACTCCATCCTACAGCATGCTACCCACCACCACCTCAGTAAAACCCCAACACTGCATGAGGTAGAAAAAGCCATAAGACAGCTTAAGAACAACAAGGCTTCGGGAGCAGATGGAATCCCTACTGAGGCACTGAAGTATGACGGAGAGGCACTGCTGGCACGAATACATGACCTCATCTCTCTCATCTGGAAGAGGAGAGCATGCCGGGAGATCTCAGAGATGCAGTAATCATGACCATCTTTAAAAAAGGGGACAAGTCCGACTGCGGCAACTACAGAGGAATCTCCCTGTTATCAGCCACTGGGAAGGTCATCGCTAGAGTCCTCCTCAACCATCTTCTCCCTATGGCTGAGGAGCTCCTCCCGGAGTCACAGTGTGGATTTCGTCCCTTACGGGGCACAACGGACATAATTTTTGCAGCATGACAGCTGCAGGAAAAATGCAAGGAACAGCGCCAGCCTTTATACCTGGCCTTCTTCGACCTTACAAAGGCCTTTGACACTGTCAACCGCGAGGGTCTATGGAGTGTCCTACTCCATTTCGGATGCCCCCAAAAGTTCGTCACCATCTTCCAGCTGCTCCACGAAGACATGCAGGCCATGATCCTTACTAATTAATCCATTACAGACCCAATCCACGTCCGGACCGGGGTCAAACAGGGCTGCGTCATCGCCCCAGCCCTCTTCTCAATCTTCCTCGCTGTCATGTTCCACCTCACAGTCAACGAGCTCCCCGGAGTGGAATTAAACTACAGAACCAATGGGAACCTGTTCAACCTTCGTCGTCTCCAGGCCAGGTCCAAGACCACCCCAATCTCTGGCATCGAGCTACAATACGCGGACAACGCTTGCGTCTGCGCACATACAGAAGCTGAACTCCAGGACTTAGTCGACGTATTTACTGAGGCGTATGAAAGCATGGGCCTTACGCTAAACATCCATAAGACAAAGGTCCTCCACCAGCCTGTCCTCGCTACACAGCACTGCCCCCCAGTCATCAACATCCACTGCACGGCCCTAGACAACGTGGACCATTTCCCATACCTCGGGAGTCTCTTAATAACAAAAGCAGACATTGACGATGAGATTCAACACTGCCTCCAGAGTGTTTGAAGACCAGCCCTCAAATCTGCTGCCAAGCTCATGGTCTACAGGGCTGTAATAACACTCGCCCTCCTATATGGCTCAGAGACATGGACCATGTACAGTAGGCACCTCAAGTCGCTGGAGAAACACCACCAATGATGTCTCCACAAGATCCTAAAAATCCCCTAGGAGGACAGACGCACCAACAATAGCATCCTCGACCAGGCCAACATCCCCAGCATTGAAGCACTGATCACACTTGATCAGCTCCACTGAGCAGACCACATAGTTCGCATGCCAGACACGAGACTCCCAAAGCAAGCGCTCTACTCGGAACTCCTTCACGGCAAACAAGCCAAAAGGAAACCCGCAAAGCCTCCCTGATAAAGTGCGACATCCCAACTGAGACCTGGGAGTCCCTGGCCAAAGACCACCCAAAGTGGAGGAAGTGCATCCGGGAGGGTGCTGAGCACCTTGAGTCTCTTCGCCAAGAGCATGCAGAAATCAAGCGTAGGCAGCGGAAAGATCGTGCAGCAAACCTGTCCCAACCACCCTTTCCCTCAACGACTATCTGTCCCACCTGTGACAGGAACTGGGGTTCTCATTTTGGACTGTTCAGCCACCTGAGGACTCATTTTAAGAGTGGGAGCAAGTCTTCCTCGATTCCGAGGGACTGCCTATGAAGGAATGATACTATTGGTTTACAAGAAGAATGTCGAAAAACACTGGGTGAGGTTGTAGAGCGCATTCTGTCATTCGGAAGAAGCATCAAGCTGCCAAACATTAGTAATAAACTCAAATCCCTTTAAGGGAATAACATTTGTTTGCATTGAAGCTACTGGGTTAAATCAGTTGGAAGCTTCAGCAAGTCATTCAGCAAGACTACTGCCCATACAGCACAGAGCAATATTTACCCCAATGTGAACAGTGAGTGTTTGTTCGTGGTGCGAGTTAATGTGCCAGCAAGTGATATGAATGTTATCTTTAGTTGTTTATTTAAAGTTAGAGGCAATGTAAGTGAAGGTGTAATTGTTGAAGACATGGTAAAGATGCAAGGAGGGCTGTTCATGTGATGGATGAATGGAGTACTATAAGATAGTGTTCGCAATGAGATCCTGGTGAATGGCTTAAGCAGCTGGCAAAAATGTATTCTAGCTGTGCCATCATCAGTCTCCTCTATATTATTTAGGTTATCTTCTGTATTTGTTCAATGCCTTCCTACTCCAGAAGCTACATAATTATATCTCATTGGAACATGCAGTCATCCATAATGTTCCAGAACACTTTGGCTGGACTGTATTACAGTACACTTGTGATCTATCCTGGCATCTGAATCTCTGCTTTAATGTGCTAGCGTGTTCATTGATGACTCTGGTAGATACATGCACCTCATTATGCCTGGCAGATTTGAATGGCTATCAACGGGGTGTCCTGAGACAGGTCTATGGAGGAATGCCTTACTCAACTGGATGTCAATCATGCACTTTTCTTTCTGGGTCAAACAATAGGAAACTGGCATTCATCTGCATGATCCTATGCAGATGGTCACAGAATAAATACATAGTGATGAAGTGATGCTCACTGTGGTTCATGAATGCACAGCTATTGTGTTCAGAAGTGTAAATAGCTACATGGGCATAATCGAGTATATCCTGGATTGTGGGAATCCTATTAGCTGAAAAAAGCTGCAGTGCATCTCAAGCCGTTGCTGATTGTCCATGGCACAACTGATAAAGTTGCTAACTCTGGCAAATAAGGAATCAGTCATTGATATGTTTGCACTGTGGATTGACTGATGTTGCTGATATCCCCTGTGGCACCTTGGAACCTTACGTATAAAAGTTGGGTGATGTGACAGTCACAGACAGTACCATGCCAGTCCTGGAGTTTGCTTGCAGATTGGGTTGCAGCATGTGGCACAACTTTGGCAAAGCATCCCTGATGAATGTTAATTTACACATACACTTTTCCTCAGACAAGTCCAGGCAAATCTACCTTTGCCTAGATATGCACTTTGCAGAGTAATGGTGGGTGGATACAGTCCTACTCTGGTGCAATATGGCATGTCTGGCATTGCTTCATTCCTTCTCCTCACTTTCCTCTAAACAGCATAAATTCAGATGGCGACTTTAATCTGCATATAGATTGGGCTAACCAAACTGGTAGCAATATGATGGAGGAGGATTTCCTGGAGCGAATTAGGGATGGTTTTCTGGACGAATATGTCGAGGAACCAATTAGAGGGCTGGCCATCCTGGATTGGGTGATGTGTAATGAGAAAGGACTAATTAGCAATCTTGTTGTGCGAGGCCCCTTGGGGAAGAGTGGCCATAATGTGGTAGAATTCTTTATTAAGATGGAGAGTGACACAGTTAATTCAGAGACTAGGGTCCTGAAATTAAGGAAAGGTAACTTCGATGGTATGAGACGTGAATTGACTAGAGTAGACTGGCAAATGATACTTAGAGGGTTGACGGTGGATAGGCAATGTCAAACATTTAAAGATTACATGGATGAACTTCAACGATTGTACATCCCTGTCTGGAGTAAAAATAAAATGGGGAAGGTGGCTCAACCGTGGCTAACAAGGGAAATTAAGGATAGCGTTAATCCAAGGAAGAGGCATATAAATTGGCCAGGAAAAGCAGCAAACCTGAGGACTGGGAGAAATTTAGGGCTAGACTTTCCACTTCACATCGCCCATCTATGGCCCATCTATCGCCCAAAACAGGCCTCTATCGCCCATTTTGAGCAAAAAGTGGAAACTAGGCCCAAAATATCGCCAGAAAAACAGGTGCCTAAGTTTCCACTTTGATCACCAAGATGATCGCCCAGATTGCCCACACAAGGCCCATCCCAAGTTTCGGCACCTAGAATGCACTTCGCTGGGCCGATTCAAGGCCCAAAAGAGCGCTGAAAAATTGTTGCTTTTTCAGGACCTAAGAGAAGGAAATGGGCACTTCGGACGCCATTTTGAACTTCGGAGGAAGGGAGGAGAATTAGTTGTCATTTAGAGAGTAAAATTGAAGAAAATTGTACTCAGATATTTGGGACTGGGAATATAAATAAGTATTATCAAATTATTTATGCTAAATAGTTTTCATATATTGGAATTATTTTGTAAATAGCTTTTACATAGTAAAGTTATTTAATGATATTGTTGGGGCCTATCAAACTGACTGGTATATAGCTTAGAGAGTACAGAGAGTGCAGAGTACAGTGATTAGAGAGTATAGAGTAGAGAGATTATTAAAATTAGTGAAAGTAATTATCGATAGTGATGGGGCCCATGCTTTCCCTGCCTTTAATTGCAACTGCTCACACACAGGTTACTGAAAGGATCAATCGAAGAGGTGGCAGAGAAATGCGTAGACGAAGACAGAGGAGGAGACCGTACAGCCAACAAAGGTACTTGGAGAAGCAATCCTACCTGAACTTGTCTGAAAATGCTTGTCTTAGGAGGCTGCGATTCCGGAAGGAGGTCATCGATGAGATATGTCAACTTGTCAAGGATGATCTGCAGCCTTCCAGCACCATCAGAACCGCACTGTCTGTTGAGGTGAAGGTTACTGCTGCCCTTGCCTTTTACGCATCGGGATCTT
The DNA here is from genome assembly GCF_044704955.1 of Pristiophorus japonicus. Lineage (NCBI taxonomy): Eukaryota > Metazoa > Chordata > Chondrichthyes > Pristiophoridae > Pristiophorus > Pristiophorus japonicus. Next base: position 90,987,170 of record NC_091981.1, read on the forward strand.
TTCTGGCTTCATCTGGAGACATCTGCCATATCTCTCAGCACGTTACACGCTGCTGCATTCGACAGGTGACTGAAGCCCTTTACGCTCACAGGATGGACTTCATAAGCTTCCTAATGACCAGGGAGACACAGACCGAGAGGACTTTGGGTTTCTCGAGAATAGCAGACTTCCCCAAGGTGCAGGGAGCAATAGACTGCATGCACATTGCCCTGAAAGCACCCTTAAAGAATGCAGAGGTGTTTCGTAACAGAAAGGGGTTCCACACATTAAATGTACAACTTGTTGTCGACTACAATAGAAACATAGAAAATAGGTGCAGGAGTAGGCCATTCGGCCCTTCGAGCCTGCACCGCCATTCAATGAGTTCATGGCTGAACATGCAACTTCAGTACCCCATTCCTACTTTCTCACCATACCCCTTGATCCCTCTAGTAGTAAGGACTACATCTAACTCCTTTTTGAATATATTTAGTGAATTGGCCTCAACAACTTTCTGTGGTAGAGAATTCCACATGTTCACCACTCTCTGGGTGAAGAAATTTCTCCTCATCTCTGTCCTAAATGGCTTACCACTTATCCTTAGACTGTGACCCCTGGTTCTGGACTTTCCCAACATTGGGAACAATGTTCCTGCATCTAACCTGTCTAAACCCGTCAGAATTTTAAACGTTTCTATGAGATCCCCTCTCATTCTTCTGAACTCCAGTGAATACAAGCCCAATCAAAAATTATGACAGTAAATGCTACATTTCTTGGCAGCATCCATAATGTGCACATCTAACGTGAAAGTGCTATCCCTGACCTGTTTGCCAATCAGCCAGAAGGTCACGGTTGGATGCTGGAGGATAAAGGAAATGGCCTTGCCAGTTGGCTCATGACCCCTCTGCGTCATCCTGTCACTGAAGCACAGAAGCGGTATAATGAAAGTCACATAGCGACTCACAATATCGTTGAAAAGACAATTGGAGTCCTAAAGCAGCGCTTCAGATACCTGGATCATTCCGGAGGCATGCCGTAGGGCATTTGTTGCGGCTGTCTGCTCCCTGATCGCCTCCAACGTGTCCCGAGCAGTCTGTGACTGCTCAGAAGACCAGCTGGAGAATCTCGAGCAGAACTCGCTCCAGGTTGTGAAAAACTGGCTCCAATTGGCTGAGAAACCCGGGAACCCCTGGATAAGGTCGCGACCGATTGCTACTGTCTCCCTGCACAGGGATAGTAAGCTCTCCGTCTGGTCCTCCGTGGCAGGCGAGTGCATATCACACTGACCGGACCGCCGTGGGGTCGGCGTCTGCAATGTCACGCGCCTTGGCGTCACCACCTGCACACCGCTTGGTCCCAGTGCCTCATCTGTCTCAAAAGAGATGGCCGCAGGTTGTTCCCCCCCCCACATAAAAAATCTCTTCTTCCTCCTCCTCCTCCTCCTCCTCCTCCTCCTCCTGCTCACGCACAGCTGCAGCAGGAGTCTGCACTGGCTCCTCCTCTGGCTTTTCCTCCTGGGAGGTTCCTGAAGGGTCAGTGGACTCCACTGATACTTGTTGACCTCTGAAAGACAAATAAAGTTTATAAACAACGTTTAACAATTCAAATCAATTCATCTCAATTTTTCAAGAACTCAAAACATTACCATTAGCCCATATGCGCTCACCAGGCCCAACATGACCTCATTTGAAGATCAATAGTACATCTCAATAGTATAACTCAATTATATATCAAATTAAAGTATCATTGCATAGGATTACCTGCGTAACAAATATTTACTATTGACTCACACATTGCACAATGCACAGTTCTCATTACCCACGTGACTCTAGGGTGGGTTCGGCCACACCACGCGTTGTGACCGAACGGCTTTCTGGCCCCACCAAGGCCACTGCAAGCTCCTCATAGGCAGTGAGCGACTGCAGCATGGCACAGCCCCCACCCGTCCTGCGTTGCTCGCGTTGGTTGATCGATATCTTCTTCTGTAATAGATAAGGTAACATTGCATGGCATAAGCAAATGGATTTGGCAATAAACATTTAAGACTGACAGATTTATAAGTTCAATTACAAATTTGCACTACATTGCATAAGAATAAGATTATTTATACTGTAACATTCAAATTTATGTTGTGGTGCATAAATGTAATCATAATTTAATCCTAATTCAGTTATTTAGTTATGTTTAAAGATTACGAGATAACATTGCAGATTCTAGTTAGAATTTTCATACATCATTAAATAATAAATATGGATGATTTCAAATATAAATTTCAACTTACTCTTGCAGCCGCCAGTAGGCTGTTCCATCTTTTGCGGCACTGGTCCGGTGTCCGGGCTTCATTAGATGCCGATGTCATCACGTCGGCAATCTCTGCCCAAATCCTCCGATAATGAAAGGGATAGACAAGATAGAGGCAGAGAGGTTGTTTCCACTGGTTGGGGAGACTAGGGGGCACAGCCTCAAAATACAGGGGAGCCAATTTAAAACCGAGTTGAGAAGGAATTTCTTCTCCCAGAGGGATGTGAATCTGTGAAATTCTCTGCCTAAGGAAGCAGTTGAGGCTAGCTCATTGAATGTATTCAAATCACAGATAGATAGATTTTTAACCAATAAGGGAATTAAGGGTTATGGGGAGCGGGCGGGTAAGTGGAGCTGAGTCCATGGCCAGATCAGCCATGATCTTGTTGAATGGCGGAGCAGGCTCGAGGGGCTAGATGGCCTACTCCTGTTCCTAATTCTTATGTTCTTATATGCACGGGGTGAAGGTTTCTGATGCCCACCCCGTGTCAGATCCTCCCACCTCGCGCTAACAATGTTAACAAGGGCCTCATTGATCTCCTTGCTGAAGGGCTTGACCCTTCGCCTTTCTAATGATCCCTCCATTGTTTAAATTGAATTGAATTAAGGGTAGTATTTTTCTCTGGGAAGTGCTTTGTCAAATCCCTGCTTCCTTTCTCCTGTCGCTCTCTTTGTCTCTTCCAGACCCATGCAGAGCTTCTGAGCATGTGTGAAGGCCCCTGACCTCTCAAAACACGGGAAAGCGCATCAATCTGAAAAAAAAATCAACCTGCACATGTGCAGTAATGCGTTGCTAGGGAAGCTTTTTTTTTATTCACTTCCATTTTCTTTGGGCAATCGTGAGATCGCCGAGAAATCACATTGCCCATGTGACATTGCTGGGGTAAGGCCGAGTGGAAAATCGCAAAAACAAAAATGGGCCTTGAGCCAGCGATCAGCACGGGCGATACGTCCTGCATCGCTGGAACAAGGCCCACTTTTTTTGGCCTTAGCCACCAAGTGGAAAGTCTAGCCCTTAGAATTCAGCAGAGGAGGAAAAAGGGTTTAATTAGGAGGGGAAAAATAGAGTATGAGAGGAAGCATGCCGGGAACATAAAAACTGACTGCAAAAGCTTCTATAGATATGTGAAGAGAAAAAGATTAGTGAAGACAAACATAGGTCCATTGCAGTCAGATTCAGGTGAATTTATAATGGGGAACAAAGAAATGGCAGGTCAGTTGAACAAACACTTTGGTCTGTCTTCACGAAGGAAGACACAAATAACCTTCCGGAAGTACTAGGGGACCAAGGGTCCAGTGAGAAGGAGGAACTGAAGGATATCCTTATTAGGCGGGAAATTTTGTTAGGGAAATTGATGGGATTGAAGGCTGATAAATCCCCTGGGCCTGATAGTCTGCATCCCAGAGTACTTAAGGAAGTAGCCCTAGAAATAATGGATGCATTGGTGATCATTTTCCAACAGTCTATCGACTCTGGATCAGTTCCTATGGACTGGAGGGTAGCTAATGTAACACCACTTTTTAAAAAAGGAGGGAGAGAGAAAATGGGTAATTATAGACCGGTTAGCCTGACATCAGTAGTGGGGAAAATGTTGGAATCAATTATTAAAGATGAAATAACAGCGCATTTGGAAAGCAGTGACAGGATCGGTCCAAGTAAGCTTGGATTTATGAAAGGGAAATCATGCTTGACAAATCTTCTCGAATTTTTTGAGGATGTAGCTAGTAAAGTGGACAAGGAAGAACCAGGGGATGTGGTGTATTTGGACTTTCAAAAGGCTTTTGACAAGGTCCCACACAAGAGATTGGTGTGCAAAATTAAAGCACATGGTATTGGGGGTAATGTACTGACATGGATAGAGAACTGGTTGGCAGACAGGAAGCAGAGAGTCGGGATAAATGGGTCCTTTTCAGAATGGCAGGCAGTGACTAGTGGGGTGTCGCAGGGCTCAGTGCTGGGACCCTAGCTATTTACAATATACGTTAATGATTTAGATGTAGGAATTGAGTGTAATATCTCCAAGTTTGCAGATGAAACTAAACTGGGTGGCTGTGTGAGTTGTGAGGAGGATGCTAAGATGCTGCAGGGTGACTTGGACAGGTTAGGTGAGTGGGCAAATGCATGGCAGATGCAGTATAATGTGGATAAATGTGAGGTTATCCACTTTGGGGGCAAAAACACGAAGGCAAAATATTATCTGAATGGCGGCAGATTAGAAAAAGGGGAGGTGCAACGAGACCTGGGTGTCATGGTACATCAGTCATTGAAAGTTCGCATGCAGGTACAGCAGGCGGTGAAGAAGGCAAATGGTATGTTGGCCTTCATAGCTAGGTGTTTTGGGTAGAGGAGCAGAGAGGTCTTACTGCAGTTGTACAGGGCCTTGGTGAGGCCTCACCTGGAATATTGTGTTCAGTTTTGGTCTCTTAATCTGAGGAAGGACGTTCTTGCTATCGAGGGAGTGCAGCGAAGGTTCACCAGACTGATTCTCGGGATGGCTGGACTGACATATGAGAAGAGACTGGATCGACTGGGCCTTTATTCACTGGAGTTTAGAAGGATGAGAGGGGATCTTGTAGAAACATATAAAATTCTGATGGGACTGGACAGGTTAGATGCAGGAAGAATGTTCCCGATGTTGGGGAAGTCCAGAATCAGGGGACACAGTCTAAGGATAAGGGGTAAGCGATTTAGGACTGAGATGAGGAGAAACTTCTTCACTCAGAGAGTTGTTAACCTGTGGAATCCCCTACCGCAGAGCGTTGTTGATGCCAGTTTGTTGGATATATTCAAGAGGGAGTTAGATGTGGCCCTTACGGCTAAAGGGATCAAGGGGTATGGATTGAAAGCAGAAAAGGGGTACTGAGGTGAATGATCAGCCATGATCTTATTGAATGGTGGTGCAGGCTTGAAGGGCTGAATGGCCTACTCCTGCACCTATTTTCTCTGTTTCTATGTTTCTATTCCCATCAGAAAAGACAGTTATTCCAATTTGTAGGTATCGTAGAAAATACAAGTGGCCCAAAGCCCATGCCACAAAAACTCTTCACCTATTAAACTTCCCCCGCACCCCCCACCCACCTCAAAAGGAAATGCTTGCAAGCTGTTCCTTTAAATGTTTCTGTGTTCAAAAGGCCAGCCCGGCGAGCCTGGATGCCCAATTTATATGGGCAAAATAAAAAGTCCACATCGAGTGTAAAGTTCAGGAAATAGTGAAGACATGATGTCACTTCTACCATGTTATCAGAAAGAGGCAGGAGCTTCCTGTGCCTGTTGTAATTCCAGCCAGAAGTGCCAACTGTTTGCATTATGGGTGGAGATCTTTGCCCTTTTCTGCCTCAAATGTGTTCATTTATGGGGTGTAACTGAGACATGGCTACAGAAACATCAGGACTGGGAATTAAACATTGCAGGGTAATGCATATTTAGAAACGATAGAGACGGAAAAAGGAGAGCTGGAGTAGCTGTACTTCTTCGGGATAACATAATAGCAGTAGAAAAAGTGACGCAGCTGTCAGCAAGACAAAAATAGAATCTATATGGATTGAGATAAAATGAATAAACGACCAAACACACTAATAGGCGTAGTCTACAGACCACCTAATAGTGGAAGGGAGGTGGAGGAAGAAATACACAGACAAATTAGGGAAATGTGTAAAAAACATAATCATGGAGGATTTCAACTACCCCGATATTAATTGGATAGAAGAGGTAGGTAAAGGGGATGAGAGAATGGAGTTCCTGCAATGAGTACAGGACTCCTTTCTAACCCAATATGTAGAAAAGCCCAACAAGGGAGGATTCACAATTGGATCTAGTAATGGGGAATGAACCAGAGCAGATAAGAGAAGTAAAAGTACGGGAATAACTAGGCAATCGTGACCATAATATAATACGCTTTAAGATGATAATTGATAAGGACATAAGTATGATGAAAACCAGGTTAATAGATTGGTGGAAAGCTGATTTTGAGGGGCTGAGAATAGAACTTTGGAAAATAAAATGGATAACACTATTGCCAAACAACGATGTAGAAAAGCAGTGGAAAATATTTAAAATAGTATTCAACAGAGTGCAGGAAAAATATATTCTACTAAAAGGAAAGAACAAACTAAACACTAATGAGACTCCATGGATGAATAAATCCATAAGGGAACAATTGAGGGTAAGGAAAGAGGCATATATTAAGTACATAGACAGCAGGGGAGTGCATGATAAGGGAGAATATGAAGAGATAGGGAGAGAAGTCAAAAAAACAATTAGGAAGGCAAAGAGGAACTATGAAATTAAATTATCAAGGAATACAAAACAAAATAGTACAATAGTTTACAGGCACATCAGTAGAAAATGGAAGGTTGGGATGGGAATAGGGCCATTCTGGAATAGACAAGATAAAAGGCCTTTGGTAAGGTAACGATAGAAAGCTGGCAGAAATATTAAATAATTATATTGCTACAGTATTTACCAGGGGGACAGAACAGGTGGACATGACGTTGGATGATGAGATTAGTAATGAGATAAGTGCATTTAAAATCTAAAAAAGGCGATATATTAAATAACCTAATCAAACTCAAAGAGGATAAAACCCCTGGTTTGGATGGATTGCACCCACGCATTTTAAAAGAATCTAGGGAAGAGGTAGCAGAGGCATTGTTACACATCTTAATAATTCATTATCAAAAGGTGTAGTGCCAGAGGATTGGCGGATAGCAAACGTAATACTTATATTTAAGAAAGGAGAAAGAACATGTCCAGGGAATTATAGACCATTCAGCTTAACATTGGTGGTAGGAAAAATAATGGAATCCCTACTAATGGAGAACATAGAAGAACATCTAGAAACGCAAAATATAATAATGAATAATCAGCATGTATTTCAAAAGGGAAAGTCTTGCTTGACCAACCTTATTGAATTGTTTGAAGAGGTAACAGAGAAAGTAGACAATGGTAATGCAATCGATGTAATTTATCTAGAGTTTCAAAATGCCTTCGATAAGGTAGCCCATAATAGATTGATGAACAAGGTCAGAGAATGCAGAGTCAGGGGACAAGTAGTAGAATGGATTGCTAGCTGGCTTCAAGACAGAAAGCAGAGAGTAGGAGTAAAGGGTAGCTATTCACAATGGCAAAAGGTGGGTAGTGGTGTTCCACAAGGATCAGTGCTGGAACCACTCCTGTTCAGAATTTGCATTAACGGTTTAGAATTTGCAATCAAAAATACAGTGGAAGAAATTCCCCAGCGCCCCGATTGGAGGCAGTAACCTGCTCAGGGTGGGACTTCCTGCACCCGGCATAGAATTCCCGCCCCTCAGAGGAAGTGGAGTGGAATCTTGAGCATCCACTTCTTCTTAGGGCGGGGCCAGCCCTGCTAATAGGGCGCGATCGGCAGTGCTACATGAATACTCCGCATAGCACTGACGTGTTTCAACGCCCCTCCCCTTCACTTAAAGGGGAGGGCCACTGCGCACTCTGCACGGCCTCTGATGACCTCCAATAGAGCACCGTGGCAGTGTGGTGTGGAGGCTGCAGCCGGGCATGCAAAACAAAGTGCTGGGCTGCATGAAGGCGGCCCGGACCACACAAGGGCCCAAGAATGCGGCCGACCGGTGAGTCGTCAAAACTACCAAGATGGTGCTGCAGGGCGCGAGCAACCTCCCTTTTAACTTCCATTCCACAAGCGGCTGTCGGCCTGGTTCGTGACTCATGAGACTGGCGCTGACACCTGCTTGTGCCAGCCTCGTTGGGCACCTGGCAATATCTGCCGCGGGGCAGAAAGGGATTGGCGCGCAGCGCTAAGGGTTTGCCGTACATGGTGATGTCATTGCCGGTTGCATGGTGGCCCGGGGCGCTACCTGGGGGCACGCCGCTCGCTGCAATAGCAGCGCCTCTTCTAACTCCCACACAATTTCATGGGAGCCGGTAGTGCCCCCCCCCGCCCCGGGCAAAAAGTGTTTAGTGCCCCATTAGCGCCCCCTGAAGGCACTAATGGTTGTCGCAAAAAGGGACAATTTCGACCCCACAATTTCTAAATTTGCAGATAACACCACGTTGCAGGGAAAGCGGGGGGGTAGTCAATACTGAGGAGGACTGCAACAACTTACAGGAGGACATTAATAAACTTGTAGAATGGGCATATTATTGTTAAATGAAGTTTAACACAGATAACTATGAAGTATTCCATTTTGTTCAGAAAATAGGGAGGTCACTTATTTCTTGGAGGGTGCGATTATAGGTGGGTTAGAGGAACAAAGGGATCTTGGAGTACAAATACACAAATTGCTAACAGTTGCGACACAGGTTAGCAAGGCCATAAAAAAAGCAAACCAAGCACTAGGATTTATTTCTAGAGGTAGATAATTGAAAAGAAGGGAAGTTATGATAAACCTAAATCGAACCTTGGTTAGACCACACTTAGAGTACTGAGCACAATTCTGGTCGCCATATTATAAAAAGGATATAGAGGCACTGGAGAGGGTGCAGAGAAGATTTACAAGGATGCTACCAGAAATGCAAGGGTATACATATCAGGAAAGGATAAACAGGCTGGGTATATTATCTTTAAAAAAGGAGGCTGAGGGGTGACCTAATGAAGTTAATAACCTAGTGTCTAACCTGAAAGTAGGCATTCTGCTGCCACACACATCATGTGCACAGCAGTGGCAAGCTGAAAATTCATCTCCTATGAATATAAAATAACGCATAGTCCTTATTCTGGGGCAATGTTCCTTTATTTGTTGAAAAGTCTCAAACCAGATAAAAATTCTGATACCCTGTTAGTGCGCAAGTATACTTACATTTGGAACTTAAATGATGCTCAGGCATGTGGCCAGAGTTTTAAGTTATTAAGGGGTAGTTATGGGTCTGGGCCATTTGGGGCCTAGACTCGGTCCTGTTCGTGCCAAGCACAAAGACCTAATCCCGTTCCAAAATTGGGTCTCGGACTTCATTTACATCTTCAAACTAAGCTGTCGATGACTTCAACTTCCACAAGTAGCTCGACCCACAAGAAAAATAAATATTGGGCTGCTGGCAGTGGCCTTCAATTAAGTTCCAGGAAGGTGGGATTGGTCAAGAGGGCCAATCAACAGGACTGTGGAGGCAGGTGCAGCACTCCTGCTCCTCCTGGCGCTACAGAATGCTTTAAAAAAATGTTTTTTAAATCTTCTCCTTTGTTGGTGACCGCCGGAGCTGCTGAAGAATCTGAGTGGGGTCACTCAATGGAAACAAACTCAAAAGGCATTAGGCCCGTAAGTTAAATACTTAAAGGACCTAGGGCTGGATTTTCAGCTCGCTTGCACCTCAGTTAGCGCCCCGGAGGGGCGGTAAATGATGTTTCTAGGCATTATGGCGGGTGTCAAACTTTTATCGCCCAGCCGGCAAACTTGACTCATGGTTTGCAGCGGCACATAAATTTATCACCCCGCCCTTTAGTTTCACTGAGATTATGATGTCAATCATCATGCAATGCTCCGCTAGTGCCCCGGATGCAAAATTAGGCCTAATGCCTCACTAAACACGAAAATCTCTGCAAACCCAGACATTCCAGAGTGCAGCAGGCAGTATTGGCAGCGTATTTAAATGGAGGGATGAGAATCCTACATCGCAGGCCACATTGACTGCAATGGTTGCACACAGCATGCTGCGTGAAACTCTGACTTGAAAACAGCAGTTTTATCTGCCATTACAGTGTCCATACAAGGTCAGTGAGAGAATTTAATGGGGCATTACTAGTTCGCCAACGTATCATGCTTCATGTTATTGCCAGGCGGTGTCAAGCTAGAGGAAGGACTCTTGGCCATGTTGTCCCATGGATGAGGAGAGGTGTTAGATGTCTGAGGAGGAGGCCTTACCTCCACACAGGTTTACAGGCATTAATACTCATACCTCCAGCTCACTGAGGAGCAGTGTGTGAGAAGGCTGCGCTTCTGAAAGGAAGTGCTGACAGAGATATGCCATCTCCTACAGGCAGACCCACAGCCTACCAGCTCCAACAGGACTGCGCTATCCGTCGCAGTGAAGGTGACTGTGGCGCTGGCCTTCTATACCTCCGGCTCCTTCCAGGCAGCAGCAGGAGATATATGCAGCATCTCTCAATACGCTACACATCACTGCATTCAGCACTTTACAAAGGCTCTGTACACCCACAGAATGGACTTCATAAAGTTTCCAATGAGCAGGGACATCCAGAATGAAAGGGCACTTGAGTTTGACAGAATTGCGGCTTCCCGGGGGTGCAAGCAGCCATTGATTGCACACACGTGGTCTTGTGACCACCATTCCACAATGCAGAGTTATTAAGAAATCAAAAAGGATACCATTCCCTAAACATCCAGCTGGTGTGCGACCACATTCAGCGCATCCTCATAGTGCATGCCCGCTGTCCAGGGAGCGCACATGATGCTTTCATCTTGCATGAGAGCAGTGTCTCACGAATGTTTCAGCAACAAAGGGAATGGTGCACCTGGCTGCTCAGGGACAAAGGTTACAGCCAAGCCACCTAGCTCATGCCCCCCCTCCACAACCCCACCACAGAAGCCAAGGAGCGCTACAATGGGAGCCATGCAGCCTTCAACAATATCATTGAATAGACAATTAGGGTGCTCAAGCAGCGCTTGCTAAGCCTCGAACACTCTGAAGGCAACCTTCAATACGCCCCTCAACAGCTCTCCAAATTCATTGTGGTGTGCTGTATGCTATACAACTTGGCCATCATGAGGGCCCAGGCATTGCCAGTGTGGATTGCAGGCCTAGCTCAGGAGGAGGAGGATGATGAGGAGGAGCCTGGTGAGGCACCAATTGCACAGCCACCCATCCACGGGGGAGGCAGCGTGGAGATGTTGCTGGAACAAAAGCTGCACGTCGCCAGCTCATAATGGACAGGTTTACTTGAATGGAAGAATCTGAGGATTCATCTAATACTGGCAATACTATGTGCCACCATAAAGGCATATCTACGTTGAATTTTAGAATGATACAGGAAACCAATGGCAAAGGGTCAAAGTGACATTTTTATCAATCACCCCCCACCAAAACCAAACGATTCAATTAACAGTGTTCTGCTGCAATTAACTCAGCAACAAGTACATTAATGAAAAACAACTATTTACATGCGTACTCAGAATATATCAAGGCATCTGCACAAGTTTGTATTACTCTTAATGGGACTTGCCCTGAGATTCCCCTCCCTTCCCTTCATTCCCCTCCCATGCCTACTGGCCCTCCTCAATGAGACCTCAGTGTCTAAAGCAAGGTTGCTTGAGGGCTGCTGTGTTAAGGGGAAGAGAGTGCAGATAGCCTGGGACGATGCCCTCGACCAGCTCTGGGCCAGGAAGGCTTGGCTCTGGACTGCTGCGCCTCAGCATTGGCGGAAGCAGTCTCCGATGGCTTGGGTGTGGACCGCTTAAGATGCATGGTGGGAGAGTCAGTGGTGGGAGCCGGAATGCTGCCATCCTGAGCATCTTCCATTTCCTGGGAACCACTGACACTCAGACAGGGCTTGGCCTCAGCATCCGGAGCAGGATGTGTCACCACAACTTGCTGGCCTGCTTCAGCACCATCACTTCCCCATTGGACAATGTGGACTTTACAGAGAAGATGGCAGCAGTCAGCGACCGCATGACATCACCAAGCTGCAGCGTTGCATGTGCCTGCGATGCAATCGCTCCTGCAACATTATCCATGGCATGCGCCAAACACTCTGGCATGCCACTGTTGCTGCTGGAGGCCACCTAGCTCTGTGAGTGGACAATGATGGCCTCGCTGGAATCCTCAGATGCATGGACAATGCATGAGGCAGCCTCCGCAACACTCACAGCCAGTTTGTCTGTGCCGACTCGACCCTTGCTGCTGTCCTGACCCGACCTGCATGTGCGCAATGGGTAGAATCTGTTCTTCAGCAGAATCACTGTGCCAACTCAGCCTCCGGGGAGCTGCTATCTGAGCTTCCCCTCCCGCTCGGCGTTGCTGTAGGCCACTGGGGCCAAAAGCCTCAGAGTCCCCAAACCCCAGAAAATAAATTTCATCCCCAAATGTTGTTTCGGCAGATGGTGCGACTGTTGGATGTGCAAATGTCTTCACTTCAATCTGTGCGGCTGGTGAATGAGGTTTTTCAAAGATTGGAAGGAATTGAGAGGCAGGTAGCATAGCGGCTCAGGGTTTGTGTGGAAAACGCAGATCAACAGTGCGAGTGGAGTGCGAGGAGGCTTGACAATGATTATGGTACCAAAGGTTAGGTGCACTCTGAATGAGAGGCAATGGCTGGAGAAGTGAGCCTTCAGTTTTCTGCTGCACTCTACAACCCACACCATGGCCTGCAACACATTGAGAAGGGGCAGCTGAATCAAAGTTAACACTGTGTGAGACATTGATCTTGCAAGCATGGCAGGGCTACAAAAATGTGAAAGGTGCTCGCCCTGATGACTCTCGTGAGGTTGTTGAACTTCTTGTGGCATTGTGTGCTAGTTCTGGCCACCGAGTCTGGCGCTTACACCTCCTGTGCTATCTCCCACCAGATTCTCTTAAAAATTCTGGGCAATGGATACATAATGACTAGGACACTGGGGATAACTCCTTTGCTCTTCTTAGAAATAGTGCCATAGGATCTTTTCCATCCACCTGAGAGGGCAGACGGGGCCTCGGTTTAACATCGCATCTGAAAGATGGCACTTCCGACAGTGCAACACTCCCTCAGTGTGGCACTGGAGTGTTGGCCTAGATGTATGTGCTCAAGTCTCTGAAATGTGACTTAAACCCACAACCTTCTGATGGATATGCACAATGAAATGCTTGGTTACCTCCAGAAAGCCTGCATTCACTGTCAAGGATCATGGAGGAGTCCAGCACCAACCTTGCACAGGGCTTTGCACAGAGCTTCAGGCCCATCCTATACAACATGGAAGTGATGGCCAACTCCATGAGCATACCTGTCTTCTCTCTCTCATAGGCAGTTCCTCGATTAAAGGATGACTTGCTTCCACACTAAAAATGAGTTCTCATGAGACTGATGAGTCCGATGAGGGACCTGCAGTCTCTGTCACAGCTGGGGCCGACGGTGGTTGAAGGAACGGGTGGATGGGGTGCTTGGGTTGCCGTGTGCTCCTTCTGCTATTTACGCTTGTTTCAGCTTGCTCTCGGCGTAGAGATTCGAGGTGTTTGGCGCCTGCCCGGATGCTTTCCCTTTACTTTGTGCGGTCTTGGGCCAGGGATTCTCAGGTGTCGGTGGGGATGTTGCATTTTTACAAGGAGGCTTTGAGGGTGTCCTTGAAGTGTTTCCTCTGCCCATCTGGGGCTCACTTGCCATGTTGGAGCTCTGAGTAGAACGCTTGTTTCGGGAGTCTCGTATCAGGCATGCGGACGACGTGGCCAGTCCAACGGAGTTGGTCGAGTGTAGTCAGTGCTCCGAATCTGGGGATGTTGGCCTGAGCGAGCACACTGATGTTGGTGCGCCTAGCCTTCCAATGGATTTGCAGGATCTTGCAGAGACAGCATTGGTGGTACTTCTCCAGTGCTTTGAGGTGCCTGCTGTACATAGTCCATGTGTCTGAAGCATATAGGAGGACAGATATCACTACTGCTCTGTAGACCATGAGTTGGTGCTGGGTTTGAGGTCCTGGTCTTCAAACACTCTCCTCCTCAGGCGACCGAAGGCTGCACTGGCACACTGGAGGCGGTGCTGGACTTTTTGTACACTTGTGGACCCAACCATGATGCAGTGTTTGATGGCCGATGTCTCAGCTTCCATTGCAACATGAACAAAAGGCATCCAACGACTGGGTTCTGCATTGGAAGCTCAGACTTCGGTCATCAGTCAGAATTCAGCTTGCAGTCACGCAAGCACAGACTGTTGCCATCATGGCTGTGGCTACCAGTGTTGAAAGGAGCTTGCAGGATGTCACAGCAGTCCAGCAATCTGTTCTCCAATAGATTACTAGGATTGCTGAGGCGCCAACCAGGGGAAGTGGCAGTGACTCCTGTTGTACAGCTTTCTTGCTCTTTTCGCTTCGTTGCTTTAAACGTCGAATTACACACGCACTCAGTTGTGGTAAAGGCAGGGTCAGGTCTTTTCTTCAGACACTCATACTGAAGAAACCAAGTATGAAAGTTACTGAGACACTTCACAACGGCAGCTCTTCCAATTTTCATGGCTGCTTGTGACACACACTGTTATATTTTTAAACCTGTAAATACCTTGTTTAACCACCAGAGGGCTCATCCCCTGGAGTCCCAAGGGATCCCACAATCCCTTGGAAGCACTTGTATATGAGGAGGCCTCACAGGCTGGAGTGGCACTCTGGAGACCTGTAATAAAGGACTACAGTCACACATTACTTTAAACTTACAGTATCTGGTCAGATTCTTTATTCAAGAATAACACACACACCTTCCGAGATTCCAGTGTCTAGTGTCTAGTGTTTATGTGTCAAATTCTCATCTTTAGACCAAATAAGCCTTTGAACTCTTGTTTCCTTGCATAGTACATCCAGACAATGAGCATGCAGATGATGTAGACTCAAATGGCATTGTCCTGAATTCACAACTAACTGCTTCCTGAATTACTATACACAAACCAGATTGTTTAACATACAGACAATGTCATCAGATTATTATTCGCATAGTAACAAGATACACTCAAATACAGACAATGTCCTGAATTACTATACATAACTCAGATTATTATTCGCATAGTAACAAGTTACACTCAAATACTCAACATACAGATAAATGACCAGCTAATCATTTAAATAGCTAAATGGCACCATATCATCTCGCAACCTGTTTTAATCCAATCTTGAATCTTTCAACTCTTAACCCTTTCGAGAGCACAAAACCTGCTGTTCTCTCTCAGGATGACAGCATTTGTGCTCCCACCACTGCAACCTCTGTCAGTCCCCTTGCTGTTGCCTTTCAGCCAGCCAGCCCAGACTGCAGCCACCCATGCCAAGATGGTGTATTCTGAAGTCTGCGCATTCTGGGGCCAAAACTGCTCGAGATCATCCTTTAAGGCCATCTGCAGTCTCCCCCAATAAAAGTCAGCAGCCTTCCATCAGCCATGCTATAGCCATTGGGGTAGCACTGCATAGGAGCACTAATATAGGCAAAGACACATGGAAGATGGGCACTAAGGGAAATGCACAAGGGCAATTAGTTGACTTTGGTATTTAATATTTGATTAATAAAGTTGGCTTGGAATGTTTTTTTTGTGGTGACTTTTACTTTGGCCAAGAGTACACTGTGATGGTCAGTAACTGAGGGAAGGTAGGTGTGGATTATTGGTGAATGGGGAATTGGGATTGCATTCACTGGTACCGCAGTCGAATGAGTTGATCACGGAAAGCCCAGCCAGAAAGGAGCTGTGTTGGTTGCCTCCACCCGTCCTCCACCTCCTCCTCCTCCTCTTACTACTCTTCCCCTTCCTCCTGGTCCTCTTCTTCCTCCTCCTCCTCTTCTTCCTCCTCTTCTACCTCCTCCTCTTCCTCCTCCTCCTCCTCTTCTTCCTCCTCTTCTACCTCCTCCCCTTCCTCCTCCTCCTCTTCCCCCTTATCCTCCTCTTGTTCGTCTTCCTTGTCAGCTCTTCAATGTATATGTCGTGGCAACGTTGATGGCGAGGTTGTGGAGCATGCAGCAGAACACCACGAATCTTGACACCTGCTCTGCTGAGTACTGCAGGGCTCTTCCAGAGATGTCCAGGCAGCAGAAGTGTTATTTAAGCACACTAAGGATCTGCTCAATTATATTTCATGTGGCAGCATGGCTTTTGTTATATGCATGCTGTCCACACGTTCTTGGGTTGTGCACCGGAGTCATGAGCCAGGTGGACAGTGGATAGTCCTTGCCACCCAGTAGTCACTCTCAGGTTTGTTGTGATGGCTCAAATGCAGATGATACAGCAGTCTGCTGCAGAATGAAGGCATTATAACTGCTGCTAGGTTAGTTAGCATTAACCTGCATGATGCGTTGAGTATAGTCACACGCCAGCTGGACATTGAGGGAGCAGATTCCCTTCCAGTTGCAGTACTTTTCTGAATTCACATGTGACTCCCGGAAAATGACATGCGTGCAGTCAATGGCACTCTGATGTCTTGGCAAAGCCGCATGCTGGCTCCATCTGGCTCTCTCTGGCAAGAGAGAATGAAATATTTACTTCACTTTACATACAAAGTCTCAGTGACCTTCCTTACGCAACAGTGCATGGAAAATTGGGAGATGTTGGAAATATCACCTGCTCCAGCCAGGAAGTAGCCCAAAGCATAAACGTTCATGGCCATGCTCACTTTCATAGCTACTGGCAATACTGTCCCTGCCCTGCTCTGAGGGTGCAGGTCTGCTTGCAACAGGTGACAGATTTCAGTGAGCACCTCCTTAGTGAAGCGGAGTCAGGTTGTGATAGGTCAATTACTTTCTGAAGACCCTGGATGGGTATGGCCTTCTGCTGAGAGCCCTTCTCCCCTCCTCCTTCTCCATCTTTGAGCAGCTTGTTTTCCTCTTTGCCACCTCTGCTCATTCTCACTGTCATGCTGCAGGCCAAGGGAGATACATACTACAGCACCCATGTCTGGGAGCAACTGGTTTAAAAAGACCCTTTGAAGTAACCTGCCACACCACTCCCTGGAGACTTAAGTAGCTTCAAATAAGTTAACAACCAAACGCTTCTATAAGCTCACAGAAATCAATCAGCAACTAATTTGAAAGCAATTGATGATCCATTTAAATAGCACTGGTGGGGGGTCCTTCCTGCTGCTGAATGCATGTTCAGTTGTGCGAGCTTAAGAGAGGGCGTTAGTTAGGGCGCTGAAGCATTGAGGTTGAAAATGGCAGCGCTGGCATCAAATCAGTGTTACAAGCTGACTGACATCACGGCCTGCGTGCACTGCATACTTCCAGCGCACGCTCCCTAGCGATCGCACTAACGATCTCAGCAAAATGGCTTCCGGCACAACTCACACCAGAGGTGTGCATGCACGGCGCGGAAGTCATTTTGGACTCAAAAAGACATCCGTAACACCGAAAAACCGAGCACTACAGAGCCGAATTTCACGACCTTAAACTCCTGCCTATAATATGCCCTTCCTGAAATGTCATACATTTTTAAATGTGCCCTCTGACTTTGTGTGAGTGACACTATTGGAGATCTGCTAGAATATAATAATACAAATCTACTGGAGTATTTTAATGACTATAGACTGGCTTTCTTTTAGATATCCGATGAAGGTTGTAATCTATTTGTCATGCAGTGCGCCTCTTTGCATTTTTGGTTCATTATTGTTAGGAAATGCGATGGTTAACACATTTTTTTCACTTCGCAGAAAAGATAGAAATGCTTACATGTAAATATCATGCTTTTGGATACATTCAAGTTTTGTTTAAATCTCAGGACTGGCTCTAGGCCCAGAAGTGTTACTGATGCATTTCAATGGTGCGTATGGAAATTTCCCATCCTTACAGCTGTACATAGCCTTTGAAGATACCCTTACAAAATTGTTAAAAATGTTCTCCAGAATGTATATACAGTTTCAGGAAAATCACAGCTGCTTTCATGTGTAGTTAGAAGAGAGTACAGACACAGCTCTTATGTGAATAGCAGGATTGCTATATATAGAATAACAGACATCATGGGAACAAATTACGACGTGCTCAGATGATGTGTTACCAACTTCTTAGTCACTTACTGATCTCTTATTTCAGACACTGTAATGCACACATTGTAAGGAATTTTTGCATTTAAAATGATTTTTGGGGGGTGAAAGTTTCTGGCATTTTCTGGAATGTTCCAAGAATAAGTGCAGCCAAATGATTCCTCAATGTTTGTTATATGTCTTTGCAGGATTATAAGAATATATAAAGTTCAGCAAAAAAAGTAGTTGATTACAGCGAACTTCCATGTATGGTAATTATTATATGCTAATATTGTTTTTCTTCACTGATTTTCCAAGCTTAGAGGTGACATGAGTTATATGGTCAATCCTACAAGGTTGTAAGCCAAGGACATTGAAATAGCTTAAATGTATTAAATCATTCATGGAGTGCAGACAGACGGCTGAGATCAGTTTATTTTACTTGTGATGTGACTCTCATGGACTGATCAACTTAAGTAATTTTTATGACATTTGCAATATCTACGTAACAAAAATTGTAGATGTCACACATTAATGTCAAAAATCAACATATTTTCAATAGACCCTGTGATACTTTATGATCTAATCGGAGCAGTTCATAGTGTTGCCTGAGCCATACAATGCACTGAACTATAGCTCCTTCCTACCTGTTTATTTACTTACTATAAATATTTAACCAACATTAACTCCTTTGGTTTTAAATTATGTTTTCACAGTGGCTCTGGGAAGAACTGCATAAACCAAAAACAGTACAAAACCATACTGAGGTATTATATTTACCAACACAACTAACGTGTGTGCATATAGTATGATGGCTATCATTAATGTCATGATCCTGGGTTAACAGATAAAACAATCTATGAAGTGTTACACTCATGTACTGAGATTAGAAGTATAATTTATTGTTCTGGATTTTAATTGTGTGCTTTTAGGATTTGTCTTATCTCTCTTGTCAGGAAGTTTTACTGTTTTCAACCTCTTTTCATGGACAACTTTCCTGAATTGCTTTTGAGTTACTGAGTAAATAAATTGCTTTAATATTGATTCCTGTGGCATATGTTTGTGAAATAGATAGTTGTAAATTCATCAGTTCTGGAACATATTGATTCGGTAATGTTAGCATTGTCAAAGTATGATAAATCATAGTTGGTCATTACTTAACATTGTCATTTATTTGAAATGAAAATCGGTCAGTAAATAATATTTAACTCCATGGATCCAACCTCTGAGTGGATTTGCGGGGAGGTCATGTTCTCACCCATTAATTATTTTTGGCAACAATGATGTCCCTTTTCCCATTGCTCCAAATCTCAGAACTACCTGGTTGCCCAGTGCCAACTTCATCTCACAGTTGTGTCTTTGCTTAACTCTATCAGAAACAAAACTTAAGTGTAGATTAATGGACTCTGGAAAAGACATCGGGAGAAAGATTCTTCAGTTAAAATAAAAAAAGCTCCGAGAATCCATTAAAACTTTAGCAATTTGCTCTCTCCCCTGAGCCACTAGGGGGCAGTCTGTCATTGTTAAGGCCATAGGGTTTCTAAAGATTTCATATGGAGCTTTTATTTTTCCACTGTCCTCCTCACAGTATGTACATGCACTGGAGTCGAAATGCTTATGTCCTGGAATCCAGTAGAAACCCAAGGCCATTGTGTTCCTTGAAATTTTACAAGCAAAACACAATATTGGCCCGGATTATGCGGTGGTAATGATGGCGAAACTGTCAGTGTTTGCTGTCATTACTCCTCTGAAATTGAAAGCAACTTCTGGAATCACCGCATGCGCAGATAAACATGGAAATCCTGAAGCTGTGGTCAAATCATTCACTGCTCCACCACAGGTTGTGCTGTGGAACTTCCCAGAGCCGGCAATCAATTCAAATCAAAGTTCCTGACGAAAGCTTCCCCTATTATGCTGGAATATTACTGTTAAACCCATTCTGAAAACATTAAGCTGTGTTGAAAGAGATGTAACTGGGTGTTTAATGGCGTATTTACTGCTGAACAACCGTTCTGGCCCTGAAAAACTACTTTTATGGGGGGAATTTTAACTTTAAAAAATGGTTGGGTTGGGGTCGTCTGGGAAGTTAAAGTGTAAAAAATCTGAATCCTGACCAGAACCTGCTTCCAATCTACCTGGTTTTAACAGAAGTGGGATGGTGAGGGGTGGGGGCGGGCAAAGCTGCTGCCAGGAGGACGGTCGTCGATTAAAATATTAATAATGAGGCTGGAAGCCTCTGCTTTAACCTCCATTTTGATTTTAACTGCAGCTGGTCATGATTTGCAGGCCTCGTCAACCCGCCAGCTAAAATAAGCTGAGGACTATTGGATCCAGGAGGTAAGTGCCCCCCCGGCCTCTGATCCACCCCACGAGGCCTCGCCTCACCCTAAACTCCTCTGGCCCCCGATCTAGTGCCCTGGCCTCCGATCGTTGCTGACTTGCCCCCTGATCCACTGACATCCTCTCTCATGCTCCTCCAGCCACCGATGGATCCCTAACCTCTCCTCCGCCCCTCACCTTTAGCCCCCATTCCTCACCAATGCCCCCCCGCACCTTTAGCCCCCAATCCTCACTGATGTCCCCACCCCCCCCACCCCTCTCCCTCGCGTGCTTGTTCCGACCCTGGATCCTCATCTGATGCTCAAATGGCGCTCGCAGGACCATGGCATTGATGTTGGTTGCTAAGTAACATTAGCGCAGCGCTAAATTTACCGTGCAAAGTCGGTTTACGTGGAGGCAGTCTCAAGCAGGAGGCTCCAAGGTAGTGTGGCCCACACGTCATTGGAGCAAGAACAACCTTCTCTTAAAGCAAGGCTGTCATTGTAGAAAGCAGTGTGGAACTGCCTTCTAAAATGAAAAAATTAAAAATCATTTCAAAATAGACAGTTTTTAGCCCTTAGAGCTCAAGTGCCTTCTGAAATAAAACATTAAAAATAATTCCCAAATGGCAAACTTCAGCTCTTAAAGCTGAATTGCCTTCCCCACCTAAAAAAAAAATTAGGAAAAGCGCTTCAGCACTAACACAAGTGGTTCAGCGAGTCAGGGAAGGGCACACAGCAGTCAAACTTTGTACAGAGGATCAACACTGTAAGAGATGTTCTCTACCCTCAGGGGTCAGGAGGTCCTCCAAAAAGAATGATGTGGACCACATGACTGAGGCCGTCACTGCCAACAGTGTTGCTCCCACCACCTGGCTCCAGTGCCCAAAGAAGCTTCATGAACTCAGACCAGTCGTCAAGGTCAGTGAATGCATCTTCAAAAGCCATCTCCTACCAACTACATCACTAGCCTCACACACTGCTCAATGCATGATCCCCAAGCCCCATCACTCACCTACCAACAATCTGTACCAAACACGAGGCACACCTCCCATTCCTAGCATCAATTCACCGCCTTGGAGGACACGTAGCTGGCAGGGGCATGGCTGAGCCCTTGGCCAGTGGCAGGGCTGAAAGGATACAAGATGCTGATAACTTCATACATTATCCTCCTTCTCGCATGTATCTCTTGCTTTCCCACCCTCCTCTCACCACAACTCCAGCCATGTGCCTTTCTCATTTCACACACCCATGAAATGCAGTCTGCCCAGCCAGTGATTGGCCAAGAA
This sequence comes from Pristiophorus japonicus, assembly GCF_044704955.1. NCBI lineage: Eukaryota > Metazoa > Chordata > Chondrichthyes > Pristiophoridae > Pristiophorus > Pristiophorus japonicus. The sequence goes on from NC_091981.1 coordinate 91,008,666, forward strand.
GAGGCAGTGAGGAATGAAGAAGAAGAAGAAACACTGTCACTCTATTTGACACTCCCAACCACCAACTCCTCAAAGTCAACCTGCAAGACCATTTGCAGTGTCCCCATTGAAAGTCAGCAGCCTTCCACAAGCCTTGCTGCAGCTACTGGGGTAGCACTGCGTGACATCAGTAGGATAGACAAAGACACACACATGACAGTCACTGAGGGAATGAATAAGGTGATTAGTTGATTTCTTGCTGCCATATTGGATGTATAGATGTATAAGGTTGGATTGGAAAGTTTGCTTTGTGGTGGCTTTTATTTCAGCATTATGGCCAAGAGGACACTGTAATGGTCAGTAACAGAGGGAAGGTAAGGTGTGGGACAAATGTTGAAAGGGGAATTGGTGTTGTGGTCACTGGTACAGCAGGTGGTTGATTCCATCTTGGATATTCCAGCCAGAAAGGGGCTGTCTGGGTTGAATCCTTCCTTCTGCTTTCTCCTCTTCTGTTTCCTCCTCTTCTGCTATCTCCTCTTCTGCGTCTTCTTCCCTCTGCGAGCAGATGCTAGAAATTTGAAATAAAAGCAGAAAATGCTGGAAATACTCAGCAGGTCAGGCAGCATCTTGACCTGAGACATGGACTCTGTTTCTCTCTCCATGATGCTGCCTGACCTGCTGAGTACATCCAGCATTTTTTTGTCTTCTCGAAAGCCTTCCTTTACCATCTGAGACCTTGCAAGCATCCAACAGCATTCCCTGAAACTTTAAAAACATTTAACATGAAATGCACCAAGGCACTATAAAATATAGAAAATCCAGTCCAAAAGCTTAAATGCAAATTTACCTGAAAGATATGTCCCTTCATTGCAAGAAGATTTGAGTACAGTAACAACAAAATCCTTTTACATAAAATCGATCAGAAGTAAGGGTGTAAAACTGCAGAAATACCACATGTCTGCATGGCCCAAGGAGCTGACGAAATGTAATGGGGGCAGAGGGGGTGGGGGGGAATGTGGAAGGACTGTGTGGAGATTAAAATTAAAAGTTAAAATAATTTTCCCTAGAAAATTGGCTTACAGAAAGCGACATCAATAAGTTAACTAGCTGCTGCTGGATGAACACAAAATGAGGGGAGAGAAATAGAGAATTCTTCATCAACATATGATGATGTATTTTAACTTGGACTGGGATTCTGGTCTGGGCAGTTGATTACCCTCTGGCAGAGGTAGCAGGAAACCGTGGTGATTTTATTCACCAGGCTCATTTAAATGCCGCCAGTAGACTTCCCTCCTGGACGGTCATGAATAGGATACATAAGAACATAAGAAATAGGAGCAGGAGTAGGCCGTACGATCCCTTGAACCTACTCCACCATTCAATAAGATCATGGCAGAACTTGTACATTGATTCCACTTTCCCGCCCTATCACTTGATTCCCTTAGTGACCAAAAATCTATCTATCTCAGCTTTGAATATATTCAGCTACTAACCATTAACAGCCCTCTGGGGTAGAGAATTCTAAAATATTCGCAACTCTCTGAGTGAAAAAGTTCCTCAACTCAGTCTTAAATGGCCGACCTCTTATCCTGAGACTGTGACCCCTTGTTCTCAACTCCCCAGCCAGGGAAACAGCCTCTCAGCATCTACCCTGTCAATCCCACGAAGAATTTTATAGGTTTCAATGAGATCACCTCTCATTCTTCTAAACTTGGAACAATGTAAGAGAGGGGAAAAGACAAAAGATCTTGCTTAAAACATCTTTAAACTTCAACAATCTGGACTCAGCTCCACTACGGAGATTTGGGATCAAGAACAGTACATCAGAATGACAGAACCAAGAACTGGCTTAGTTTAAATCACCAGTAATTCCAGACATCTACTGTGAGCTATTAGTTTTTGTCTGTCCCAGTGTTTGGATTTCAAGATTTAGATGTAGAAAGAGGGAATCGGGGGTGAAATTATGAGGTACACAGAATGGCGAGGAGATTAATATTTACTAGGGGGTCAAAATACTGCTATGAATCTGGAAATGACATGAGTTTCACAACCCTTTCGATACATTTATTTTAAAGTTAATGGGTGCAGGGAGATATTATGTAATCTAGAAACTGAAGCACACTCGTTCAATCGCGAAATCCATTATGAAATGAAGTTGATGAATTTCTTTGGGTCTGGGGTAGGATTGAAAGAGAACATAAGAAATAGGAGCAGGAGTAAGCCATTTGGCCCCTCAAGCCTTCAATAAGATCATGGCTGATCTGATCTTGACCTCAACTCCATTTAACCCTTGACTCCCTTGATGGTAACTGGCCTTTACATCAAATATGCAATGAGTATGCAATTGCATTTATAGCTTTTACAATACTCCAGCTTACTTTTGTTTTTTATACTCTTTAGTCAATGTAGTTGCTAAACGGCTGTGTTCATCATTAAAAGTAGATCACCAGGATTGTCAAAACACCCTAATTAATCATTACGGGGTAGCTCCTCGAAAAAGTCAATGAGATAGAGACAGAACGTAAAATGTCCTTAGCTAGGTCACTTTTACAGCTGTTTTAGCTGATGAGAAAGATTTAGAAATTGAATTTGCCAGTTAGGTTGATCAGATTTAGACAATGAGTAATTTATTTACTCTGTGGCCAAGTTTTCAGATCCTCCAGTGAAATTGCAGTGTACTTTACTCGCATCGCCACTTTCTGATCAAGCCAGGTTTTACTGAATTATCTCCCAAGAATGCGCAATTTCATCTTTATTGGGCAATCACTTAAATCAGAATGCTTTGATGATTTTTATCTTTAATCCTAGTAGATATTCAGCTTGTTTGGCACACAACTTCATTCTTTCGAATTAAGATTAGCAGGTGCTGACAAAATACATAATACATGAAAGTGTTTGTAAAAAAATCCATTCAACACTTTGAAGATTGTAGTAGAACTTTTGTACCATGGCCAAAAATAATACACATTTTGAATGATTCCTTTACTCTAGGTTGTATTGGAAACAGAGAAAGTGCTTGTCTCTTTAATACCATTATTTCATGGAAACTAAAAGAAAATTCTCATGGTGTAATTAAAAAACATTTATTTTGTAAAACACTTATTTAATTTCCATATAATTCTGCTTCGTCTTCAATGGTAACATATTACTAAAATAATTAAAATGCATTTCCAGCACCTGCAATATTTTGCTTTTGTACTAAAAATAATTGTTAGGAGGAAAAATTTGTGTTCACTGGCAATGTTGCCAGACACCAGCAACTGCAGTTAGCGTCCGGTGAAAATGGCCACAACGTTAACTGAGTAAAATTGGTCTGTGGTGGGGCATGGAGATATGTGGCACAGCACTCACCTTCTGTGCAATGCCATCCTGGTGGCATTGCTGGAGGGATCCAGGACGAAGTTTGTTTTTCAGCTTCCCACAGCCTCTGTGACCGAAGCTGTGAAACTCACAAGAAATTGTGGGCAATGAAGAGGTCTGATTCCATGCACACTGAAGCAATACAGTGTAGTAAATAAAATACAATGTAGTGAATTAATACATTTTTCAGCCCAGTCTGCCTTTTAAAAAATATTCAACATTTAAAATAAGTTCCAAATGTGAATATTCAGCTGTTAAAGCCAAATTACCTTCCTAATCTCAACAAACGGGAAACCTGCCTCAGCAACAACACAAATGGCTCAGCAAGTCAGGGAAGGATCACCGAGGGTCTCACACACAGCACTCCAGCTCTGTGCAAGGGGTCAACACTGCAAGACTTCTCTCTACCCACAGGGGCTAGGAGGCTCTCCAGAAAAAATGGTGTGGGAGTATGTCTCTAAGGCCGTCACTGCCAGCAGTGTCGCCCCCATCGGCTGGCTCCAGTGCCGAAAGAAGTTCCATGACCTCAGGCCACTGATCAAGGTCAGTGAATGTATAGTCAAAACCCATCTCCTACCAACTGCACCACTAGCCTCACACACTGCTCAATGTATGACTGCCAATCATTCACCTACCAACAGTCTGCACCAATGATGAGGCACATCTCCCATTCTTAGTCTCACCTCACCCACTTGGAGGAGATGGTGCAGGCCATTCTTGGCAGAGGCATGGTTGAGCCTTTGGCCAGCAGCGGGACTGAAAGGATACAAGATGCTGGTATCCTCATACGTTATCCACCTTATGGCATGCACCTATTGTTTTCCCGCCCTCCTGCCAGCACAACCCAACCCTTGAACCTTCCTCATTTCACATACCCAAGAAATGCAGCCTGCCCAGCCAGTAGGCCAACAAGAAGAAGCAGCCTGCCCAGCCAGTGAGACCGCAAGCGGATGATTCCATCCCGGATATCCCGGCCACAAAGGGTCTGTTTGGGATGCATCCTTCCGTCTGATTTCTCCTCTTCAGCTTCCTCTTCTTCTGCCTCATTCTCTTTTGCATCTTCCTCTTCTCTCTGCAAGTGGATGCTGTAAATGTGAAATGACAGCATAAAATGCTGGAAATACTCAATTGGTCAGGCAGCATATCGACCTGAAATGTGAATTCTGTTTTTCTCTCCATGGAGGTTGCATGACCTGCTGAGTATTCGCAGCATGTTCTATCCTCTCAAAGTCCTTCATTTACTATCTGAGCCCTTGTTAGCATCCAACAGCACTCCTTACATGCTTAAAAATCTTTTCACATCTATTGCAGCAAGACACCACTTCAATAAAATCAATAAAAAGCAGCCGAAACTCTTAAATTCAAACTTACCTGAATGATATGTGTGTCCTTTTAAGAGCTGCAGACATCGTCACTGTTGGCCTGCTTGCACACCAGCATGATTAGGACCCAGCGTTGAATTCAGCACTCGGATCGAAGTTCGCGTTCGCCACTATTTTTTTTACAGAGCACTGCCAGTTTACAGGTACACCATTTCATGGTGCTATGGAGTGTCGGTAAGGAGATGAATTTCTAGCCGTAGTCTTTGAATCCAGCAGATTGTAACTGAGAATGTATCATTACTGCAGGTATTTTCCTGTCTGGCTCTGACTTTTGCCTCAAAGTAGAATGTACACCAGCTTCTACAGCTGAACATCACAGTTTATTGGCAATGGTAGCTGTTTTCCTTGACATGCGCACCCATGAGCAGAAAGAACATTCATTCTTGTCATTTTTTTGCCACGCCTTACTTTATTTGATAGCTATAGCACTCCCGCCTCTGAATCAGGATGTTGTAGGTTCAAATCCCACTCTAGAGAGTTGAGCACATACTCGAGGCTGATACCACAGTGCAGTACTGAGAGAGTGCTGCACTGTCAGAGGTGCCATCTTTCAGATATCATTAAACTAAGGTCCCATCTTCTCTTTCAGGTGGATGTAAAAGATCCCATAGTACTATTTCGAAGAAGAGTAGGTCCTGGCCAATATATATCCCTCAACCAGCATCACTAGAACAAATTATCTGCTCATTGCTGTTTGTAGGACCTTGCTATGTGCAAATTGGCTACCATGTTTCCTACATTACATCAGTAACTCTGCTTCAAAAGTAAAGTGTTTTGGGATGACCTGATGGTATGAAAGGCACTATATAAATGGAAGTATTTATTTTATTAAATAGCACATTTAGAGTTGGGCACTATTCTATATGCCCATGAAGCAGCAAACCAGTAGCTAGTTGTTGCCACATCACCACTATGTGTAGCTAAAGAAGACCTAACATTCCTGCACTTTTTACGACATACTTCTGTAAATATATGCTTGCTTTCATTACAAAATTTTGAAAACAATGAAAACAGAGTAATTTATTTGTTTCATGGGTTCTTTGCTTAAGAATTCAATAGCAACATATTGCTATTAAGAACTAATTGGTTTATTAACAAAGGTTTAACAATCACACTACATATTACAATTCACAGCTCACAAATGCATACCTCACCGTGGATGACCTAACTGAGTTTTATTGAGTCTTGTGAACATCTTGTGACTGGCTAAGCCACTCACAATACAACAGCTCTACAAACCTGTGAGCATACTTACCGGTGCATACATTACATAGAGGGCTAGAAATTGGTCTTTTGATGATAGCAGTATTTTTCCGGCATTTTCACCCCAAAAATTGGTTAAAAAAAATGCGCCCGATGGTAAAAATCAGGGTTTCACGAGTATTCGGAGTGGAAACCAAGGTCCTCACCAATTTTAGTCCGAGGTCGATTACCGCTAAAAAGACAGGCCCTGGGAGGGGAGAAAACACCAAAAAATTTGCAAAGAACAAAAAATACAAAATCACAAACATTCACAAGACACTTATCTAGCGAATTGCTGAAAAAGAATTTAAAAATAAAAACGTTAACTTACCTTTTTTGCAGGTCTTCATACTTACTGCTGTTTCTGGGGCTGCAATGCAGGGTTTCCTCGGGTATTTTTTTTTTCACCCAGAATACAGCCAATTTAAATCGATAGCGCTTTTTTTCATCCTGCACGACGGCGGTCCACTTTTCAGCAGTATTTTAAAATCACCGGTGCTCAACTTTGGCCAATTTAGGTAAACACCTTTTTCTATCAAAAAAAGTGAAATATCGCTGAAAAAACGGACGCAAGACTGGCCAATTTCTAGCCATGTTGAGGGTCAAAATTCCAAGTAATCCAAGTAAGCTGATGTAGGGGGCCAAAATGTGGAGCATTAATCAGATATTGCTAAAATTACAGCTGTAGAATTGGCTGCTGGCAGAAGAAGTATTCGCTCCAAAGTGGTATATGCATGAAACTAACAGAATGATCAGGGGAAATGCTGCTGTCGCAGAAATTCTGCCATTTATACCGCAGCTGACTTAAACTTGTGTTCTCACTATTCGTTCTCCCTCATGTGCTCACTACTCATTCGCCCCCACGTGCTCACTGCTCTCTCTGTGGACAGTATAGTCAATGGGATAGATACCGGTGCCAGGGTTATGGATGTCTCCTTGCGACTGGAGCAGAACTTGGAGAAGGAGGGGGAGGATTCAGTTGTTGTGGTCCAGGCAGGAACCAATGACATGGGTAGTACTAGGAATGAGGTTCTGCTGAGAGAGTTTGAGGAGCTAGGGTTGAAATTAAAACACAGATCCTCACAGGTAATAATCTCTGGAGACAAACAGATTAGAATGTTGAATGCGTGGCTAAAAGAGTGGTGTTGGAGGCAGGGGTTTGAATTCATGAGGCATTGGCACCAATACTGGGGAAAGAGGGAGCTGTTCCGTTGGGACCGGCTCCACTTAAACCAAGCTTGGATCAATGTCTGGGTGAAGCAAATAACTAGCTCATTGGATGGGGCTTTAAACTAATGAGGGGCGGGGGCGCTGGTGGATGCAGGAAAGGGTAAATTCAAAAGCATTAAAAAAAAGGCTGTAGAACAGAATAGTGATTTGAGTAAAAATAAGCAGAGTAGGTCAGGAAGGGATAGAGAGCTTAACCAAGGTAATATCAGTGACTACGGTGACATCAGGGAAAAATAGAAAAAGTTAATCCCAAAATTACTATATTTGAATGAGCGAAGCATTCACAACAAAATAGATGAATTAATAGCACAGATAGAAATAAATATGTTTGATCTAATAAAGACATGTTTGCAGAGTGATAAGGTTGGGAACTAAATAATCCAGGATACTTGACTTTTAGAAAAGATACGTAGAATGGAAAAAGCGCAGCGGGTTGCCCTGATAAAAAAGGATGGGATAAAGACAGTAACGAGGAAGGATCTTAGCTTGGCTAAACAAGATGTAGAATCACTTTCGGTTGAGCTAAGAAACAACAAAGGGCAGAAAACAGTGGTGCAAGTAGTTTATCGAACCTCCCCCTCCCCTGCCCCGCTAACAGTAGATGTAGTGTCAGGACAGTATTAATTAGGAAATTAGAGGTGCATGTAAAAAGGGTACTGTAATCATAGAGGACTTTAATTTTCATGTAGTCTGGGTAAGCTGAATTTGCAATAATGGTGCAGAGGATGACTTCATGGAATACATTCAAGATAGAGTGAGAAGGACACAAAAAGGCTGCAAAGGGATATAGAGAGGTTAAGTGAGTGGGCAAGAACGTGGCAGATGGAATATAACGTGGAGAAATGTGAAGTTATCCACATTGATAGGAAAAATAGAAAAGCAGAATATTTATTTAAAGGTGAGAGATTAGGAAATGTTGGTATTTAGAGGAACTTGTGTGTGTCCTTGTACACAAATCACTGAAAGTTAATGTTATGTATGGAAAAAAGAGTCAGACTGAACACTGTGAGCTCAAAGTAAAGTGTGACCTTAGTCTTGTATTGCAGGTCTCCAGAGTGCCTCTCTAGCTTGTGAGGCCTCCTTAAATACCTGTGCTCCCAAGGGATTATGGGATCCCTTGGCACTCCAGGGGATGAGCCCTCTGGTGGTTGTACAGAGTAAATACAAGTTCATATATATAACAACATTCCCTTCCCCCGCAAAGTCAATAGTGTAACTATTTACAATGTGAGTCGATCTGGGGCCCTTCTTGCCCTGGTTGATTGACTCGGTGTGAAAGCTGGTATTGTTGAATCATTTGTTGGGACCACGCTGGGTTGCAATGCAGCTCGCCTTGCTGGGTTGCCGGGTGTGTTGGGTCCTGCTGGGCTGCTGTGGATGATGCGTTCTGCTTTGTGGTCAACCGTGGTGCCGGTTGCCACTGGTGTGTATGTTGGGGGATCAAAAAAGCTAGGGTCCAAGGTGGGTTGCTCAGGATAGTCCGTAAATCTGAGTTTGATTTGGTCCAAGTGTTTCCGGTGAATGAGTCCATTTGAAAGTTTGACCCGAAACACCCTGCTCCCGTCTTTGGCCATGACAGTGCCGGGAAGCCACTTGGGACCTTGTCCATAATTAAATACAAATACAGGATCATTGATTTCAATCTCGCATGACACATTTGCGCTATCATGGTATGCACTTTGTTGAATCCACCTGCCCTCTACCTGTTCATGTAGATCAGGGTAAACTAACGAGAGCCTTGTCCTTAGTGCTCTTTTCATGAGCAGTTCAGCAGGTGGGATTCCAGTGAGGGAGTGGGGTCTCATGTCGCAGCTAAGTAGAACTCAGGATAAGCGAGTCTGCAGTGAGCCTTCAGTTACCCTCTTCAAGCCTTGCTTGATGGTTTGCACTACTCTCTCTGCCTGACCATTGGACACTGGTTTAAACGGGGCAGATGTGACATGTTTGATCCCGTTATGGGTCATGAATTCTTTGAACTCAGCACTGGTAAAACATGGCCCGTTGTCACTCACCAGGACATCGGGTAAGCCGTGAGTGTCAAACATGGCCTGCAGGCTTTCAGTAGTGGCAGCGGATGTGCTAGCCAACATTATCTCACATTCAATCCACTTGGAATACGCGTCTACAACCACAAGAAATATTTTACCCAAGAATGGGCCTGCATAGTCGACGTGTACCCTAGACCACTGTTTGGAGGGCCAAGACCATAAACTTAACGATGCCTCCCTGGGTACATTGCTTAACTGTGAGCATGTATTACATCTGTGAATGCAGGACGCTATGTCTGCATCCACGGGTCACCAGACGTGGGATCTGGCTAGCGCTTTCATCATTATGATGCCTGGGTGGGTACTGTGGAGTTCATTGATGAAGGTGTCTTTGCCCTTCTTGGGGAACACTTCTCGATTGCCCCACAGAAGGCAGTCTGCCTGTATAGGCATTTCATCTTTGTGCCACCGGAACGGCTTTATCTCTTCCTGCATTTCCACTGGGACACTGGACCAGCTCCCGTGAAGCACACAGCTTTTGACTAGAGATTGGGGAAGTCCAGAACCAGGGGTCACAGTCTAAGGATAAGGGGTAAGCCATTTAGGACTGAGATGAGGAGAAACTGCTTCACCCAGAGAGTGGTGAACCTGTGGAATTCTCTACCACAGAAAGTTGTTGAGGCCAATTCACTAAATATATTCAAAAAGGAGTTAGATGTAGTCCTTACTACTAGGGGGATCAAGGGGTATGGCGAGAAAGCAGGAATGGGGTACTGAAGTTGCATGTTCAGCCATTAACTCATTGAATGGCGGTGCAGGCTCGAAGGGCCGAATGGCCTACTCCTGCACCTATTTTCTATGTTTCTATGTTTCTATAATAAGGGGTCCTGGCTTGATCTGCCGGGCAGTGACGGGTGATTTCTCACTCTCAAATGCTTCCATAACCATTGCTAGATCTGCGGGCTGCGCCATTTCCACCCCGTGGTGGGCAATGGCAGCCTACTGAGGGCATTGGCACAGTTTTCTGTGCCTGGCCTGTGGCGGATGGCATAGTTGTATGTGGACAACTTGAGCGCCCATCTCTGGATGCGGGCCGATGCGTTGGTATTTATCCCTTTACTCTCGGAAAACAGGGATATAAGTAGCTTATGGTCAGTTTCCAATTCGAATTTTAACCCAAACAGGTATTGATGCATTTTCTTTACCCCATAGACACATGCTAATGCTTCTTTCTCAATCATGCTGTAGGCTCTCTCAGCCTTAGACAGACACCTGGATGCATAAGCAACTGGTTGCAGTTTCCCAAAATTATTAGCTTGTTCCAATACACACCAATGCCATATGACGATGCATCACATGTTAGTACCAAACGATTACATGGATCATACAACACAAGCAATTTGTTTGAGCATAACAATTTTCTCGCTTTTACAAAGGCATTTTCTTGGCTTTTGCCCCAAACCCATTCGTCCCCTTTTCATAGTAAAATATGCAATGGTCCCAACTAATATGTCCTTACTATACAGTATAAATGCACACGAGGCCCATACTTGAGAGAAGGGCACTCTGTGACCATAACCTTTATTAGCCAGCACTGAAGTGAAGTTGGTGGGTGGAGCTTCCCCTTTTATACCCGAAAGTCCAGGTTAGGAGTGTCTCCCACAAGTTCGCCACTTAGTGGTCAGTGTTCTCACGGTGTACAACTTAGGTCAGTTTATACATGGGTTACAATGACAGTTGAATACATGACATCACCTCCCCCCAAAGTTTAATTGGGATCACAGGTTAAGTCTCTCTGGTGGTTTACGCTCCCTTGTAGAGCACCTGAGTTGGGGCTCTGGTTGTTGGGCGCTGGCCTAAGTATCTGCTGCTTGCGGAGCCTCAGGCCTGTCCGGACTGCCCACAGTGACTGGGCTGTCCTCTACTTGGTTCCGATGTTCCGTCACCTGTGGTGGAGTGAACTCTACATCGTGTTCTTCCTCAGCTTCTTCTATGGGGTTGCTGAACTTCCTTTTTGTTTGATCCACGTGTTTGCGGCAGATGTGTCCATTGGTAAGTTTAACTACCAGAATCCTATTCCCCACTTTGGCAATCACAGTGCCTGCGAGCCATTTGGGCCTGCAGTGTAGTTGAGGACAAAGACAGGGTCATTGACATCAATACATCGCGCCCTCGCATTCCCGTCATGGTAGTCACAATGTGACCGCCGCCTGCTCTCAACAATTTCTTTCATGGTGAGGTGTATAAGGGATAACCTGCTTTTGAGCGTCCTTTTCATTAGCAGCTCTGCGGGTGGAACCCCTGTGAGCTTGTGTGGTCGGGATCTATTGGCCAACAGGAGATGTGATAAGCGGCTTTGTAAGGAACTCCCTTGGATTCTGAGCATCCCCTGTTTGATTATCTGCACTGCTCATTCCACCTGGCCATTTGAGGCCGGCTTGAACGGTGTTGTTCTGACATGGTTGATACCATTTCCTGCCATGAAGTCCTGGAATTCAATGCTTGTAAAGCAGGGCCATTGTCGCTGACCAAGATGTCTGGTAGAACATGGGAGCTGAATATTGCCCATAGACTTTCTATCATGGGAGAGGATGTGCTTGAATTAAGAATGTCACACTTGATCCATTTGGAGTAGGCGTCTACTACAACCAAAAACATTTTTCCCATGAAAGGACCTGCGTAGTCCACGTGGATGTGTGACCATGGCTTGGCGGGTCAGGACCAGGGGCTAAGGGGGGCTTCCCTGGGCGCATTGCCCAGCTGGGCACAGGTGTTGCACCTGTGAACTCAAAGTTCCAGGTCTGCATCTATCCCTGGCCACCAAACATGTGACCTGGCAATTGCCTTCATCATGACAATGCCCGGGTGTTCTTTGTGGAGTTCTCTGATGAACATCTCTCTGCCCATCTGGGGCATGACTACTCGATTTCCCCATAGTAGGCAATCGGCCTGAATCGAGAGTTCATCCTTGCGACTGTGAAATGGTTTAAATTCCTCAGGGCATGCCCCATACGTGGCTGCCCAGTTCCCATTCAGGACACAGTTCTTGACTAAAGACAGTAGCGGGTCTCTATTTGTCCAGACTTTGATCTGACGGGCTGTCACGGGTGAGTCTTTGCTTTCGAAAGCTTCAACAGCCATGCCCATCTCAGCAGCATGCTTGGTTGCCCCCTCGGTGGTGGCTAGTGGGAGCCCCCTGCTGAGTGCATCAGCAGTTTTCAGTGCTCGGTCTGTGCCGAATTGTATAGTCATAGCGGCTAACGTAAGTGCCCATCTCTGTAAGCAGGCCAACGCATTTGCATTTATGGCCTTGTTATCGGCCAAAAGGGACGTTAGGGGTTTGTGATCTGTCTCCAACTCAAATTTGCTGCCAAACAGGTACTGGTCCATTTTTTTTACTGCATATTCACATTCAAGCGCTTCCTTTTCTATCATCCCGTAGCCCCTTTCTGCCTGGGACAGATTTCTGGAGGCATAAGCTATCGGCTGTAACTGACCCTTGGCATTGACATGCTGCAACACACACCCAACCCCATAGGACGACGCATCGCACATTAAAACAAGTTTCTTACATGTGTCATATAGCGTTAACAGATTGTTGGAGCATAACAAATTGCGTGCTCTATCAAAAGCCCTTTCCTGGCTGTCCCCCCAGACCCATTCGTGACCTTTGCATAGGAGCACGTGTAGTGGCTCTAACAGCTCAATTTGGAAAGAAAGTTACAAAAATAGTTCAGGAGCCCCAGGAACGAATGCAGTTCCGTCGTGTTACGGGGTCTGGGTGCTCTCTGGATTGCTTCCGTTTTGGACGCAGTAGGTCTGATCCCATCTGCTGCTACCCTCATCCCCAGGAATTCTACCTCTGGAGCTAGGAAGACGCATTTTACCTTTTTCAGTCGCAGACCTACCCGGTCCAGTCTGCGTAGCACCTCCTCCAGGTTGTGGAGGTGTTCTTCAGTATCGCAACGCATGATGAGGATGTCGTTTTGAAAAACCACCGTCCTTGGAATCGACTTGAGGAGGCTTTCCATTTTTCGTTGAAAGATCGCGGCGGCCGAACGACTCCCGAAAGGAATCTGTTGTACTCAAACAACCTCTTGTGTGTCGTGATGGTGGTCAGCTTCTTCGACTCACTCACCAGCTGCTGGGTCATGTAAGCTGAGGTCAGGTCCAATTATGAAAAAAGTTTGCCACCGGATAGCGTCGCAAAGAGGTCCTCTGCTCTCGGTAGCGGGTACTGGTCTTGGAGTCTCACCCGATTGATAGTGGCCTTGTAATCACCACATATCCTGACCAACCCATCCGTCTTGAGCACCGGCACAATCGGGCTTGCCCAGTCACTGAATTCAACTGGCGAGATGATGCCTTCCCTCAGCAGGCGGTCCAATTTGCCTTCTATCTTTTCCTGCATCACGTACGGCAGCGCTCTGGCCTTGTAGTGTACTGGCCTGGCGTCCGGGTTTATGTGAATCACCACCTTGGTGCCAATGCTGGGTTGAAATAGTGAGTCAAATTTGTCCAGGACCTGTGAGCATGATATTCGCCCACAGAAGAAATTGCATTGACATCGCCCCATTTTCAGTTCATGACAGCAAGCCAACTCCTCCCCAACAGTGTGGGACCGTCCCCCTGGACAATCCAGAGTGGCAACATGTTCTCCGCGTCTTTGTGGGCCACGACTACCATGGCACTGCCTACCACCGGAATGATCTCCCTTGTATATGTCGGTAGCTGTGCGTCAATTGGCAATAATTTTGGTCTCCTGGTCTTGGACGCCCACAACTTGTCGAACTGTTTGATACTCATCAGGGACCGGCTGGTCCCCGTGTCTTGCTCCATTGATACTGAGATACCATTGAGGAGCACTTTCATCATTATCGGTGGCGTCCTGGTGTATGAACTGTATATGTGCTCCACATGAACTCGCTGAACTTCAGTTTCCAGCGATTTCCCCCAGTGTCCATTTGGCCTCGTAGGGCTTACATCGGGCCCGTCCTCCTCCTACATCAACCTGGCTGCAGGCTTCTTGGACATGCGCGCCAAGTGACCGCTGACCTTGCAGTTTCTGCAGGTATATTGCTGATACCTGCAAGCTCTGGCTGTGTGTTTGCCTCCACACCTCCAACATGAGACGTTGTTGGAAACAAAGGGTCCATTACCAGTCGATCATAGCCAATAATATATCCTTACTATACAGTATAAATGCACACAAGGCCCATACTTGAGAGAAGGTCACTCTGTGACCAGTAACCTTTATTAGCCAGCACTAAAGTGAAGTCAGTGGGTGGAGCTTCCCCTTTTATACCTGAAAGTCCAGGTTAGGAGTGTCTCCCACAAGTTCACCACCTAGTGGTCAGTGTTCTTACGGTGTACAACTTAGGTCAGTTTATATATGGGTTACAATGACAGTTGAATACATGACACCAACAGTGTGCTGAGTCCCGATAAGAAGTTACCAAAGTAGTTCAGGAGTCCCAGAAATGACCGCAGCTCCGTATATGGCCTTGGTGAGTTCTCGATTGCCTCCGTCTTCGCATTGGTGGGCCTGATGCCATCTGCCGCAATCCTCCTTCCCAAAAACTCCACTTCAGGCACCAGCAAAACGCATTTTGAGCATTTTAACCTGAGCCCCACGCGGTTGAGTTGACTAAGAACCTCCTCCAGTTGCTGCAAATGCTCGACTGTGTTCCGACCTGTGACCAAGATGTCGTCCAGGAAGACCATGTTGTGCGGAACCAACTTCAGTAAACTTTCCATGTTTCTCTGGAATATTGCCGCCACTGATTGGATTTCAAACGGGCATCTATTATAAACAAAAAGACCTTTGTGCGTGTTGATGCAGGTCTTCGATGATTCCTCCAGTTCCTGAGTCATGTAGGCTGAAGTCAGATCCAACTTCGTGAACGTCTTTCCTCACGCCAGTGTTGCAAAGATGTCGTCAGCTTTGGTAGTGGGTATTGGTCCTACAGAGAGAAACAATTGATAGTTACTTTGTAATCGCCACAGATTCTGACATTGCCGTCTCTCTTGAGGACTGCGACAATAGGACTGGGCCACTCGCTGAACTCGATGGGTAAAATGATGCCCTCTCTTTGCAGCCAGTCTGGCTCGATCTCTACCCTTTCTCTCATCATGTATGGTACTGCTCTCGCCTTGTGATGGATGGGTCACGCCCCCGGAATTGGGTGAACCTGCACTTTTGCTGCTTGGAATATCCCGATGCCTGGTTCGAACAGTGACGGAAATTTGTTTAAGATCTGGGCACACGAAGTGTCGTCAGTGGGCGATAGCGCTCGGATGTTGTCCCAGTTCCAGCGTATCTTTCTCAGCCAGCTCCAAACGAGCAGCATGGGACCATCGCCCAGTACCACCCAGAGTGGTAGCATGTGCACCGCTCCAACATAGGAGACCTTTACGGTAGCACTGCCTATTGCAGGAATCAGTTCTTTTGTGTAAGTTCTTAGTTTTGTGCGAACTGGAGTTAAGACTGGCCTTGAGGCCTTGTTGCACCACAATCTTTCGAAAGTCTTTTTGCCCATGATGGACTTGCTCGCGCCCATGTCCAGCTCCATTGAAACCTGGAGTCCATTCAACATTCAACATTATCGGGGGACAATTAGTGGTGAATGTGTGCATCCTATGTACCTCTGCCTCCTTGATCTGAGGCTCTGATTCGTCGTGATCCTCCGTGGATCTGTCCTCCTCTGCAACATGGTTGTTTGCAGTTTTAACAGGATTTTCAGCTTGCCTGCACACTCACTGGAGGTGTCCCATTGTTCCACAGCCCTTGCAAACGTACCCTTTGAATCGGTATGAATGGAAATGATGATCATCCCCGCAGCGCCAACAAGGTTTTAATGGCTTTGCATTCATCACCCTTGATGATGGACTCTGAGACATCTGCAGACGTGTATGTGACCTGCCCTGTACGTTACGATACGAAAACAACATCACTTTGTTCACAGTACTTGTAGCAGCACTTGTGTGCTGAGAGATTTGCTTCGTATTGTCAATGGTGGCAATGAACGCCAGGGCTATCACTGTGGCCTTACTCAAGGTTGGGGTCTCTACAGTCAAAGGTTTGCGAAGTATGGTTTTGTGGCCAATGCCAAGTAAAAAAAGTCTCTGAGCATGTGCTCCAAATGTCCTTCAAATTCGCAATGTCCTGCAAGGCATCCTAGCTCGGCGACATAACTCGCCACTTCCTGGCCTTCAGACCTTTTGTAGGTGTAGAACCGGTACATCGCCATCAGAACGCTTTCCTTTCTTTCAAATGCTCTCCGACCAGTGTGCACAAATCGTCGTACAATTTCTCTGTGGGTTTCGCTGGAGTGAGCAGATTCTTCATGAGGCCATACGTTGGTGCCCCACAGTCGGTGAGGAGGATCGCCCATCATTTGACAGCGTTCTCTTTGCCATCTAGCTCGTTGGCTACGAAGTATTGGTAGAGTTGCTCCACAAAACTTTCCCAATCATCTCCCTCCGAGAATTTCTCCAGGATGCTCACTGTTCTCTGCATCTTGGGTTCGCTATCTGTATCTCATCGCCAGATGTTTTGTATGGAGAAAGAGTCAGGCTGAACACTGTGAGCTCAAAGTAAAGTGTGACCTTTGTCTTTTATTGCAGGTCTCCAGAGTGCCTCTCCAACCTGTAAGGTCTCCTTAAATATCAGTGCTCCCAAGGGATTATGGGATCCTTGGGACTCCAGGGGATGAGCTCTCTGGTGGCTATACAGAGTAAATACAAGTTCACATATATAACAGTTAACATGCGGGTACAGCAAGCAATTAGGAAAGCAAATGGTATGTTAGTCTTTATTACAAAGGGATCGGAGTATAAGAGTAAAGAAATCTTACTACAATTATATAGGGCTTGATGAGACCACACCTGGCTTACTTTGTACAGTTTAGGTCTCTTTACCTAAGTAACGATATTCTTGCCTTAGAGGGAGTTCAACAAAGGTTCACGAGACTGATTCCTGGGATGGGGGAATTGTCCTATGAGGAGAGATTGATCTCCCCACATGTTCACTATTCTCTATCCCTATGTGCTCACCGCTCTCTCCTCTTTGAGTATTCACTGATCTCTCCCCTGAATACAGGACTGAAAGCAGATAAGATATGTATGGATCCACCATCAGTGGCTAATCTATATTTTAATTTCAAGCTCAACAAAGAAGTGTTCCAGGATATATATTTCACCGTTGTAGCACTACAAGCAACTCTCGATTATCCGTACACGGATCTAATGGAGAATCCACTGCAACGGCACTTTTGAAAACTGTCATACATGTGAATATCTCGATCAGCTCAAGTGTCAATTACACATAAATTGATTCAGGCATGCACTCCTTTCTCACTTCGCAACTGACACAGGCATTAAATAATTGTTTCACACGTGAAATTTCGATCACTTCAACTAGCAAGCACACATAAATTGAAGGAGGCATGGACTTCTTTCTCACTTTGCAACTGCCACACGCATTGAGAGCAGTTCAAGCAGTCGGGTGCACAATTTAAAATGTCTTGTGGAGGCACTAAAAGGAAACAAAAGGTATTGTGCATCCAGCAGAAGTTAGAAATTATAAAGAAGTATGAAGCTCCAGAAGTGTGCGTAACTTGATGGAGGAATATGAAGTTGGATCATCAACAATTTACGATATTAAGAAGCAAAAGAAAGATCTTGAAAGATTCACCGATGCTTCTGAATGGGAAGTGTGTCCTGCTTCTGGACAATTGCAGAGCACACCCGCATGAGTCAAAATTAGTGTCCAGTTGCGGCAACATCTTCTCATGCTGTCTGCCCCCCCAATGTGACCTCGCTCATTCAACCTATGGATCAGGGTGTCATACAAAATTCCAAGTGCCACTATAGGAACAACTTCATGCACAGATTGATTAATAGCGATCTATCAATCATTGAATTCCAGTGAGCATACACTATTAAAGATACCATCTATGCATACTCTCTGGCATGAAGAGAAGTAAAAAACGTAACACTGATGAGGTGTTGGTGCAAGTTGTGGCCCAATGTCATAATTGAAGACAGTGCTTCTGAAAACGAAGGTTTCTATGCTGGGGTTGATACAGAAAAGGCTGTCAAAGAAATCGTGGAGATTGTCAACAGTGCTCACGATACAAATGCACTTAAATCCCTAGCAGAGGATGAGATTGCTAAGTGGATACATGTTGACATCGACACAGCTTTGAAGCACAATCTTATACCGACGAGCAGCTTATCGGCATAGTCACCAATAAAGACAAATCTGATGAAGAGATGAGCGATTCAGACACTGAGATTGAAAGGAAAGGAAAACTTGGGCACGTGCTGAAGAGGCAATGAAATATGTCATAGGTTTCTTTGAGGAGAATTCTCATTTCACTTCTCACGAGGTTCTGCAAGCTCATATCAATCATAACACTTTAATAAAGAAGAAAATGAATTAATTTAAACAAGCAAATATAAGATCGCTTTTTAAAAAATGAAGCTAAGTTTTTACATTTTTAACTCTTTTAACATAATAAAATAATTTTGAGATGAAATGAATCCATTGACATTAACTTCATGCCATGATAACATGAACTAAGTCTTCGTGGTTGGTTCTATCAACGTAAAATTTCAGCTCTGAGACGTGCTCTCGCCCTAAGTGGCAAAATCGTTTACCCAGAATGGCCCTATCCCCGAGGGACTCGGTACTTTGGAAATGTTGACATTGTACTGGAACTCTGTGCCAATCATTTTTTCCCTATGGTAATCCACACAGGTACCAGTTTTGGCTTCAACATTAGCACTGTCATGGTGCAGCCACTTTGGAGCCAATCACAATCATTGTTTGGCTGGAAAGCATTTCCCCTGGCTGGTCAGTCCTCTCATTGCAATGTTTGGAGGGACAGATTTCCTATATTTCTGCTATGAGTTATTAGTTGCATGTTCTCGTTCAATCGCAAGGCTTTCACCAGTTGAACTAAAAAAAACGTTGGGGGTGCTGAGGGCAGGCATTATCAAAAATATTACCTTGAGCTCTCTGCCTCCAACACCAACTCCAATCTAAAGACAAGTTTACATTCAAGAATCACATTTACTGACTTGGAACCAATTCAGAACTCCTTGGGTAGCCTCCGAGAACTCATAAAAATTGAAGCTGGAGACAAAATTGACTCCTTGCATGTCTCCAGCTTGCCCACCTCAGGATTAGGAAAGATAAGCATTCCCTTGAGGCTTCAAAATAAATTTCTAAATGGTTACTTGTTTATTTATGGCCCTACACTTGCATGAACTAGTAGTTACAGGAGGCATATTAATCCATAAAAGACAGGTCATTCTTACTGTTAACTTCATTTCTATTTTTGCACTAAACACAAAACAATTATGAGAAAAAAAGAACATACAATTCACAGTCATGCCATTTAATTGCAGCTGATTTGACCAAACAAATGCATTACTATTTTGCAGCTGTTTTGTCCCGTATGATAAATAGTTGCCACTGTTAAAGAACTTTTCTTGTACAATGGAAATTTGAATCATGCAGCTCAACTTTTAAGATGCACTTACAATAAAATTATAGCATCAGTGTCAAGCAGTTTTGCTTCACCCTGATGTTGCAGTCATAATGGGAACTCAGTATTAATCCAGAGTTGGGGCTCAACCTGACACTGTAGTGGAGCATGATTCCATGGAGGAGGTTGTCTCACTCCACTTCATAGTGAAGTCAGATTGGTCCCTGATCCCAAATTTATATCATCTATGTATTAGCGTCAGCCTGAAGCCAAAATTGCTTCACACTGACATTAACCATGTGAAAAAAGTGGTAAATGGGTGCATGGGTTTTTGCAAGCAATTTTGATCCTAATTGCTGATTACTGTTATATTGTCAGTACAACTCACAAAAACACACAAGCTGTAAGATGGCTGCTAACATCAGGAACATAGTCAGGAGACCTGTTCCCTCTTTATTGTTGTAAACAGCACTGGCTGCAGTGCCACAGTAGTCCACCAGATTGGGTTATATATATTACACTTCTCCCTCCTTAATGAAGAAGTTATTATAACAAAATAATCAGCATATATAACTTGTATGGTTATACATAACAAAAGATATTTTGCCATATTTACAAATCAAGCTTAACCACTTGTTTTCTGTTTCGAAGGCGATACCTTCGCTCTCAAACAGAACTTTCCAAACATGGTGTCGAACTTAGACTCATTCGAGGCTGATCCTGAGGAAAGTTTTCCTCCAAGGGATGCCTTTGATTTCCATTTGAACTCTCTCTAACTTGAGACTGTTTGTCTGCCTGACTCGGACTCAGACTTTAATTCTGACTTTCTCTTGGTTTTGTTTCCAGTACATTTGATGTAGGATATGCAACTGGTATTTTATTTGTATCACAACTATCTGATGTGCCAGAAATAATCGAATCATTCCAACCTTCAACTACTTTCACATCTGTAGGTAAAATATGATCAACATGAACAAACCTAACCTGTCCATGCTCAAATATCTTGACCAAATATGTGCAAGGACCACATATTTTCACCACTCTTCCTGGTAACCACTTTACCCATTTATGGTGATGGTTCTTCACTCTCACCTTCTGATTTAATTTCACACTTCTCTCTTTTATTCTACCTCTATCATGATTCTCTTTCTGTCTTAATTGTTTCTCTTCTACGGACTGTGCCAAGTTTGGTTTTAACAATGAGAATCCGGTTTGTGGCTGTCGTTTGAGAAACTCTGGTGGTGTTCTACCAGTAGTTGTATGAGGAGTATTACGATACGTAATTAGAAAATTAGCCAATTTGTGGTTCAATGACAACTGTCGTTTCTTTGGATTTGGATCCAACATCTGTTTGATGAGGGCACGTTTTACAATTTGTATTGTGCGCTCTGCTGCAACATTTAAAACAGGGTGGTACGGCAGAACGTTAGTATGCGTCACACCATTTCTGCTCGTGAACTGTGCAAATTCTTCTGAACTAAAATGTGGTCCATTATCAGAAACAATTTCTTCTGGGAGGCCAAATGAAGAAAATAATCTTCGTAAAATGTCTAATGTTTTACGTTGTTATTTTCCACATTGGAAACAACTCGACCCACTTTGAATGGCTATCAAATACAATGAACAATTGTTGTCCTTCTAGCTCAGCAAAATCGATATGTAGCCTTTGCCACACCCTGGGAGGCCATTTCCATGGCTGTAATGGTACTGATGGTGGTTTCTTACTTACCAATTTACATGTTGTACACTGACTGACGATGTACTTTATATCTTTATCTAGACCTAGCCACCATAAGTAACTGCGTGAAAAACTCTTGGTCAAGCACATTCCCACATGCTGGTCATGGAGGTCTCCTAATAATTTGGACCTGAATTTATTTGGTATAACCACTGTTGCACCCCACATGATATAATCTTTATTGACTGATAATTCATTCCTACGAATGAAGAATGGATGAAAATCTTTGTCTGTTACCTGGTTTGGCCATCCATTTGCAATATAATCATACGCCTGTGACATAACTGGGTCATGTTTGGTTGCTCTACCAATCTCTTCAGCAGTGACTGGCAGTTCAGCAATGTATGAAAAATAGAACACTTCTTCCCTATCGGGTGTAACTTGTGATGGGGAAGGCAATCTAGACATTGCATCAGCATTACTGTGATCAGCTGATTGTCTGTATTCAATATCCTATATATATGCTGACAAAATCAAAGCCCATCTCTGCATTCGGGCTGCAGCTAATGTTGGAACTGGGGACTTTGGATGGAGGATTGCTGTCAGGGGCTTATGGTCCGTAATGATGGTAAACTTATGACCATACAAGTATTTGTGAAACTTCTTGACCCCAAAAATTAATGCCAAAGCTTCCCTTTCGATTTGCGCATAATTACGCTCACTGGCACTGAGAGTGCGTGAAGCAAAAGCAATTGATCTCTCCTCCCCACTATGTAGTACATGAGAGATCACTGCTCCAATTCCAATTCCTTAGATACATCATAGTGAACTAACATGTGCTCTCTACCAATTCGCTTTTAGACTCCTTGAATGCTGTATCACATTCTTCTGACCACTTCCAATGGACTTGTTTTTTCAATAGTTTATTCAGTGGATGTAATACTGTAGCCAAATTTGGTAGGAACTTCCCATAATAGTTCAAAAGACCCAAAAATGATCGAAGTTCAGTGACATTCTTGGGAGTGGATGCATTTCTGATTGCATCCAGCTTTTCCTTGATTGGATGTAAACCATCTTTGTCTACTCTGTACCCTAAGTACTCCACTGAGTTTTGAAATAACTCACACTTACAAGCAGACACTCATACTCTGTGCTTCTCTAGCCATTTGAGGACTTCATTCAAGATGTTATTATGAATTTGCCTATTTTGTGCTGAAATTAATATGTCATCTAAATAACATACTAGCCCTTCAATACCTTGCAAAATCTGATTCATCACCCCTTGGAATATGGTGGGGGTGGAAGACACTCCAAATGGTAGCCTATTAAATTGATATAGGCCTAGATGGGTATTTATAGTCAAGCATGACTTGGACTCCTGATCTAGTTCAAGTTGTAAGTAGGCATTTTTAAGATCCAATTTTGAGAAGATCTGACCACCTGTCAGAGCTGTGAAAAAATGTTCTACATTTGGCAATGTATTGGGAAGATTACCCTCTAGAACCTGGTTTATGGTTACTTTATAATCACCACACAATCTTACCTTACCATCAGACTTAGGTACAACAACAATGGGTGGAGCCCAATTACATAGATCTATCTTAGAAATAATCATCTCAATCTCTAGATCTATGTAATTGGGCTACACCCATTGTTGTTGTACCTTAGTCCGATGGTAAGGTAAGTTTGTGTGGTGATTATAAAATAATCATAAACCAGGTTCTCCCCAATGCATTGCCAAATATAGAAGATTTTTTCACAAATCCTATTAATGCTATGTAGTCTCTGGGGATTTCTACTTAAAGCTTTGAAAGTTGGTTTATCCTTCAGTCGACATGCCTTCACAAGATGCCCAGTTTTCCTGCAGATAAAACACTCTGCCTTCACATATGGACAACTTTGTGTTGTCCCAGGCACCAATAGCAGGACTTCAATGCTCTGTTACCATTTCTAGTTTTTGAGACCTTGGGGCCCAACTGACTTTTACTTTTAACCTGCAGGCGATTCACCTCGGTTGTCTGACGACTGGAAATAGCATGAAATTCTTGGGAATATTGGTCGGCCATGTCCATTGACATAACTGTCTGACAAGCTAAATCAAAAGTCAAGTTAGGAGTTGTTAATAACTTTCTTCTGATCGCATAATTTTTCATCTCACAAACAAAGCGGTCACGCAATGTCGGTCCTGAAAGTTTCTGAAATTACAGTGAATAGATAGTTTTTTTAATGCTACAATGTGCTCACTGATAGTTTCTTCAGTTAAATGATCTCGTATTCGGAAACAATAACTTTCAGCAATTTACAGGGGCTCAGGACTATAATGCTATTCTAATTTAGTTAGGATCTGCTTAATAGTTGTGTCCTTTGGCTTGACAGGCACAAACACATTTTTCAGGGTTTCATACACCTCAGGCCCTGCTTCAGTTAAGAAAATAGGCTGTTTTCTTTCCAACACCACCTGGTTATGGTTTTCATCATTGGGGACTTCAATGATATTACTTGCGGTGAAAAACATTTCTAGCCACTTCACATACACTCCGAAACTTTCACGGTCATCTTGAAACTCCCCCAAATGCCCTATTATTCCCAGAGACATGGCCATCTGGACTCTGGCAGTTCAGACAAGTGTGCTTGTAATTTACCTTGGATTTGTAGCTATTAATCAAAACAGAGAAGATCTCAAAAGTCTCTCTGTCAGTTGGCTGAATCATCCACCAACAAAAATTGCAGCTTTGTTGTCCGATTATCCCGTCCTCATTGTCATTTGTTATATCTTCGGTACAACTCCCAAACACATACAAGCTGTAAGATGACTGCTAACATCAGGAACCTAGTCAGGTGACCTGTTCCCTCTTTATTGTTGTTAACAGCATTGGCTGCAGTGCCACAGTAGTCCACCAGATGGAGTTATATTTATATTATAATTACCATAATTTGAATTTGCCTGGAGGTGCTGAAACAGAGACACCTGCAAGTTTAGCACTCAGAAGCTGATTAGACGCAATTTCCGTGAAGCAGCATATGTGGGCTCCTCGCATCTACTTCCACTAAAGATGTGGAGACACACAGTGGCTTGTTTCAGGATAGCTGAGGGACTGATTATAGGGCACAT
The DNA here is from genome assembly GCF_044704955.1 of Pristiophorus japonicus. Classification (NCBI taxonomy): domain Eukaryota; kingdom Metazoa; phylum Chordata; class Chondrichthyes; family Pristiophoridae; genus Pristiophorus; species Pristiophorus japonicus. The sequence continues at coordinate 91,033,133 of NC_091981.1, forward strand.
GTTTTCTCGGATGCTGCACTGGCGGTCCCGAGAAGGTGGGATGTCCTGTATTCGCAGGAGGGAAGAAGTTCACCTTGCCCTCCTGTCCCTCTCTCCTGCAGCAACTGGTGCTGCTCTGCCTGGCCTCGTCTCCTCCTCCCATTCCTCCTGCAGACCATCGCAGATCCCTAGCAAGGTACCAATGACCAAGCACTCCCTTTCTCCTGACTCAGGTACAATAGCATAGTGATTATGTTAATGGATTAGTAATCCAGAGGCTTGGACCAATGATCCTGCAATACGAGCTCAAATCCCATCATGGCAGCTGGGGAATGTAAATTCAATGCAATAAATCTGGAATAAAAAGCTGGAATCAGTAATGATGACCACGAAACTACCAGAGTGTCATAAAACTCCATCTGGTTCACCAAAGTCCTTTAGGGAAGGAAATTTGCCGTCCTTACCTGGTCTGGCCTATATGTGACTCCAGACCAAGTAGCAGCGTGGTTGACTCTTAATTGCCCTCTGAAATGGTCAAGTAAGCCACTCAGTTGTATTTCAGAAAGCATCTCACCACCACCTTCACGAGGGCAATTACGGATGGGCAATAAATGTTTTCCTTGCTGGCGAGGTCCACATTCCGTGAGTGAAATTAAAAAAAAACTCCTATAAGCTGCTCAATAAAGTGGTGTAGCACAGCAGTTATTCTTTATAGGTGAAGTCCTCAGGTAATTTGCAGAATAAATGTTGATTGAGTGTTAGTGAAGCCTCGACAAAGTTTCCCAGAAAGTCTCAAGTTTCAAAAGTCCTCTTCAAACCTGCAGCAGCAAATTAAGTAGTGCTCAAAATCCTCTGCAATGACTAGTTACTCCCAATCAGCTGGTCACTGTTAGGATAGGGTGTTAGTTCAAATGCTAGCCATCAAAATGCTATTCAGCTTCCTTAATGAGCGCTAGCAGACAGCTGCCTAACATTCCTCCGGGAGGTTGTTCCTAGCGCACGCTTCAACTCCTTTACCCAGATGGTGTCTTGTGCTAGTTGCAACTTAAGACACCCATCGTGGCCACCTCAGAAGCTCCTTAACACCTAAAGTATCCAGAAAACATCGCCCCCCCCAAAGTGTATATTCATCATTAATGGTGATATCTGTGTAGGAATAAATGAACACTAGTTTGAGAAAGGCAAATGAATATTTCATTACAGTTGGCTTGTAGCAATAGGTTTTAATACGGCTTATTTAAAATCTACTAATGGGTTGACACTTTCATTGTTCAACAAATCAACAGCTTAGAAACAGCACTTTCCAAACCTCCAGGCTCACAGGGACAAACCAACAAATAAAAAATATATAAGCACTAACAGAACTGAGTTGTCTGGGTTTTAAGGGCTGGATTGCCAGAACTTGGGGACTGTTTGTGACCCGTAAGCTACAGTTTGGACACTTCTGCCCTAAGGGATAATACCGAGATGTAGACAGCTTCACGGAGTTATACATATTTTTATTGGAGAAAAGAAGTTGGGTGGGGACATGATCCATAGCTCCATGTGTTGAAAAGCATAAATCATGTTGATGTAAGCAGGCTCTAACTTGAACTGTGGGCTAGAGGATACATATATTTTAATTGATGAAATTCAAGCAGAACTTGGAGGATTTCTCTTTTTCCCTACAGAGCAGTCAAAATATGCAACAGTTTCCAAGCAAAACTGGTTCATGCTGCCAATTAACTGCTTCAGAATGCAGTTTAAAACTTGCAGGGATACTGAGGTGACAAAATAGTCCATAGGACACAATGGTTCCTATGCCTGGGGGGGAAAGAGGACAGCTATATTCTAAGTAGGGCAGTAGGCCAGGGCTGTTTCAGAGCAGAGGAGGAAAGAGGTGTTGCTTTTTGCCTCCAATACTTGTGGTGCTTTGTGTAAATATTTAATTTCATCTATCTAAAACATAATTAGATTAAGTAATTTGTTAAAAATGAAACTATAAGCTAACTTAATTAAATACATAAAATTTAATTACTTAAATAACTTATCAAGGTTATATAGGAATGGCAATGCAGATAGTGTGCCACAACTGCATCATGTGGGAGTTGTGGAAAGCATCGCCAGGGGGATATATACTGTTCTCTGCAGCCGTGACCGGGATATCCAAAGGTTGTGTTGCCTGTCCGGTGCCAGGTTTAAGAATATATTCTCACGGCTGGAGAAAAATTTGGAGTGGGAGGGGGAAGATCCAGTTGTCGTGGTCCACATAGGAACCAATGAGATAGGTAGAACTAGGAATGAGGTTCTGCTGAGAGAGTTTGAGGAGCTAGGGTCCAAATTAAATGCAGACCCTCAAAGGTAAGAATATCTGGATTGTTACCTGATCCACATGCAAATTAGCATTGGGACAAGCAGATCTGGGAGCAAAATGCATGGCTCAAAGTTTGGTCTGGGAGGAAGGGGCTTTGATTAATGGGCATTGGCACCAGCACTGGGGAAAGAGGGAGCTGTTCCATTGGGACGTGCTCCACTTAAACCGGGCTGGGACCAGTGTCCTGGAGAACTGAATAACTAGGGCTGTTGCGAGGGCTTTAAATTAAAAAGGGGGGAAGGGTCAGGTGAGGGGAAATTTAGAAGTCTAAAGAGAAAAGTAAAGACAATGGAGCAGTGTAGTGATTTTGGTAAACCTAAGCAGGGTGTGACAGGAAGAGACAAAGGGGATGAAATTGCCCCTTTCAAAAAATTCCGTTAGCGTTTCCGGGAGGCGGTAACGGGGCGCAAACCCCTTTTTGTCCAGGGACGGGCGGTGATAGTGTCTCCCCCAGAATTTCCCCCTTCATTGTGGGGGCGACAATGGCTTTGTGCTACACCTCCCAATTAGCGCCTCAGGTTGGGGCAATGACATAATCACCGTGCTCGCTGACCACTTATCGTCCCATGCCGACCCCTTTGTGCCCCATTGGGAAATTGCCCCACAGGATACAAGGCTAGCACGTGGGGCAAAGCTGCCATTCAGGGGCTGCTGGGGTGCTCCTTAAAGTGGAATACCCTTGCGTCGCGGCTGCCATGTTTTTTCTATCGGCTGACTTTTCAGTCGGCTCGACAATGGTGGGCATTGGTTCAGCCGGGCCGCCATCATCCAGCCTTGCATCCCCTCTTGGCTGCCGGGCCACTGGCCCGGCTGAAAAAGTCCCTGGTGGCTCAGTGGTGACCACCAAAGCCAAGGCAGAGTTGACAACAGCCCATCCCTTTAAAAGAAGGGGAAGGGCATTGTGGTGCATCAGCGCTACGCAGGGTGGTCGCATGGTGCTGACATCATTAGTGCCACACTGAGAAGCTCTTCTGCCACCCCAAGAGCGCCCCTGAAATGATGCGGAACGTCTCAGACAGAGCTCCACCTCATTTCTGGGGCATTATGGCCCAATTCAGTTATATTTATTCTTCAAAGAATGAAACTGCTACACACGGTAACAGTAATGGTAGCTGTACTGGCATGCCACCTCGCCTTCCAAGATACATGGTGGAGGGAGCGTAAGCAGCGAGAAATATGGGAACATGTGCACAGAGAGGTGAGGAGGGACATCAGGGCTCTCATCACGAGGGATTATCCTCCGAGTATATTCCGAGAGGACTTCTCCCACCTTCAATTAAGCAAAGTACAGTGTATTAGACGACTCCACCTCACCAAGAAGGTGTCACAGAACTCTGCCACCTCCTCCAAATAGACCTCCAGCAATATTTGAGCTACTTGAGAATTGTCATGATTTAAATGTGCCTGAAATTGTTGAAACTATCTACCTGGAACCCTCTGGTTCTCCCCCTAGTCCTCCTCCTCTTCCTCCGAGCTTAACCCTCCAGCACAATTGTTGGTAGTAATGGCTGGTCTCTCATGATTGCCAGATTGTGGAGCATGCAACAAGTCAACATGAATCTGGACACCTTCTTGGCGAAAATTGCTACAAACTGTATTAGGTGTGACATTGATAAGAGTCCTGCATATTGCTAGCGAGAGTGACAAAGTGCCTAGGATATTGCTTGGGATTTTGACATAGGGTCGATAATATTAGAGAACCAATCAAAGTGTAGAGTGTATGGGGCTAAATTGTGCTCTGCAGTGCCCATTTTTTACACTGCAACCTTACACTCAAAAACGGGATCTGAAATGCACATGCTCATTTCTGACATGTTTTGTGTTTGCGCACACCTAATGACCACTGGCAGCATGCAGAGCAGGCAGATTATGACATCAATCAGTGTGCAACTCTGACTTGGTGTCAGCACTGCCATTTTCAAACTCCACACTCCAGTTTCCACCTTGTGTTAACCTCACACAGCTGAACATGGTGTTAAACGGATTGAAGGATCCCCCCCCCCACCAGTCCCCAACCAACGCTATTTAAAGTGATCATGAACTACTTACAGGATAGTTGCTGGATTATTTCTTCTGGCTGTTGGTGCAATTGTATGTGTTTTTGGAGCATTCTTATACCTGACTACAGAGATTGGTCTGGTTGGTGCTGAAGTACTTTGTGTTGATTTAAAACCTTCTGATGAAATAAGTTGCTTTGAGACATGGGTGGCCTGATAAGGATTCCTCTGGGAATTGAGCATGACTGGGGGAATGATAAGAGGCCACGCAGAGCAGGACAAGCTGCTATAAGAGGGAGGTGGTGGAGGGGAATGAGGGCTCTCAGCAGGAGGCCACATCCACAGAGGGCCTTTCGGGAGAAATTCTCTTTCCTCAACTTTAGCCAGGACCAATGCTTGCAATGTCTTCGCTTCACAAAAGAGGTCATGCTTGAAATCTGCTAATTGCTGCAGCCACAATTGCAACCTCAGAGCAGGGCAAGGACTACATTGTCTGTGCTGTCAAGATGACCGTGGCTCTTAACCTTTGTGCATCTGGCTCCTTCCAGCCTGCTGCTGGAGAGCAACATCTCACAGTTTACAGTACTCTGCTGCATGAGGGAGGTCACTGAGGCTCTCTGTACAAAGAGAGGTAGCTTCATCTAATTCCCTCTTGCCAGAGACAAGCAGGCAGAGTGAGCACGACAGTTTGCATATATTACAGAGTTCCCAATGGTGTAGGATTGCCTTGCGTGCGCCTCATATGAACTTGGCCATTTTCATAAACCAAAATAGATTTCACTCTCTCAATGTGTAGCTGGTGGGTGACCACAGGCAGCGCATCAGGCAGGTGAATGCCTGTTATCCTGGCAGTCATCACAATTCCTTCATTCTGCAGCAGTCCTCTGTGCCATCTGTATTTGAAGCACCATGACAAGTCAAAGGCTGGTTACTAGGTGACAAGGCTTATCCACTCATGACATGGCCCATGATTCTGGTCCAGAACCGGTGCACACGTGCACAGCAGGTCACAATAAACATTATGGAGCACACCATCGGCATCCGCAAGCAATACTTCTGCTGCCTGGACTGCTTTGAAGGAACCCTGCTGTTCTCAGCTGAGCGGGTATTAAGATTTGTGGCAGTACGCTGCATGCTGAACAACCTGGCCATGATGAGGAAACAGCCCTTGCCACCACCTACTAGGCAAGAAGCTGAGGAGCAGGAGCACAAGGAGGTGGAGGAGGAAGCGGAGAAAGAGGAAGTGCACCAGGAAGTGGAAGAATATGAAGAAGAAGGGAGGCTACAATGTGGACTGCCCCTTTCTACTTGATCAAATAATTCATGAGCAATACCAGTAACCTCAATCACACCTCCCCATTCACCAACAATCCTGCGCTCTTTACCTTTCCTCCATCACTTACCATCACATTGTCCTCTTTCTGACAACACCAAAATAAACACCAACAGAAAATGCACATTATAATCTGATTTTATAAATTCAATCTTTACATAATGCAAACAAAAATAAACTAAATACCCATGTGCATTCCCGTAGTGCCTGTCCTTTGTGTGCCTTTGCCTCTCCTAGTGCTCCTATGAGGTGCTTCCCCAGTGGCTGCAGCATAGCTGGTGGAAGGCTGCTGACCTCCAATTGAGGAAACTGCAGATGGCCTTGGAGGGTGACCTTGAGCAGGTCTGGACCTAGAAGGCCCGGCTTCAGATTGCAGCATCTCGGCAAGGGCTGCAGCAGTCTGGCTTGAATGGCTGACACGCAACAGTAGCAGGCCTGGAGCAGAAATGCTGTCATCCTGAGAGAGGATAACAGGTTCGTGCTCCATGAAATCACTGCCACTCCCCCAGGGCGGCGTCTCAGCAACTAATCTGGTTGAGAATAGATTGATGAACTGCTGTGATGCCCTGGAAGCACTTTTGAATAGTGATATCCAGAGCCACGATGGCAGCATTCTGAGCTTTCACTACAGCACTCAGACCTTTGATGGAAGCTGTTTGTGCTGAAGTGGAAGCTGAGAGATTGGCCATCAGAAGCTGCAGCATTATGGGTTCGACAGGTGTGCTGATGAAGGTGTTGGAAAGGATGGGCTCCAATCTGTGCACAAAGCCAAGTTGGTGATGGACTCCTCCATGCTCCTTGACATATTGCTCAGACTTTCTGGTAGGCTTTCTGTTAGACTTTCCCGTGCACCAGGCATTTGGACATGTCAGCCATCAGCTTTTTTCTGTAGCCTAGCCTATCGAAGTCTTCATCTGACTCCTCTGAAGCAGAACCAGTGTGCAAGGTTTCCCTCCGGTGAAATGACACCTGTGCTATCCTTTCCCCCCCGCCCTGGCTCCTGCCCATTTGTGCCTGGTGTGCTGACCACGTGCAGATCCCTCCTTTATCCTAGCCTCTAACATACATGTGGTCTCAGTTTCTGAGCAGCTGGCTAAGAGTGTAAGATCAAGAGATGGTGTCTCTTCATTTTCGCAGTTTTCTTCATCTTCCTCGTCTGACTGGGAGAGCTCCAGTTCTTGAGTGTTTGAGGGTTGGTTTGTGGTGAGGGGAGAGGAGAAAGTAATAAGTGTATGCTTATGTAATCTGCAGCTTGTGAGTCAGAAGAGATTGTGGAATGAACGGAAAGTGGATGAGAGAAGGAGGGTTAGGTAGGCAGATATCCATTTTCGGGGGTTAGCCAACTTAAAACCACCATTACATTTTGTCTCAAGGTAAAATCTTATGAAGTTCAAAAGTTTTGAGTAATTTCATACAAAAAAAAATCAGTTACCTTCACTTTTTCTAATAATAGCTTCCCTAGTTCTTAATACTCATAGAATCATAGAATAGTACAGCATAGAAGGAAGCCATTTGGCCCATCAAGTCTGCGCCGGCTCTTTCAAAGAGCAATTAAGTTAGTCCCCTGCTTTTTCCTCATAACCCTACAATTTTTTCCCCTTCAAAGTATTAATCCAATTCCATTTTGAAGGCTACTATTGAATTTCTTTCCACTACCCTGTCAGTTAATGCACATCTAACGACTTTTTGCGTATCACCTTAAATCTGTGTCCTCTGGTTATTGACCCTTCAATCATTGGAAACAGTTTTTCTTTATTTACTCTATCAATATGTTTCATGATTTTAAACACCTCTATCAAATCTCCTCTTAGCCTTCTCTGCTCTAAGGAGAACAACCTGAGTTTCTTCCGTCTATCCATGTAACTGTAATCCCTCATCCCTGGAACCATTCGAGTAAATCTCTTCTATACCCTCTCCAAATTCTTCATGTCCTTCCTAAAGTGTGGTGCCCAGAATTGGATCAATACTTCAGCTGGGACTGAAGTAGTGGTTTAACACAACTTCATGCCTTCTCTACTCTATGGGAGGAATTTAACCCCCAAATATGGATTGGTCGGGGTTGGGTGAAATGTGAAATCTTTTTAAAATCTCAAACCCAACCCCCAACTGTCTCCAGCCCACCCAACTCCAGGTTTAACGTGTTTGGGACAAGGAGTAGGAAGCCAACCCGCTCCAAGGAGGTAAGTGCCCATTTAAACATTTTAATGAGGCTAGCAGACTCAGATTTAACCCCAGACAGCCGGGTTTCCCAGGCCTTGGGAATCCTGGCATCTGACGGGAGGCGAGGACAGCTTCAGGGAGAAGGTAAATGCATTTACAGTGCTGTTTGTGGGCCAGGAGGAGCAGGAGTGCTTTCCCTTCACCACCCAAGCTTACCCTCTTGCCTTGCATCAGATCCCTCCCCATCAGAGCCTCCCTATATAAAGACCCTGGGAAGCGGGGATCAGCGCCCCCCTCCCTGGCTTCAGGGAAGCCAAGCCCAGGCTGAAACCCAGGCAGTGATCCTGTTAAAAAAAGTTACACGCTTTGGAGTTAAAAATCGGCCTTCAGGGTTTCCCTTCCAAAACTTTGCCTCTGTCAATATTGGGGTCTATGCCTCTATTTATAAAGGCCAGGATCCCAAATGCTTTATTAACTGCTTTGTTAACCTGTCCTGCTACCTTCAAACAGTTGTGCACAAACACCCCCAGGTCTCTCACCTTTCACCCTATCAGCCTCCACGTTCAAGAGATCATCCTCCACCATTTCTGCCACCTCCATCATGATTCCACCACCAAACACATCTTCCCCTCTCCTCCCCTTTCAGCATTCCGAAGGGACCACTCCCTCCGCGACACCCTGGTCCACTCCGCAGTCACCCCCAGCACCTCCTCCCCTTCCCTTGTAAGCGCAGGAGATGCAAAACCTGCCCTTTTACCTCCTCCACTGTCCAGGGCCCCAAACATTCCTTCCAGATGAAACAGCGATTTACTTGTACTTCTTCCAATTTAATATACAGTAATCGCTGCTCACAATGTGGTCTACTCTATATTGGGAAGATCAAACGCAGATTGGGTGACCGCTTTGCAGAACACCTCTGTTCAGTCCGTAAGTGTGACCCAGGGCTTCCGGTAGCCTGTCACTTTAATTCCCCACTCCACTTCCACTCTGACCTCTCTATCCTCGGCCTCTTACACTGTTCCAATGAAGCTCAATGTAAGCTCGAGGAACAGCACCTCATCTTTCGTTTAGGCACTTTACAGCCTTCTGGACTCAACATCGAGTTCAACAATTTCAAACCATAACCTCTGCCCCTATTATTTTTCCCATTTTTTTCTCTCTTTCCCACGGCAGCTGTTGATGATTCTACCATCTCCATTTACACCCTATCTAGACTCATCTTTTGTTTCTTAACTTGTCCCATTCTGATCTCTTTTTACCTTTTGTCTCTTAATCCCATCTGCCTTCCACACTATCACATACCTTCCCTTTTGTTCTTTCCTCTCCTCCCCTCTTTCCCTGCCCCTACACTTGCTTAAAAACCTGTTACATCTCTTACTTTTTCCAGTTCTGACGAAGGATCACAGACCTGAAACGTTAAATCTGTTTCTCTCTCCACAGATACTGCCTGACCTATTTCCAGCATTTTCTGTTTTTATTACCCCAGGTCTCTGTTCTTGGGCCCCCTTTAAAATTATACCATTTAGTTTGTATTGTCTCTCCTTGTCCTTCTGACCAAAGTGTATCACCTCAAATTTTTCTGCTTTGAATTTCATTTGCCATGTGTCCACCCATTCCACTAGCCTGTCTATGTCCTGTTGAAGTATATTATTATCTTTCTCACTGTTTACTACACTTCCAAGTTTCATATCACCTGCAAATTTTCAAATTGTGCCCTCTACCCCCAAGTCCAAGTCCTTAATGTATATAAAAAACTGCAATGGTCCAAGTACTGAACCCTGGGGAATGCCACCGTGTACCTCCTTCCAGTCCAAAAATAACCATTCACCAAAATGCTCTGAATTTTTATCTCTGAAACATTTTTGTATCCATACTGTGATTGCCCCTTTTATCGCATGGACTTAATTTGGCAAACAAACTCTATATATGCCTTTTGAAAGTCCACATATATAACATCAGCTATACTGCTCTCTTCTACCCTCTCTGTTACCTCATCACAAAACTCAATCAAGCTAGTCAAACATGTTTTGCCCTTAACAAATCCATGCTGTCTCTCCTTTATTAATCCATATTTCTTCAAGTGGCTGTTAATTTTCTCCCAAATTATTCGGCTCAATTTTGCCTGAACCCGGTTTTTAGCATACTTACCCGAGTTGCGCCATTTAAATACATCCGGAGATTCTTCAGAAAAAAATGTTCCAACTTTCTCCGCTGTCTGGCCTCTTCTCTGCAGCCACGTAGCATGGCCAGTCGCCTTGAGGGGTGGAGCCTGCATTCTGTGCTGGAAAATGTGCCGGGACATCTGGACGTGCGCAGTGGAGAATAGTGAAGGCTGCGCATGCGCAGTAGCACTCCGAGTTGGGAATAGGCCATTTTTAAAGAGCCACTTGTGTCTTCGTGCCAGAAGGAGTGCTGTGTTTGGAAAAATCATTGCTGCATGCCAGAAGGAGTGCCAGAAGGAGTGCTGTATTTGGAAAAATCACTGCTGCATGCCAGAACATAAGAACATAAGAAATAGGAGCAGGAGTAGGCCAAACGGCCTCTCAAGCCTGCTCTGCAATTTAATACAATCATGGCTGATCTGCCCATGGACTCAGGTCCACCTCGCTGCCCACTCCCCATAACTCCTTATCCCCTTATTGTTTAAGAAACTGTCTATTTCTGTCTTAAATTTATTCAATGTCCCAGCTTCCACAGTTCTCTGAGGCAGCAAATTCCACAGATTTATAACCCTCTGAGAAAATAAATTTCTCCTCATCTCAGTTTTAAATAAGTGGCCCCTTATTCTAAGATCATGCCCTCTAATTCTAGTCTCCCCTATCAGTGGAAACATCCTCTCTGCATCCACCTTGTCAAGCCCCCTCATAATCTTATACGTTTCAATAAGATCACCTCTCATTCTTCTGAATTCCAATGAGTAGAGGCCCAACCAACTCAACCTTTCCTCAAGGAAGGACATTAGCTTGGATGATGTGTAATTTGTATGGGTAGAGTTGTGGAACATCAAAGGGCAGAAAACGTTAGTGGGAGTTGTGTACAGACCACAAAATAGTAGTAGTGAGTTTGGGGATGGCACCAAACAGGAAATTAGGGATGCATGCAATAAAGCTACAGCAGTTATCATGGGTGACTTTAATCTACATATAGATTGGGCTAACCAAACTGGTAGCAATATGATGGAGGAGGATTTCTTGGAGTGCATAAGGGATGGTTTTTTAGACCAATATGTCAAGGAACCAACTAGAGAGCTAGCCATCCGAGACTGGGTGTTGTGTAATGAGAGAGGATTAATTAGCAATTTTGTTGTGCGAGGCCCCTTGGGGAAGAGTGACCATAATATGGTAGAATTCTTCATTAAGATGGAGAGTGACACCATTAATTCAGAGATTAGGGTCCTGAACTTAAAGAAAGGTAACTTCAATGGTATGAGATGTGAATTGGCTAGGATAGACTGGCGAATGATATTTAAAGGGTTGACGGTGGATAGGCAATGGCAGACATTTAAAGATCACATGGATGAACATCAACAATTGTACATTCCTGTCTGACGTAAAAATAAAACGGGAAGGTTGCTTAACCGTGGCTAACAAGGGAAATTAGGGATAGTGTTAAATCCAAGGAAGAGGCATAGAAATTGGCCAGAAAAAGCAGCAAACCTGAAGACAGGGAGAAATTTAGAATTCAACAGAGGAGGACAAAGGGTTTAATTAGGAGGGGGAAAATAGAGAAAGAGAGTGAGCTTTCAGGGAACATAAAAACTGACTGCAAAAGCTTCAATAGATATGTAAAGAGAAAAAGATTAGTGAAGTCAAACACAGGTCCCTTGCAGTCAGAATCAGATTAATTCATTATGGGGAACAAAGAAATGGCAGACCAATTGAACAAATACTTTGATTCTGTCTTCACTAAGGAAGACACAAATAACCTTCTGGAAATACTAGGGGACCGAGGGTTTAGCGAGAAGGAGGAACTGAAGGAATTCCTTATTAGTCAAGAAATTGTGTTAGGGAAATTGATGGGATTGAAGGCTGATAAATCCCCAGGGCTTGACAATCTGCATTCCAGAGTACTTAAAGAAGTGGCCCTAGAAATAGTGGATGCATTAGTGGTCATTTTGCAACATTCTATCGACTCTGGATCAGTTCCTATGGATTGGAGGGTAGCTAATGTAACCCCACTTCTTAAAAAAGGAGTGAGAGAGAAAACAGGGAATTATCGACCAGTTAGCCTGACATCGGTAGTAGGGAAAATGTTGGAATCAATTATTAAAGATGTAATAGCAGCACATTTGGAAAGCAGTGATAGGATCAGTCCAAGTCAGCATGGATTTATGAAAGGGAAATCATGCTTGACAAATCTTCTAGAATTTTTTGAGGATATAACTAGTAGAGTGGACAAGGGAGAACCAGTGGATGTGGTGTATTTGGACTTTCAAAAGGCTTTTGACAAGAGATTAGTGTGCAAAATTAAGGCACATGATATTGGGGGTAATGTACTGACGTGAATAGAGAACTGGTTGGCAGATAGGAAGCAAAGAGTAGGAATAAGCGGGTCCTTTTCAGAATGGCAGGCAGTTACTAGTGAGGTACCGCAAGGTTCAGTGCTGGTACCCCAGCTATTCACAATATACATTAATGATTTGGACGAAGGAATTGAACATAATATCTCCAAGTTTGCAGATGACACTAAACTGGGTGGCAGTGTGAGCTATGAGGAGGATGCTAAGAGGCTGCAGGGTGGCTTGGACAGGTTAGGTGAGTGGGCAAATGCATGGCAGATGAAGTATATTGTGGATAAATGTGAGGTTATCCATTTTGGTGGCAAAAAAAGGAAGGCAGAATATTATCTGAATGGTGACAGATTAGGAAAAGGGGTGGTGCAACGTGACTTGGGTGTCATGGTACATCAGTCATTGAAAGTTGGCATGCAGGTACAGCAGGCGGTGAAGAAGGCAAATGGCATGTTGGCCTTCATAGCGAGAGGATTTGAGTGTAGGAGCAGGGAGGTCTAACTGCAGTTGTACAGGGCCTTGGTGAGGCCACACCTTGAATAGTGTGTTCAGTTTTGGTCTCCTAATGCGGAAGGACGTTATTGCTATTGAGGGAGTGCAGCGAATGTTCACCAGACTGATTCCCAGGATGACAGGACTGACATATGAAGAAGGATTGGATCGACTAGGCTTATAGTCACTGGAGTTTAGAAGAATGTGAGGGGACCTCATAGAAACATATAAAATTCTGACGGGATTGGACAGGTTAGATGCAGGAAGAATGTTCCCGATGTTGGGGAAGTCCAGAATCGGGGTCACAGTCTAAGGATAAGGGGTAAGCCATTTAGGACTGAGATGAGGAGAAACTTCTTCACTCAGAGAATTTTTAACCTGTGGAATTCTCTACAATAGAAAGTTGTTGAGGCCAGTTTGTTAGATATATTCAAAAGGGAGTTAGATGTGGCTCTTATGGCTAAAGGGATCAAGGGGTATGGAGAGAAAACAGGATGGTGGAGAATATTGAATGGTGGTGCAGGCTCAAAGGGCCGAATTGCTATGTTTCTAATTTTCATAAGTCAACCCCTTCATCTCCGGAATCAACCCAGTGAACCTTCTCTGAACTGCTTCAAAATCAAGTATATTCTTTCGTAAATATGGAAACCAAAAATGCACGCAGTATTCCAGGTGTGGCTGCAGCATACCCTGTATAGCTGTAGGAAGACTTCTCTGCTTTTATCCTCCATCCTCTTTGCAAAGAATGCCGTATTTGGAAAAATCACTGCTGCATGCAAAATCAGTACTGTGTGTCTAAGAGCATTGGAAAAGTGCTGTGAGTGTCTCAGAGCAGCTGCAGCAATACAGCAATGCAGCAACGTGGACCAAGGACAAAGAATTTCTTACTGGAAGAAGTGGAGACACTAATTACTGTGATTGAGAACAGATGACAGGAGCTGGATGCCAGCAGAGATCACATAAAAGTGCCACCAATGAAATGAAGAAATGCTGGAACCAAGTTGCAGAATATTTCTGTGCAGTGGTGAACACCAAGAGATCTGGAAGCCAATGTAAAAAGAAATGGCAGGACCTTGGTCAAGTAGTTAGTGTAAGTAATATTTTCATTTATTCAATGCAATTGCTATTGTAAATGTGACCAGTTATATATATCCCACCCAGCAGAAAGACACCCTCTCTAAAAAGTTGCACAAAAGGGAAAGAACTCGAACAGGAGGAGGCCGGCACTCGAGGGAGAGGGTAAGTCCTGAAAATTCATCGTGGCCCTTCAAATCAACCTGCTGCCTGGCCTGTGATGTGTGAGCCTACTTATGCCACCCGTCCTGCCCCCTCCTCTGCTGCTAACCATTTGACTGTTCTGTTATATTTTGCAGAACTTGAGGCCAATCCTGAAGATGCAGAAGAAGATTCAAATGCAGACGAGCCAGAAGAGAATCCAACCCTTCAGACCAAGAACATGGCGGTGAGGGGGAGTGGCCTTAGCTGGATGAAGCTGCCACTTTTATACTGAATATGGAGCAGGTGCAGCTCATGGAGTTGGCAGCCCCTTCTGTGACTAGTGGTTTGAGTGCTGGTGGGACATTACATGGTTTCCCATCTTCCGTGACTAGTGGTTTGAGTGCTGGTGGGACATTCCATGGTTTCCCACCTTCCGAGTTTGCGGGTCTCAGTAATGGGGTGCAGCAAGGCACATCTAGGACCCCACTGTTCGAGGCTATGGGTCCCACTGGGATGCCATGAGGCACTCCCAGGGTGAGGGGAAGGAGAAATCGACCACGCTCTCCTGAGATGCAGGATGCAACAGATGCGGTTCAGATCATGGCATTGAGTGCGGAGAGCATTGACCTTACCCAATCACTCCTGGATACCATCAGTGGGGTGAGTGATGAGGTAGCGGGACTGTCGGGAAAAGTAGCAGCAATGACAAGGGAAATGGGAACGATATCTGAGACCATCAGTGAGGGAATAGTGTCCATGAGGGAGGGAATGTCAGAGGTAGTGGAAAGGACGACACTGGCAATGACAAAGGCCATCAGGGAGGGAATGTTTCAGTCCAATGAGACACTGTCAGGGTGCATAAGGAAGGGCATGTGTGATTTAGCTGCTGCAATAAGGGAACACACCGAGACCATGCGCCCATTGACAGAATCAACTGCCACTCCCACTGCAATCCCCACACCAGCCTCGGAAGAACCCCAAGCCAGGCTTTCCACATTAACACCTGACTGCCCCCCGCCCACCACCACCCCCCCCCCCCCACACCCCATCAAGCAGTGCGCATTAACTGAGATGTTAGAAGGAATAAGCTTGGTACCAAGCCCAAAATCACTGCGCCACCTCCTGCGGGCAGGGATGGTGGAGAATACAAGACCAAGCGCGGTGGGCGGTCTTAGACTAAGGGGGATGAGAGATGGGTGCAGCCTTCCTTTGCTGCTGCTGCTGTTGTTGTTGATGTTGTTACTGTTGTAACTGTTCGCAAATTAAACCTTTTTTGTAAGTTATATAAATTTACAAATTTATAAGTGATCTTAAAGTTTTTAAGTGATCTTAAAGCGTCATATTAAAGTAAAGTTTGATGCAAAAATAATTTTATTACAGTAAAGTTAAGTACATTGTAAACTTTTGAATAAAATATATTTTACATTAAAACTGAATCATGTTCCATTAACACAACACAACATTACGGAACAGCTCCAAAAAATGAACATGTCCATGTGGAATAGTTGTCACAGAGCCCTCAGGCATCAGTATAGCATTCACGGATGAGCTGCTGGCGAAAGGTTCGAGCAATCGTAAAAGGAGCACGATGGTCCGCCCTCCTCCGCCGTCATGCTCCAGCCTCAGGCACTTGCATGGTTTCCTCATCCTCGTCATCATCCTCCTGCTCATCACCTGCATCTTCCACATCATTATCATCAGCCACTCTCACCGCAGGTGGGTCTTCTTCCACTACCAGCTGCTGCTGCCTCATGATGGTTAAGTTATGCAGCATGCAGCACACAACAGTGCACTGACCGACAATCTCAGGGGAATATTGTAAGTAGTCTCCTGAATGGTCCAGGTATTGGAAACACTGTTTCAAGATGCCAATAGTCCTCTCTATCATGCTGCACGCTGCAATGTGTGACATGTTGTATTGACGTTCAGCTTCCGTCCGGGTTACACGTAGGGGCATCATGAGCCAGGTGGCGAGGCCGCACCCTTTGCCTCGCAGTAGCCAGCTCTGCCCTTCTGGCTGCTGCTCAAACATGGGAGATATAACACTATCGTGTAGGATGAACGCATCATGGGTGCTGCCAGGGTATCTTGCATCGACTGACATGATGCGATGCATGTTGTCACACACGAGATGCACATTAATGGAGTGGACTCCTTTTCTATTCCTGAACATCTCGGAATCCTCCAAAAGTGCTCGCAAGGCGATGTGGATACAATCAATGCAGCCCTGTACCTTTGGGAAGCCAGCAATCCTTGAGAACCCCACAGCCCTGTCATGGATTGCTTGGGCGGTCATTGGGAACTTGATGAAGTCATTCCTCCACGCGTACAATGCAGCCGTGACCTGGTGAATGGAGACATGTGTTGCATGTTGAGAGATGGCACACACATCTCCAGTTGTAGCTTGAAATGATCCAGAGGCATAGAATGAAAGTGCAGCTGTAACCTTCACTTCAACTGGCAAAGCAGTCCACCTGACGCTTCTCTGGTCTGGTCTCAGCAACTCACAGATCTCAGAGACAATTTCTCTGCGGAAACACTGCCTTCTGACACATTTGCATCACTCAGGTGCAGGTACGAATGCCTGTCTCGATATACCCGAGGTGGGTAAGGCCTCCTGCCCAGCAGTCTACCGGCTCTAATGTTCCTGATGTGATAAGCTCTAATCAATTATCTCCTACGTAGCACAATGATGCAGAACGCTCGCACAATGTATGGCATTGTCAGAATTGCCCCCATACTTAAAGTTAAACTTTCAAAGAAGCTCAAAACGGCAGGAAAGCAGGCAGCACAGGTTCATATTTCTCTCTCTCCCTAAGGTCTGTATGGATGGACCACACCCAGATGTCTTTTGTCCTCTCCTCACTCCCTCCACCACCTTGAGTCTTGTGATCTCTCTCTCCCTCTTCATCCCCTCCCCCTTGAGTCTTGTGACCTCAACCCCACCGCCCCCGCCCCGCCAGCCTCTCCGTTGAATTACAGTCTCTCAGTGGCCCCCAATGCCGGCCAGGTCGCTCCCTCCGTCCCCCCACTCCCCCAGCCTCTCCGTTGAATTGCAGCCTCTCTGTGGTCCTCGATGCTGGCCAGGTCGCTCCCTTCCGCCCCTCCGCCCCAGCCTTTCCATTGAATTGCAGCCGCTTTGTGGGCTCCGATGCCGGCCAGTTCACTCGCTCCCGCCCCTAACCCAGGCCGAGTGGCCTCCTGCACCAGTCTGCTGCATTCCCGGGCCGAGTGCAGAAAGGTGAATTGGAGTTTGATGCTAAAGGTAGGACTTTAATTCTTTATTTCTTATTATTTTAATTATGCGAAGGAAGGATGGTTTTGCAAGTCTGTTCTCTTGGTTGGTTCAGGTCCAGGTCCTCTCCAGTTCCCGTCTCTATCCCAGGCCAAATGGCCTCCAATGTACTTACATGCACTGATTTTTTTAACTCTTCGCAAGGGTTTTCTCAAGTGACCACATACGCTGGCCTAAGTAGAAATGGAGTAACTATTAGCTGGCCAAAGTTGCCTAAATGGCCAGAACTGGCAGAGGTTCTTTTGAGAAAAAAAAACAAACTGAAAAAAAAACATAACTAAGTGAGTTACGCTGGTGTAAATTGATTGAGGAAATTGGGGATTTTTAAGTTAGGCCAGTAAAAGCACCCTACTCCAAACAAAATGCAGCAACTCCTGTGGAAAATTGAGCCCATTGTTTCTAAAAGCATTCCCACCACTGTCGTTAAACTAACAATTGGCAGGTTTATCCTTTTCCCTTTTTTTAAACTCCAGTCCTCTGGCACCATCCCTGTACCTAAGGAGGAATGGAAAATTGTGGCCAGCACCTCTGCAATTTCTATCCTTCCTTCCCTCAGCAACCTAGGATGCATCCCATCTGGACCAGGTGAATTATTCAAGTATTGCCATCCTTTCGAGTAACTCTTCATCTATTTTTACCTCATCCATATCCTGACAATCTTCTCATTTACTGTAGCTTTGGCACTGTCCTCTTCATTTATAAACATCGATGCAAAGTACTCAAGCAAAATACTGTGGATGCTGAAAATCTGAGGTAAAGACAGAAAATGCTGGAAATAATCAGCAGGTCAGGCAGCATCTATGGCGAGAAAAACAGAGTTAACGTTTCAGGTCAATGATCTTTCGTCAGAACTTCTCTTTTCACGCATTATATTCAGCCTCTTTCTCTCTTGTATCATTAAGCTGACATCTGTCATACACCCGCTTTTTCTACTTCATCCTACTCTCTAACTCGTTTGTCATCCAGGGAGCTCTGGCTTTGGTTGCCCTCCCTTTCCCCTTTGTGGAAATGTACCTAGACTGTACCCGAACCATCTCCTCTTTAAAGGCCACACATTACTCCATTACTGGCACTATCTTGTCATTGATAAACAGCATGGAGGGCTTACAGATGGTAAATTCTGGCATGCTCTTTAAATGGACAATCTTGATATAAATTATATTTAAAAATTGTTGTGCTATGCACTCCCTCAACTCCAAAATATGGTGATGTTCATTGGACTCACAAAAGCAGCACCGTTGAGCTGCATTCTGGAAGTAATGTGAAGAGGGGAAGAGCTTGCCATAATTGATATGGACGACAGCCAACCAGGAAGAACTAATGCTCGACAGAAAATAACATTGAACAAAGCTGAACTGATTATATGAAGATTCAGGCAAGTATTTTAAATAAAGTTCTACAAGATAGGATAGCGCAGATGAATACGTGGCTTGAGCAGTGGTGCAGCAGGGAAGGATTCAAATTCCTGGGGCATTGGAACCGGTTCTGGGAGAGGTGGGACCAGTACAAACCGGACAGTCTGCACCTGGGCAGGACCGGAACCAATGTCCAAGGGGGAGTGTTTGCTAGTGCTGTTGGGGAGGAGTTAAACTAATATGGCAGGGGGATGGGAACCAATGCAGGGAGACAGAGGGAAACAAAAAGGAGGCAAAAGCAAAAGACAGAAAGGAGATGAGGAAAAGTGGAGGGCAGAGAAACCCAAGGCAAAGAACAAAAAGGACCATTGTACAGCAAAATTCTAAAAGGACAAAGGGTGTTAAAAAAACAAGCCTGAAGGCTTTGTGTCTTAATGCAAGGAGTATCCGCAATAAGGTGGATGAATTAACTGTGCAAATAGATGTTAACAAATATGATGTGATTGGGATTACGGAGATGTGGCTCCAGGATGATCAGGACTGGGAACTCAACATCCAGAGGTATTCAACATTCAGGAAAGATAGAATAAAAGGAAAAGGAGGTGGGGTAGCATTGCTGGTTAAGGAGGAAATTAAGGCAATAGTTCGGAAGGACATTAGCTTGGATGATGTGGAATCTATATGGGTAGAGCTGCAGAACACCAAAGGGCAAAAAACGTTAGTGGGAGTTGTGTACCGACCTCCAAATAGTAGTAGTGATGTTGGGGAGGGCATCAAACATGAAATTGGGCTAACCAAACTGGAGGAGGATTTCCTGGAGTGCATAAGGGATGGTTTTTTAGACCAATATGTCAAGGAACCAACTAGGTGGAAGGCCATCTTAGACTGGGTGTTGTGTAATGAGAGAAGATTAATTAGCAATCTCGTTGTGCGAGGCCCCTTGGGGAAGAGTGACCATAATATGGTGGAATTCTCCATTAGGATGGAGAATAAAACAGTTAATTCAGAGACCATGGTCCAGAACTTAAAGAAGGGTAACTTTGAAGGTATGAGGCATGAATTGGCTAGGATAGATTGGCGAATGATACTGAAGGGGTTGACTGTGGATGGGCAATGGCAGACATTTAGAGACCGCATGGATGAACTACAACAATTGTACATACCTGTCTGGCGTAAAAATAAAAAAAGGAAGGTGGCTGAACCATGGCTATCAAGGGAATTAAGGATAGTATTAAAGCCAAGGAAGTGGCATACAAATTGGCCAGAAATAGCAGCGAACCCGGGGACTGGGAGAAATTTAGAACTCAGCAGAGGAGGAGAAAGGGTTTGATTAGGGCAAGGAAAATGGAGTACGAGAAGAAGCTTGCAGGGAACATTAAGGCGGATTGCAAAAGTTTCTATAGGTATGTAAAGAGAAAAAGGTTAGTAAAGACAAACGTAGGTCCCCTGCAGTCAGAATCAGGGGAAGTCATAACGGGGAACAAAGAAATGGCGGACCAATTGAACAAGTACTTTGGTTCGGTATTCACTAAGGAGGACACAAATAACCTTCCGGATATAAAAGGGGTCGGAGGGTCTAGTAAGGAGGAGGAACTGAGGGAAATCCTTATTAGTCGGGAAATTGTGTTGGGGAAATTGATGGGATTGAAGGCCGATAAATCCCCAGGGCCTGATGGACTGCATCCCAGAGTACTTAAGGAGGTGGCCTTGGAAATAGTGGATGCATTGACAGTCATTTTCCAACATTCCATTGACTCTGGATCAGTTCCTATGAAGTGGAGGGTAGCCAATGTAATCCCACTTTTTAAAAAAGGAGGGAGAGATAACAGGGAATTATCGACCGGTCAGCCTGACATCGGTAGTGGGTAAAATGATGGAATCAATTATTAAGGATGTCATAGCAGTGCATTTGGAAAGAGGTGATATGATAGGTCCAAGTCAGCATGGATTTGTGAAAGGGAAATCATGCTGGATAAATCTTCTGGAATTTTTTGAGGATGTTTCCAGTAGAGTGGACAAGGGAGAACCAGTTGATGTGGTATATTTGGACTTTCAGAAGGCTTTCGACAAGGTCCCACACAAGAGATTAATGTGCAAAGTTAAAGCACATGGGATTGGGGGTAGTGTGCTGACATGGATTGAGAATTGGTTGTCAGACAGGAAGCAAAGAGTAGGAGTAAATGGGGACTTTTCAGAATGATAGGCAGTGACTAGTGGGGTACCGCAAGGTTCTGTGCTGGGGCCCCAGCTGTTTACACTGTACATTAATGATTTAGACGAGGGGATTAAATGTAGTATCTCCAAATTTGCGGATGACACTAAGTTGGGTGTCAGTGTGAGCTGCGAGGAGAATGCTATGAGGCTGCAGAGCGACTTGGATAGATTAGGTGAGTGGGCAAATGCATGGCAGATGAAGTATAATGTGGATAAATGTGAGGTTATTCACTTTGGTGGTAAAAACAGAGAGACAGACTATTATCTGAATGGTGACAGATTAGGAAAAGGGGAGGTGCAAAGAGACCTGGGTGTCATGGTACATCAGTCATTGAAGGTTGGCATGCAGGTACAGCAGGCGGTTAAGAAAGCAAATGGCATGTTGGCCTTCATAGCGAGGGGATTTGAGTACAGGGGCAGGGAGGTGTTGCTACAGTTGTACAGGGCCTTGGTGAGGCCATACCTGGAGTATTGTGTACAGTTTGGTCTCCTAACCTGAGGAAGGACATTCTTGCTATTGAGGGAGTGCAGCGAAGGTTCATCAGACTGATTCCCGGGATGGCAGGACTGACATATCAAGAAAGACTGGATCAACTGGGCTTGTATTCACTGGAGTTCAGAAGAATGAGAGGGGACCTCATAGAAACGTTTAAAATTCTGACGGGGTTAGACAGGTTAGATGCAGGAAGAATGTTCCCAATGTTGGCGAAGTCCAGAACCAGGGGACACAGTCTAAGGATAAGGGGTAAGCCATTTAGGACCGAGATGAGGAGAAATTTCTTCACCCAGAGAGTGGTGAACCTGTGGAATTCTCTACCACAGAAATTAGTTGAAGCCAATTCACTAAATATATTCAAAAAGGAGTTGGATGAAGTCCTTACTACTAGGGGGATCAAGGGGTATGGTGAGAAAGCAGGAATGGGGTACTGAAGTTGCATGTTCAGCCATGAACTCATTGAATGGCGGTGCAGGCTAGAAGGGCCGAATGGCCTACTCCTGCACCTATTTTCTATGTTTCTAAAGTGTGTCCAATACTGTAAGGGCAATGGTACAAATAAGAATAAATATTTTATTCAGAATTATTTTTGGATGGTCTTGTATTATAACTGTTAATTACATGTTTATAGGAATCTCAAAATAGAAATTCCAACTCAACCCAAGTTCTCAAAATTCTGTGAGAAATTTGATTAATCTGTGTCTGTCGTTTACTCATTCTCATTAGTACCGACTGAATCAAGCTACTTGTGATGAATTCACATTTAATCAACTGCATATTTAATTGCTAACTTCGTGGATAAGTCCTCATTTCAGCCAATTTAAAATGTTGCCCTATGGACATGTGGTCCTTTAAGTCATGATGCCTGAGGTGTGATATTTTTGAGCGTGGTGTCTTTGGGGCCACACTGGTGCTTCCCATCTGCATTTTAGTGCACTGCCTAGTGCAGAATAGGCCTCAGGCTTCTCTGTTCAATAATATGGGGCGCTGGTGCTTGAAACTCTATGGCAATCCAGTTGTCTGCCATCATGTTATCAGCACCGTTGAGTGTATTATAATCACGACTACACCAGTACAATTCAGGGGCTGAAAATCTGCAGCTGTTCCAACAAAGTCTCACTGTAATTTCAGCAGGAACCTATCAGAATAGCCACAAACTTGGCTGGGATCCAGAAACACTAGGTTCTAACCTTACATCATGGATTTCTATGTGGCCTTCTGAGGATGCAGTCTGGGCCCAAACCCACAACGTCATCAACGTAAGGGGGAGTGGGACACCCTAAATCAGGAGTTCCTGTGCCCTGCCCTTCATTCTCACACCTGGTCAAATCAAGCATCCCTGATACTGGCGGGAATGCGGCCCATCTGTAATTCTAACAACGATTGAAGCCTGGACCTCCATAGATCTTGGAAAAATCAAAAGTAGCCTCCTGACACAGGGGGCAGCCTCATTCGTTGTTCAGGTTAGGCAAGTTTCACCCAGTGTATCTGACCTCTTTGGAAACAGTCTCCGCAAATGTGTTCCCCTTTCCAAACCCATTAAATGCCTGCTCCACCTAGTTTCTCCCCCGCCCCTCCCACCCAGCTGACCACCTCGCTCCAGAAATTTCAACAATCTCAGTGGCAGAGGCTGTGGGTGGGTACACCCTGACACTTATGCCAGGATGCACGACCCTAAGGATTTTCAGCTCCTCAGTCTTTAGGTACAAGTGTATAAGCCAGTGGATAAGAGTGTCAATCAGCACTGAGCCACCATCTGTTCAAAATTATTCCTGTCTAATAACTAGTTGATGAAAAAATCACTTTGAAATTATGCTGAACGAATATTCGAGTATGAAAACTTCTCACATTTGTATGAAATCCCTTTGAACACTATTTTACCCAGTCATTAACCTATTTATTTTAATATTCACATAGCATAATTTGAAGGCCCTAGTGATTAATAAAAAGCTGGATGGAGTTGTATCCAACAGTTGGACAATGTTAAATCTTTGAGCATGAAATTCTGGATAAGCCTTGTGAAACATATGTTTCTCATTGTCGTATAGCTTTCTAAGTTAAAGTTCTTAAAATGACAGTGCTCTATAGTTTAAAGACAGTAGATATGAAGCATATTTTTGGTATTACTGTCAGTCCATAATTTCAGAAATATATTTAACACAGCACTAACCACCATCACTATTGGAATAAGTAACAATTTATCCAATTAATAAGGGGCAGTTTATAATAATTTTACTTCCTAATATTTCATAACCTTTTTTCCACCAGCATATCTCTTAATCTAACAAGGATTTATTATTCCCCAGTCCTCAGCCAAGATATTTTTTGTGTTTTCTTTTAAATCAGGATAAGATTATTTGCAATATGAATTGAGTGTTTAAATGTGCAAGCTGATAACTGATTAATGGCTTAACTGATTATTGCTCATTGTTGTAAAAATAAATTCAGAAAATAAAACATATGTGAAGACTTTTTATAAGTAATTTCTTTAAAATTCTTCAAAATTCTATATATTGTCTATTACATACTGCATTAAAACACTGCCTGCTAGGCATGGGAGGATCCATTACTCAAGAGGTCCTTCCCAATAGTACATTCTGAATGAAGGAACACACAAGCCACAGTGTAACTGAATAATACAAACATTCCTGTAGTCTAGTCTTCAGAGGAACTGAGAGAGCACCGAAAAGTGAAAGCCTGGTAAAGAAGAGGACTGCTGGTTCCTGACCAGGGTGGAGAACAAATGAACAACACCTTCAACCTTCTCCTTCAACAGTGCCCAGCCAAATTATATAATACGATGCAATATTGCCATGTCACTGAGCCTCTGGGATTAAACTAGGCTGTAAAAGTTTCCACGGTATTTTGAATGCATTGAAGTATCAAGCCAGTTCCTTTCTGCTGTGTGATCTGGGTGCCTGGCAGGAATGGCAGAGACCCAGGGCCTATCCATTGTGGTTCTTTTTGAACTGAACTCACTAGTTTGTGTGCCGTAATTCACTAGCCTAAACATCCAGCCCTGCCCCCGCCACACTACTGCCATACAGTGGCTGCAGTTTGAATTATCTACAGAATGCATTGAAGCAAGGCTTCCACAACAGCACCTCCCAACTCGTGATCTCCACCATCTAGTAGGACAAGCAGGAGCATTGGAACACCATCACCTGCAAGCGCCTAACAAAGTAACACACCATTCCCACTTGGACATATATCACTGTTCCTTCAGAGTTGTTGGGTCAAACTCCTGGAACTCCCTACCTAACAGCACTGTGAGAGCACCTTCACCACACGAACTGCAGTGGTTCAAGAAGGTCCAGTTCAACCTTCTCAAGGGCAACTAAGGATGGCCTATGCAGTAACATGCACACCCCGAGAATGTTGGATTTTTTTAATGTTATGCTATGTAATTGCAAGTTGTTAAATATATGAAAACATGATTTTTTTATTGATTAACTTTATGGAGGAACTGAAAATATTTTTAAAATAAGATATTTATAGAACATGGAGAAAGGTCAGTTAATTTGCTTCACACATAAACAGCTGATCTGGACAAAAACATCAATGTCAGGTTTTATTAAATATTACTGACATACTTGAGTATGAGTTGTTATGAGTATACTTCTGAAAAGCTGCATATGTTATCTACCAGAATATGAAGAGCTAAGGAGTGAATGGTTCCTTGTGTTGAAGATTCTTTGGCCAAGTTATCTTTTCTTGGGAATCATATAATCCTATAATCATAGAACAGTACAGCACAGGAAGCTATTCGGCTCATCGAGTCGACGCCAGCTCTTTTGAAGAACAATCCAGTTAGTCCCACTCCCACGTTCTTTCGCGATGCCCCTGCAATTTTTTCACCTTCAAGTATTTATCCAATTTTGAAGGCTACTATTGACTCTATCTACCACGCTATCCGGCAGTGCATTTCAAATCATAACCACTCGTTGCATAAAAAATATTTCCTTGTGTCGCCTCTGGTTCTTTTGCAAATCACCTTAAATCTGTGCCTTCTTGTTATTGAACCTTCAGCCATTGGAAACAATTTCTCTTTATTTACTCTATTTAAACCCTTCATGATTTTAAACACCTCTATCAAATCTCCTCTTAGCTTTCTTTGCTCCAAGGAGAACAACTTCAGCTTCTCTTGACTATCCACCGAACTGTATTCCCTCATCCCGGTACCATTCTAGTAAATCTCTGTACTCCCTCTAAAACCTTCATGTCCTTCCTAAAGTGTGGTGCCTAGAATTGGACACAGTACTCCAGCTGGGGCCGTACTACTGTTTTATATAGGTTTAGAATAATGTCCTGGCCTTTGTACTCTATGCCTCTATTTATGAAGCACTGCATCCCTTATGCTTTATTAACTGCTTTGTTAACCTGTACTGCCACCTTCAAAAATCGACTGGGAAAATAGATTAAAGTGTAGGATGGTTGATGAACAGTGGTGTACATG
The DNA here is from genome assembly GCF_044704955.1 of Pristiophorus japonicus. Taxonomy (NCBI): domain Eukaryota; kingdom Metazoa; phylum Chordata; class Chondrichthyes; family Pristiophoridae; genus Pristiophorus; species Pristiophorus japonicus. The sequence goes on from NC_091981.1 coordinate 91,058,991, forward strand.
TAAGGAGATATTTCACAACTCTCAAGAGAAATATATTCCAGAGAGGAGAAAAGGATGTAAAAGAGAAGCTAGACATCCGTAGTTAACTTAAAAAATAAAGGACGGTACCAAGTAAAAACAAGGGCATACAAAGTGGCCAAAACTAGTGGGAGGACAGAAGATTGGGAAGCTTTTAAAAGCCAGCAAAGAATGACAAAAAAATGATTAAGAAAGGGAAGATAGACTATGAAAGTAAACTCGCACGAAATATAAAAACAGATAGCAAGAGTTTCTATATAAAAAGGAAAAGAGTGGCAAAAGTAAATGTTGGTCCCTTGCAAGATGAGACTGGTAAATTAGTAATGGAGAACATGGAGATGGCAGAAACTCTGAACAAATATTTTGTATCAGTCTTTACGGTAGAGGACACAAACAATATCCCAACAGTGGATAGTCAAGAAAATATAGCGGGGGAGGAACTTAACACAATCAAAATCACGAAGGAGGTGGTACTCAGTAAGATAATGGGACTAAAGGCGGATAAATCCCCTGGACCTGATGACTTGCATCCTAGGGTCTTAAGAGAAGTAGCGGCAGGGATAGTGAATGCATTGTTTGTAATTTACTAAAATTCCCTGGATTCTGGGGAGGTCCCAGCAGATTGGTAAACTGCAAATGTAATGCCCCTATTTAAAAAAGGAGGCAGACAAAAAGCAGCAAACTATAGACCAGTTAGCCTAACTTCTGTGGTTGGGAAAATATTGGAGTCCATTGTTAAAGAAGCAGCAGCAGGACATTTGGAAAAGAATAATTCGGTCAGCATGGATTTATGAAGGTGAAGTCATGTTTGACAAATTTGCTGGAATTCTTTGAGGATATAACAAATAGGGTGGATAAAAGGGAACCAGTGGATGTGGTGTATTTGGACTTCCAGAAGGCATTTGACAAGGTGCCACATAAAAGGTTACTGTGCAAGATAAAAGTTCATAGGGTTGGGGGTAATATATTAGCATGGATAGAGGATTGGCTAACTAACAGAAAACAGGGAGTCAGGATAACTGGTTAATTCTTGGGTTGGCAATCAGTAATTAGTGGGGTGCCGCAGGGATCAGTGCTGGGACCCCAACTATTTACAATCTATATTAATGACTTGGATGAAAGGATCAAGTTTGCAAATGATACAAAGATGGGAGGAAAAGCAATGTGTGAGGAGAACACAAAAAATCTGCAAAAGAACATAGACAGGCCAAGTGAGTGGGCAAAAATTTGGCAGATGGAGTATAATGTTGGAAAATGTGAGGTCATGCACTTTGGCAGAAAAAAATCAAAGAGCAAGTTATTATATAAATGGAGAAAAATTGCAAAATGCTGCAGTACAGCGGGACCTGGTGGTACTTGAGCATGAAACACAAAAGGTTAGTATGCAGGTACAGCAAGTGATCAGGAAGGCCAATGGAATCTTGGCCTTTATTGCAAAGGGGATGGAGTATAAAAGCAGGGAAGTCTTGCTACAGTTGTACAGGGTATTGGTGAGGCCACACCTGGAATACTGCATACAGTTTTGGTTTCCATAGTTACGAACGGATATACTTGCTTTTAGAGAAGGTTCACTAGGTTGATTCCGGAGATGAGGGTGTTGACGTATGAGGAAAGGTTGAGGAGGTTGGGCCTCTACTCATTGGAATTCAGAAGAATGAGAGGTGATCTTATCGAAACTTATAAGATTATAAGGGGGCTTGACAAGATGGACGCAGAGAGGATGTTTCCACTGATAGGGGAGACTGGAGCTCGTGGGAATAATTTTAGAATAAGGGGCCACCCATTTAAAACTGAGATGAGGAGGAATTTCTTCTCTCAGAGGGTTCTAAATCTGTGGAATTCATTGTCTCAGAGAGCTGTGGAAGCTGGGATATTGAACAAATTTAAGACAGAGATAGACAGTTTCTTAACCGATAAACGATTAAGGGGATATGGGGAATGGGCAGGGAAGTGGACCTGATTCCATGATCGGATCAGCCATGATCGTATTAAATGGCAGAGCAGGCTCGAGGGGCCGTATGGCCTACTCCTGCTCCTATTTCTTATGTTCTTATGTTCTATTTGTGCACAAGCAGCCCCAGGTCTCTCTGATTTTGCACCCCATTTAAAAATATAACATTTAATGTCATTGGTCTCTCCTTATCCTTCCGATCAAAATATAACACCTCACACTTATCTACCGTATATACTCGCGTATCCTACGATCTCACGTATCATGCGACCCCTAAATTTTCGTCCCCAAAACATGATTTTATCATATATCTTATGTATTATGCGAGTCACTTTTTTGAGATACCAGATGACACTAGGCTAGGCTTTCAAACAAGTTTAACAAGTACCCAACACGTAACAAGAACCCAACACATAACAACGATCGAATACAGACCTTAACAACCGAATCATGAAACGACTCTTCCGCCGTAAACAACCGAATGAGAAACAGCTGTTTTGCATTCTACCCTTAGCCACTATGGAGAAAAGATCTGCGAAGAAATATACTGCCAAATTTAAGCTGCAAGTTGTTGCCGAAGCAGAACAAAGCAACAACGTTAAAGCTGCAAAGCTGTTTGGTGTCGGAGAAAGCTGTGTCCGAAACTGGAGAAAACAAAAAGAAAAATTGACTTATCGTAAATGGATACGGTCTGCTTAACAGCCTAATCTTGGCCAGCACTTCACACCCGCAAATTTTGTATCTCGCGTATCATGCTACCCCCCAAATTTAGGTTACAATTTAGGTCTTCAAAAGTCGCATGATACGCGAGTATATACGGTACATTGAATTTCATCGGCCATGTGTTTGCCTATTTCACCAGCCTGTCAATGTCTTCTTGAAGTCTATTATTATCTTCTTCACTGTTTATTACAATTCTAAGTTTTGATTCAGCTGCGAATTTGAAAATTGTGCCCTGTACCTACAAGTCTAATTCATTAATGTATATCAAAAACAGCAGTGGCCCCAGTACTGATCCTTGGGGAATGTCACTGTATACCTCCCTCCAGTTTGAAAATAGTCCAGGAGATTCTTGTTCATTTTGGTTTTCATTATCTTTTTAACTTTATTTTATTCACAATAATAGCCCAGGTTGTTTAGATTCTACCCAATCTCCTGCCTTGCTCTCTCCGAGTTCATCTTGTTCATGAGACTCACCTCATGCTCCCTCGATCCTATTCTGAGCAAACTGTTGATCAAACAACTTCTCTTCTTGGGCCCCATGTTAGCTGATATTGTTAACAGTTCCTCTCTCCTCAGGTACTGTTTACATCCCCCGCCTTTTCAAATCAGCCATCATCACCCTTTTCCTGAAAAAAGAACACTCAATCATTGGAAACTATCTCCAACCTCCCTTTCCTCTCCAAAGTCTGTGAACGTGTTGTCGCCTCCCAAATCTTGGGAGTATGACATTATAGCCATTACAGAGACATGGCTGAAAGAAGGGCAGGTTTGGCAGATCAATATTCCTGGTTACAGGATTTTTAAACAAGACAGAGAGGGGGCAAAAAGGGGGGTGGGTGTCGTGATATTGATTAAAGAAATAATTACAGTGGTGAGGAGGGATGATATGTTAGAGGGATCATCAAATGAGACCATATGGGTCGAATTGAAAAATAAAAATGGGGCGATCACACTGCTGGGCATGTATTATAGACCTCCAAACAGTGGGAGCTAGATAGAGGAGCAAATATGTAGGCAAATTGCTGTGAAGTCCAAAAACCATAGGGTAGTAATCATAGGGTATTTTAACTATCCTAAAATTTGATTGGGACAATTATAGTGTGAAGGGTATAGAGGATGCTGAATTCTTAAAATGCATTCAAGAGAATTTTTTTAGTCAGTATGTAACAAGCCCAACACAAAAGGGGGAGGTTTTGGATTTAGTTTTGGGGAATAAAGTTGAGCAGGTTGAAGAGGTATAGTCGGAGAGCACTTGGGTGCCAATGACCATAATTCAGTCAGATTCAAGTTAGTTATGGATAAAGACAAGGATAGGCCTGGAATAAAAGCCCCAAAATAAGGAAAAGCTAACTTTGCTAAATTGAGGAGTGATTTGGCCACAGTGTACTGGAAACAGCTACGTGTGGGTAAATCAGTGTCGGAACAGTGGGAGGCATTCAAGGAGGAGATCTGGAAGGCTCAGGCCAAACATGTGCCCTTAAAGAAAAAGGGTGGGAATAACAATTCTAGAGCCCTCTGGATGTCTAGGGACTTACAGGGGACGATAAAGAAAAAAAGGCAAGCTTATGTCATATACCGACGGCTAACTACTATAGAAACTTGGGAGGAATATAGAAAGTTAAGAGATAAAATTAAAAAGGATATTAGGAATGCCAGGAGAGAGCATGAAAAATTTTTGGCTAGTAAAATTAAGGAAAACCCTAAGATGTTCTATAAATATATTAAGAGCAAGAGGGTAACTAAAGAAGGGTAGGGCCTATTAGAGACCATAAGGGTAAATTTTGTATGGAGGCGGAAGATGTTGATATAGTTCTTAATGAATACTTTGCAACTGTTTTCACAACGGAAAGGGGCAATTCAGATACTGCTATCAAGGAGGAGTGTGAAATTCTGGATGAAGTACACATAGTGAGAAAGGAGGTATTAAGGGGTTTAGCAGCTTTGAAAATAGATAAGTCTCCAGGCCCAGATGAAATGCATCCCAGGCTGTTGAGCGAAGTAAAAGAGGAAATAGCAGAGGCCTTGACCATCATTTTCCAGTCCTCTTTGGATTTGAGCATGGTGCTGGAGGACTTGAGGATTGCTAATGTGGTACCCATGTTTAAGAAGGGAGATAGGAATAGGCCAAGTAATTACATGCCTATCAGCCTAACCTCAGTAGTGGGAAAATTATTGGAAAAAATCCTGAAAGATAGAATAAATCTACATTTGGAAAGGCAAAGATTAATTAGGGACAGTCAGCACGGATTTGTTAAGGGAAGATCGTGTTTGACGAAACTGATTTAATTTTTTGAGGACATAGCCAAGAGGGTTGATGAGGGTAGTGCATACGATGTAGTGCATATGGACACGAAGATTAAAGCCCATGGGATCCAGGGCAAAGTGGCTAGTTGGATCCAAAATTGGCTTAGAGGTAGGAAGCAAAGGGTAATGCTTGATGGATGTTTTTGTGAATGGAAGGATGTTTCAGTGGGGTTCCGTAGGTCTCAGTACTGGGCCCCTGGCTTTTTGTAGTATATAGCAATGATTTAGATTTGAATATAGGGAGTATGATTAAGAAGTTTGCAGATGACTGCAAAAGCTTCTATAGATTTGTGAAGAGAAAAAGATTAGGGAAGACCAATGTAGGTCCCTTGCAGTCAGAATCAGGTGAATTCATAATGGGGAACAAGGAAATGGCAGACCAATTGAACAAATACTTTGGTTCTGTTTTCACTAAGGAAAACACAAATAACCTCCCGAAAATAATAGGGGACCGAGGGTCTAGCGAGAAGGAGGAATAAAAGGAAATCCTTATTAGTCAGGAAATTGTGTTAGGGAAATTGATGGAATTGAAGGCCGATAAATCCCCAGGGCTTGATAGTCTGCATCCCAGAGTACTTAAGGAAGTGGCCCTAGAAATAGTGGATGCATTAGTGGTCATTTTCGAACTTTCTATAGACTTTGGATCAGTTCCTATGGATAGGAGGGTAGCTAATGCAACCCCACTTTTTAAAAAAGGAGGGAGAGAGAAAACAGGGAATTATAGAACGGTTAGCCTGACATCGGTCGTGGGGAAAATGTTGGAATTAACTATTAAAGATGTAATAGCAGCGCATTTGGAAAGCAATGACAGGATCGGTCCAAGTCAGCATGGATTTATGAAAGGGAAATCATACTTGACAAATCTTCTAGAATTTTTTGAGGATGTAACTAGTAGAGTGGACAAGGGAGAACCAGTGGATGTGGTGTATTTGGACTTTCAAAAGTTTTTGGCAATGTCCCATACAAGAGATTAGTGTGCAAAATTAAAGCACATGCTATTGCGGGTAATGTATTAACATGGACAGAGAACTGGTCGACAGACAGGAAGCAAAGAGTAGGTATTAACGGGTCCTTTTCAGAATGGCAAGCAGTGACTAGTGGGGTACCGCAAGGTTCAGTGCTGGGACCCCAAATATTTACAATATACATTAATAATTTAGACAAAGGAATTGAATGTAATATCTCCAAGTTTGCAGATGACACTAAGCTGGGTGGCAGTGTGAGCTGTGAGGAGGAAGCTAAGAGGCTGCAGGATGACCTAGGCAGGTTAGGTGAGGGGACAAATGCATGGCAGATGCAGTATAATGTAGATAAATGTGAGCTTATCCACTTTGGTGGCAAAAAGAGGAAGGCAGAATATTATCTGAATGGTGACAGATTAGGAAAAGGGGAGGTGCAACGAGACCTGGGTGTCATGGTACATCAGTCATTGAAAGTTGGCATGCAGGTACAGCAGGCGGTGAAGGCGGCAAATGGCATGTTGGCCATCATAGCGAGAGGATTTGAGTATTGGAGCATTGGAGCAGGGAGGTCTTACTGCAGTTGTACAGGGCCTTAGTGAGGCCACACCTTCAATTTGTGTACAGTTTTGGTCTCCTAATCTGAGGAAGGACGTTCTTGCTATTGAGGGTGTGCAGCGAAGATTCACCAAACTGATTCCCAGGATGGCAGGACTGACATATGAAGAAAGATCAAGGCTTATATTCATTGGAATTTAGAAGAATGAGAGGGGATCTCATAGAAACATATAAAATTCTGACGGGATTGGACAGATGCAGGAAGAATGTTCCCGATGTTGGGGAAGTCCAGAGCCAGGGGTCATAGTTTAATGATAAGGGGTAAGCCATTTAGGACCGAGATGAGGAGAAACTTCTTCACTCAGAGAATTGTGAACCTGTGGAATTCTCTACCACAGTGAAGTTGTTGAAGCCAGTTCGTTATATATATTCAAAAGGGAGTTAGATGTGACCTAAAGGGATCAAGGGGTATGGAGAGAAAGCAGGAATGGGGTACTGAAGTTGCATGATCAGCCATGATCATATTGAGTGGTGGTGCAAGCTCGAAGGGCCGAATGGCCTACTCTTGCAACTATTTTCTATGTTTCTATGACACTATAATTGGCTGTGTGGTTGATAATGAAGAGGAAAGCCATGGACTGCAGAAGGATATCAATCAACTGGTTTGGTGGGCAGAGGAGTGGCAAGTGGAATTTAACTTGGAGAAGTCTGAGGTAATGCACTTTGGGAGGGCTAAGAAGGAAAGGGTATACACATTAGGCGGTAGGCCATTTAATAGTGTAGATGAACAAAGTGACCTTGGAGTGCTTGTCCACAGATCCCTGAAAGTAGCAGGCCAGGTGGATAAGGTGGTTAAGAAGCCATACGGAATGCTTGGCTTTATTGGCCGAGGCATAGAATACAAGAGCAGGGAGGTTGCGCTTAAATTGTATAATACTTTGGTTAGACCACAGCTGGAGTACTGCGTGCATTTCTGATCATCGTATTATAGGAAGGACGTGATTGCACTAGAGAGGGTGCAAAGGAGATTTATGAGGATGCTGCCTGGAATGCAGAATCTTAGCTATGAGGAGAGATTGGATAGGCTGGGTTTGTTCTAATTGGAACAGAGGAGGTTGAGAGGAGACCTGATTGAGGTGTACAAAATTTTGAGGGTCCCCGATATAGTGGATAGCAAGGGCCTAATTCCAAGTGCGCCAATGCAGCCTTCGACCGCCTGAGGAAAAGAGTGTTTGAAGACCAGGCCCTCAAAAGTGCCACCAAGCTTATGGTCTACAGGGCTGTAGTAATAACCGCCTTCCTGCATAGCTCAGAGTCATGGACCTTTACAGTAGACACCTCAAGTCGATGGAGAAATACCAACAACGATGTCTCCGCAAGATCCTACAAATCCCCTGGGAGGACAGATGCACCAACATTCGCGTCCTCGACCAGGCCAACATTCCCAACATTGAAGCACTGACCACACTTGATCAGCTCCGCTGGGCAGGCCACATTGTTCGCATGCCAGACACGAGACTCCCAAAGCAAGCGGTCTATTGGAGCTCCTTCGCGGCCAACGATCAAAAGGTGAGCAGCAGAAGCATTACAAAGACACCCTCAGAGCCTCCATTATAAAGTGTGACAGCCCCACTGACACCTGGGAGTCCCTGGCCAAAGACTGCCCTCAGTGGAGGAAGTGCATCCGGGAGGGCGCTGAGCTCCTCGAGTCTCATTGCCGAAAGCATGCAGAAATGAAGAGCAGGCAGCGGAAAGAGCGTGCGGCAAACCTATCCCACCCACCCCTTCCCTCAACGACTATCTGTCCCACCTGTGACAGAGTCTGTGGCTCTCGTATTGGACTGTTCAGCCACCTAAGAACTCATTTTAAGAGTGGAAGCAAGTCTTCCTCGATTCCGAGGGGCTGCCTATGATGATGATGATGATGATTTCCTTGGGTGAAGCGATCAATTACGAGGGGGCATAGTTTTAAGGTGGTTGGTGGAAGGTTCAGAGGGGATTTGGGTGGGGATTGTGGGGGTCTGGACTCACTGCTTGGAAGGGTGGTGCAGCAGAAACTCTCACCACAGTTAAAAGGTGCTTGGATGAGCACTTAAAGTGCCGTAACCTGCAGGGTTACGGACCTAGAGCTGGTAATTGGAATTAGACTGGATAACCTCTTGTTGGCTGGCGCAGATACGATGGTGAGTACTGCAGGGAATCGAATACGGCCAGGATGATCTCCTGGATTAGTTTCAATCGCCTGGATGGGTCAGGGAGGAATTTTCCCAGTTTTTTTTTTTCCCCAATTGGCCTCGGTTTTAATCTGGTTTTTGCCTCTCCCAGGAGATCACATGGCTCCTGTTGGGGTGGAGTGTAGAATGTTTCAGTTTAAGGGGTGTCACAGTTGTGTGGGGCAGACTGGTTGGGCTGGGTGCTCTTTACCTTACCGCCATTGTTCATTGTTCATAGGTTTATATGTAACCTTCAGGGCTGCTGACCGAGGGCCGGGCGGCTCTTTGTCGGTGGTGCGATAAGGATGGTCCGAAATGGCTTCCTTCTGTGTTGAAAATTTCTATGTTTCTATGGGGTCAATTTTCGGTCTGAGTTGCTCCTATTTTTTTTGGAGCAACTAGTTTAGAATGGAGTATCTTAGAAATTACAAGTCTCGGCATTTAGTTTGCTCCAATTCCAAGTGAGTTAGAACAGTTTCATTTTAGAACAGATTTTCTTTTTCAAAAGGGGGCGTGTCAGGTCACTTACGCCTGTTTTGCAAGTTTAGGCAGCAAATCTTACTCCAAACTAACTTGGATGGAGTAAGTGTAGATTTTTGTACGCTCAGAAAAACCTTGCCTACACTTAGAAAATCAGGCGTAGGGAATGAGAGATTGGGGTCGGGGGGGTTTACAACATTAAACACTTCTATTTTACAAATAAAGAGCCATCATCAATAATAAATGATAAATAAATCAATAAATAAACCAATAAATCAATCCAATAAATTAAAAAATTAAAAATTAAAAAAAAATTAAAAAATCACTCAATAAATAAAAAAAATGTTCTACTCACCTAGTGCAGCACCAGGGAGAAGAAGATGGGGGGGAGAAGAGAGGAAGATGGGGGGGGGGGAGAGAAGAGAGGAAGATGGGGGGGGGGGGAGAGAAGAGAGGAAGATGGGGGGGGGGAGAGAAGAGAGGAAGATGGGGGGGGGGAGAGAAGAGAGGAAGATGGGGGGGGGGGAGAAGAGAGGAAGATGGGGGGGGGGAGAAGAGAGGAAGATGGGGGGGGGGAGAAGAGAGGAAGATGGGGGGGGGGAGAAGAGAGGAAGATGGGGGGGGAGAAGAGAGGAAGATGGGGGGGGGGAGAAGAGAGGAAGATGGGGGGGGGGAGAGAAGAGAGGAAGATGGGGGGGGGGAGAGAAGAGAGGAAGATGGGGGGGGGGAGAAGAGAGGAAGATGGGGGGGGGAGAAGAGAGGAAGATGGGGGGGGGGGAGAAGAGAGGAAGATGGGGGGGGGAGAAGAGAGGAAGATGGGGGGGAGAAGAGAGGAAGATGGGGGGGTGAGAGAGAGGAAGATGGGGGGGGAGAGAAGAGAGGAAGATGGGGGGGGAGAAGAGAGGAAGATGGGGGGGTGAGAAGAGAGGAAGATGGGGGGGGAGAAGAGGGAAGATGGGGGGGGAGAAAGCTATTAGATTTGTTTTCTCTCTTTTTTCTCCTCTCTTCCTCATTGGTTGTATCTCATCTCTTTCCTCATTTCCTCTCTCCTCATTTTTTTCTCCTCTCTTCCTCATTTTTTTCTCCTCATTTTTTTCTCCTCTCTCTCCTCCTCATTTTTTTTCTCTTCCCTTCCTCTCTTCCTCATTTTTTTTCTCCTCTCTTCCTCATTTATTTTCTCCTCTCTTCCTCATTTTTTTTCTCCTCTCTTTTTCTCCTCTCTCTCATTTTTTCTCTTTCTTCCTTTCTATTTTTTCTCTCTTCCTCATTTTTTTTTCTCTTCTCCTCATTTTTTTTTGCTCTCCTCTCTTCCTCTTTTTTTTATTCTCCTCTCATCCTCCCCACCCCACCTCAACCCCCATCCCCACCACACACACACATCACACACACCCCCCCCCCCCCTTTCTTCTTCTT